>NW_003852547.1:4443596-4453878 GCF_000181295.1 Otolemur garnettii | reverse complement strand
TTTTTTTTTTTTTTGATACAAAATTTTATTACGTTGCACTCGGCAGAGTGCTGTGGCGTCACAGCTCATAGCAACCTCAAACTCTCCAACTTAAGCGATTCTCTTGCCTCAGCCTCCCAAGTAGCTGGGACTACAGGTGCCTGCCACAATGCCTGGGTATTGTTTTGTTTCAGTTGTCATTGTTGTTTAGCTGGTCCAGGCCAGGTTTGAATCTGCCACCCTCCGTGCCTGGGGCCAGAGCCATAACCACTGTGCTACAGGCGCAGAGCCGGTACTTCTTGTATTCCTGTCCCATGCTGGGCACTAAGATACAGCAGTGGTCAAAAGTAGGTGGCTACCTTCAATCAAAACATCAATCGAGCCATGCACAGAGTCTGCCTCCCCTGGCCTGGTCCCTCCAGGTGCTGTTCCTCTGTGCCAGCCACCAGGCTAACCCACCCAAACAACAAGTCCAACCCCAGTGTGGGAACCTTCCAAAGACGTCCTTGGCATATAAGGTGTCCAGGCTCTGTCCCTTGTATCCTCAGCTTCCACCACCTCCCACTTTATCATCACAGCCAAGGTTGCTGAGCACTTACTAAGTGCCAGCTGCTGTTCCAAGTGCTTCATCTTCATTTTATTCTCACAGCAACCCTATGAGGCAAATGCCATTATTCTCATGCTCATTTCACAGATGAGGAAACTGAGGCAGAAAAGGGTCACCTTGCCCAAGGCCACCCAGTTAGCAGAATGACCAAGCCAGGATTTGAACCCAGAATCAAATGCCCAGGCCAGGAACTATATTGTGGTGCCAGCCTGGCCACTTCCCTGCCAACCACCCCATCAGGTATGTGCTTCTTGCACTCCCCTTATGGGTACGCAGCTCCTCCAGTAGCCCACCCACGCCCTCTTCCCTTACACTGTCCCGAAACACTGTAGATGAGTATGTTTCATCTCTGCACCTCGGTTGGACAGGCAAATCCAGTGATGCATTCCCAGCTCATGGTACATGGGCTCAACATACCATGATGTCTGGAAGTTAAGCTCTTATGATGCATTTCTAAGGTTATGTATAGTGTGTTAAATGCTGGGTCCCCAAGATGTATGTCCACATTCCAGAACCTGAGGATGTGGCTATTTTAATTTGGAAAAAAGGGTCTTTGAAGATATAATTAAGTTAATGATGTTGAGATGAGATTGTCCTGGATTAGCTGGGTGGGCCTAAATCCAATGGTAAGTGTCTTCTTTTTTTGAGACAGAGTCTTACTCTGTCCCCCTGGATACAGTGCCATGGCATCATAGCTCACAGCAACCTCAAATTCTTGGGCTCAAAAGATCCTCTTGCCTCAGTCTTCAAAGTAGCTAGGACTCTGTAGTCAACTACCATGACACCCATCTAATTTTTTAATAGAGATGAGGTCTCGTTCTTATTCTGGCTTGTCTTGAACCCCTAAACTCAAGCAACCCACCCGCCTCAACCTCCCAGAGTGCTAGGATTACAGGCATGAGCCACCACACCCAGCAGTTAAGTGTCCTTTTAACAGAAAAGAAGACTAAGTGCAGATGGTGGCAGAGATTAGCATTAGGCACCAAAGAGCCATGGAACACCTGAGGCATCAGCAGCTAGACAAAGAAGGACTCTTCCCTCAAGCCTTCAGGGGGAGCACAGCTTGATTACCCTGGTAGCCCTGCTAACACCTTAATTTTGGACTTTTTGAACTATTAGAGAACTAGCTCCCATTTTAAGGCATCACATTTGGGTATCTATTACAACTGCAACAGGAAATGATATAGTACCTAAGTTTATAAGACAGAAGTACATGATACATACTGGGTATAGAAGATGTGTGTGTGTGTCTGTGTGTGTGTGTGTGTATGCGCACCACCATATACAGTTGCATAGGTTGTTCACTGCAGGAAAGAAACCAGACAAAGGGCAAGTGGGGTCTCAAATCCAATCTATGTTCTGCTCACACCTGAGAGAAGGACGACAGCTGCCTGAAAAAAGGGGTCCCCTTTCCTAATTCATATAAAGGAGACCCCAAAAGTTATGTCGTGTCAATTCCATGCAAAGGCTGAGTAAGAGCTAGCTGGGCAGTGAGTGTGGAGCCACTTGCATGATGTGACTATTTTAAAGCCAGAAAAGGAAAACAAGAAAAAAAATGTTGATTCTTCACCCATCCCCACCCCTTTCGGGGAAGACAGAGAAAGAGCAATTTGAAGAGCAATTAAAATCTACACCATCTTTGTTTTTAGTGACCTTTAGAGTTCTAAAATCACTGAATTAGTTTAACTACATGAAAGCATGCCCCATAAAACCTGGATTGCTCATAAGTGACTGGTGCTCAGCTCCTAAAAGTCTAGTTTATACAGGTAGTTACACAGCAGAAATGTTTCATGCATTTTCTTTTCCCTTTTTACCATTCGATGCTATTCTAAATACAGCTACAAAGCTGCAGGCTTGCCAAGAAAACCAGGTATCGCAAAAGGTTCTCAATTTTTCTCAGCACTGCTTAGGGGAAATGGAAAGACCCTGAGAAATAGTGAAACACACAGGCAATCAAGGTGGGTGAAGGGAACACAAAAGAAATTATTATCCTCAATGGACCCAGGGTCTCCCGTGCCATCAAGCCATGGAGAAAGCTTCTGAGTTCAGGAAAAAAATAAAGCAAGAGAAGTAAAGGGAAACAAAAGTCCCAGAGACATCCCACACATTTGTGGAGCACTGGTTTCCAAACTCCAGTCTGCACCTGAATCACCAATACACACTAGATTCCGGAATGAGCAGGTCTGCGAGGAGCCTGAGACTCTACGTCTCTAGCAAGTTTCCAAGTGATGCTGATACTGATGGCACAGAGACCACACTCAGAGAATTACTGCTTTAGAAACGTCTGTCTCTTTAGTTTTTTCCTTCTGGGGTTTTTGTTCTCATATCAAACACAAGCCACCAATTCCTGGACAACGTCCATACCCCTGACAAAGTGGCCTCGTGGAGACTTCTCTGAGGCTCAGGAGGGCTAAAGAAGTTGCCCAGGGTTTAATAACCACTCCCAAGCCTGCCAACCTAGTACAAAGAACTGGAATTTAGTTTCACTCAGCAAGATGCCCTAAGAGGATGAATCATAATGAGTGAAGGCCCTTGCTCCTTAGCCAGAAACTTCCTTTCTTAGACTCCTTTGCAGCTAAGTGTGGGTGCAGGAAAGATCTTCAGCTAGAGAAAAAGGCAAGGCTCTTTGGCTTGGGACTGCTTGCCCCTGCTTCTTTGCTTCTTCCTCCTGCTTAAAAGGCAGTTGTGAGTATGATGACAATGACTGGTGCCATAGCAGCCATTATGCACTCCTGAGAGGAGTCCAAAAGAAACAGGGACATGGACACAGTGGCCTGGAAATCTTTAGCTGCCAGACATTCCCAGAATGACCTGCTAAATGTCTTGCTCCAGAAGAGAATTAAAAGCCTGGATGACTAAAGTTAAAACACACACCAACTCTATAATCCAACAATTCTACTCCAAGGTATTTACTTAAGAGAAATGAAAATTGTCCACAATAAAACACTTGCACAAAAATTGTCATAATGCCTTACTCATAAAAGCCCCAAACCAGAAACAGTTCAGACAGTCATCAATTGATAAATAGATAAACAAACCGTGATAGAGCTGCACAAATGAATACTGTCTCACCAATACAAGGGAATGAACTTCTGTTAAGGGTAACAACACACATGGATCTCAAATGAACCCTGGTGAGACAGAAAGACAGACAGGAAGACCACACACTGTATGGGTCCATTTGTAAAGTGCTAAAACATGAGGAACTTATTTATAATGGGGACAAAAAACAGAGGTAGTGGTTACCTTTAGGGAGAGGAAGAGAGTACCACTCACTGGGAAGGGCCATGAAGGAATCTTCAGGATGATAGAAATGTTCTGTATCTACATTTGGGTGATGCTTACACACGGAATACTTGTCAAAATCCATCAAGCTGTGCACTTAAGTTTTGTGCATTTTACTATACATAAATTATATCTCATAAAGCACAGCTGGTGTGTAAAAAAGAAATCTGTGTGAGTGATTCTGTTATTTGAGCTAGTTGTCTTCTCTAAAGTCACTGCAGACACTGCATTAGCAAATACTGACCCCTTCTTCCTGGGGAAACACAAGGTTAGGTTCCTGTGTGCCGCCGGTCACAGTATTTTTATCAACTGATCAATACATAGCCTTGCTTTATATGTATTCCTGTTTAAAGACAACTTATTTAATATATATTGATGATTCATGTACACTGCCCTCATGGCCAACAGCACATAACTCACGCCTGAACGATGCTTCTCTAACACACGTATTCTCTCCATAAGGCACGTCACAGCCACGCCCTCTTTAGCTGAGAGCTGGGGACCCTTCTCATGCTTACAAACACCAGAGAGCACTCCAACACTAAGCTGAGGGGACCTTTTAAACAGTGACATCATAAAGGACCAAAATGTGAAAAATGTGCCACTAAATAGACCTCGGAAAGGACACTGTTTGCAGCATGAGATGTTAGAAGCAGAGAGAGTGCTGGCTTGTTTGACTCAGCTGGGAATGAACACACTTCCTGCCACTCTGGGCATGTCTGCAAATGAATGGGAAAGCACTGCAAGCACTGTTTCTGTGGGTCACAAATAAGTTTTAATAAGTACATGAATTTGCAAACATGGCACCCTTGAATAATGAGGGTCTGCCACAAGTGGCAGATTACAATGCATTTTCCCTTTACTAGCTGCTTCCTTTTTGGGAATGTAACCCCCAGGTACAGTTGGCATGTCCAAAAGTATACATTTAGGAGGTTTTACAGCAGTATTTCTTACATCTCATGCTATAGACAGTGTCCTTTCCAAGGTCTGTTTAGTGGCACATTTTTTTGAGATAGAGTCTCACTCTGTCGCCCTGGGTAGACTGCTGTGGCATCATCATAGCTCATAGCAACCTCATACTCTTGGGCTCAAGTGATCCTGTTGCCTCAGCTTCCAGAGGAGCTAAGAGTACCAGCACAATGCCCACCTAGGTCTTCTATATTTTAGTAGAAAGGGGGCCTCATTCTTGCTCAGACTGGTCTGGAACTCCTGAACTCAAAAGATCTACCTGCCTTGGCCTCCCAGAGTGCTGGGATTACAAATGTGATCCGCCACGCCCAGCCTATAGCAGTATTTCTAGTAGCAAAGTATTGGAAACAACCCACTGGCCCTCAGTAATAAAGAGGTTAAAGAAGCTATGGTCATCTCTAAGGAGAGCACTCCACAGCTGGAAGAAAGAGAACAAGGTATATTAAAGGACCAGTGAGCACAGGAAAAGAGGCTCAGCATCATCAGCCACCAGAGAAATGCAAACCCAAACCACGAGGTAATGCTTCACACCCATCAGGACGGCTACGGTCAGAAAGACAGAAAATAACAAGTGTTAGTGAGGACGCAGAGAAATCAGAACACTCGCATGCTGTTGGTGAGGATGTAAAACGATGCAGCTCCTGTGGAAACTCATCTGGCAGTTGCTCAAAAAATTAAATATAAAGTTACCATATGACCCAGCAATTCTAATCCCAAGAGAAAGGAAAACAGATGTCTACCTAAAAACTAATACCCAAATAACCAGAGCTGCCTTATTCGTAAAAGCCAAAAGGTGGAAATAACCCAGATGCCCATCAACGGGTGAAAGGACAGACCATATTTGCACATCCACAGAACGGAACCTCATCCAGCCACGAGATGGAACGGAGTGCTAACACGTGCTATGACACAGACGGCCCCCGAAAACACACCAAGTGAAGGAAGCCAGACACCAAAGGCCACACGTTCTATGATTCCATTTATATGAAATGTCCAGAATAGACAGATCCATAGAGACAGAAAGCAGATTAGCGGTTGCCAAGGACTGCAGGAAGGAAAGAATTTGAAGCGACTGCTCACGGAGCACTGAGTTTCTTTTGCAGATGATGAAAATGTTCTAAAATTGATAGTGGTGACAGTTAGACAACTCCATCAATATATTAAAAACCATTGAACTGTACACTTTTTTCTTTGAGACATAGTCTCACTCTGACGCCCAGCATGGAATGCCACGGTGTCACAGCTCACAGCAGCCTCAAGCTCCTGGGCTCAAGCAATCTTCCTGCCTCAGCCTCCCTAGTAGTTAGAACTAAAGGCACCACCAGGCCTGGCTAATTTTTCTATTTTTAATAGAGATAGGGTCTGGTTCTTGCTCAAGTTGGTCTCGAACTCCTGAGCTCAAGCAATCCTCCTGCCTCAGCCTTCTAGAGTGCTAGGATTATAGGCATGAGCCTGACCTTGAATTATACACTTTCGATGGGTGAAAGTTATGGTATATAAATCACACATCAATAAAGAGAAGTCATTTTAAAAAAGGGAGGATATTCTCTGTTCTCTGTGTACTGAAAGGGAAAGATCTCCCAGAGTATTGTTAATATGGAAAAGTAAAATACAGAACAGCGTGTATAAAATGCTACCATCTGCTTAAAGAGAGGGTGAAGGAGAAAGGATACATATTCTGAATGCTTTTATATGTATAAAGAACTTCAGGAAGGATCTGGGTGACACTAAACACACTGATTAACTACGAGGGGACCTAGCAGATGGAAACAAAGAGAGGAGGGAGACATCTATAAAAATAGATGTCTGTCTTTCAAAATAATTTTTGCTTTTTCAGCTATGCAAATGCATTTACCATTGCAAAAAGTAAATTTAAAAAAATTTTGTTGAAAATAATATGAGATTATTTAAGCCATCAGTACTGAGATCAATGGTTACATGCTGCCAAATGCATACAAGCCAAAAAGCCACACAGTGGTAAGATGTAGCACTGGGGTTAGAACTCAGGTTCTGAGGACACCAAAGTCTTCACTGCTTTCCAAGACGCCCCACTGCCTCATTTCTGATGTCTACAACAACTCTGGACAACTTTCCTTCTCTCCACCCTTCCGTGGCGGAAACATTTTCCTTCCTGGATTTGGCATGAGCCTTTCTAATTACTGCCCAATTTCTCCCACACGCCACGCAAGACAGAAAAACCTGAGAGTCCAGAGAAGTGACAACAAGCCAACATCTGCGCCAGAAGCTGGCAGGGAGTCGGGTTGGCAGAGCGCCAGGCTTAGTGTGAACACCTGAAGATGCAGATCTAGAGTTCAAACATTCCAGGCTGAGAATGGACCCGAATGAGCCATGGGCTTGTAAGTGCATAAGAGCCAAAAGTGGGGCTGTCTGTGGAATTAGCCAACTCCAGCTGGCTCCAAGATGCCACCATCCTCTAAGTTTCTTAATAACACCACCCCACCCTTCTCTAGGTCTTGGAAGCAGCATGGTCTGCCCCACCCTCTCTTGCTTGCTACGTGGAGGGCTGCAGGGACTCCTAACAGGCTTCTGCTTCCTGTCCAGCCCCTCCTTGTCCCCCACTTGGCGGTTGAGTGATCTACCTTATTTAAGGTCATGTTGTCCCCCTTCCAGGACTCTCCATTGCTCCCTACTCCCTCACTGAGGAAAGCCAAACGCTATCCATCCAGGCAGTGCTGGGGCAACAGCCATGAGGAAGACAGACACCCTTGCCCTCCTGGAGCTCACATTCTTGCTGGAGAGAGTCAGCCATGAACAGAGGCCTTGTCCTGAAGATCAGGCAATGGCAAAGAGGCAAAAACAACAGAGAAGCAGGTGGGAAGACTGGGGGCTTTGAGCTAAAGCACTCAGGATGAGGCCAGGTGGCATGTTAATAATAATCCCAGCATGTTGGGAATCCAAGGCAGGAAGATAACTTGAGCCCAGGAGTTTGAGGCTGCAGTGAGCAATGACACCAGGTACTCCAGCTGGGGAAAACATAGTGAGACTTTGTCTTAAAATAAAAAAAAGGCCTGGTGTGGTGGGTCACGCTTATAATCCTAGCACTCTGGAATGCCGAGGTAGGATTGCTTGAGCTCATGAGTTCGTGTTCGAGTTCAAGACCAGCCTGAGCAAAAAGCAAGACCCTTGTCTACTAAAAATAGAAAAACTGGCTCAGCATCCATAGCAAAGTGGTTACGGCACCAGCCACATGCACCAAGGCTGGCAGGTTTGAACCTGGGCGGGCCTGCTAAACAACATGACAACTACAACAGAAAAACAGCCGGGCATTGTGGCAGGCGCCTGTAGTCCTAGCTACTTGGGAGGCTAAAGCAAGAGAATTGCTTAAGTCCAAGCGTTTGAGGTTGCTGAGAGCTGTGACAGCACAGCACTCTACTGAGGGCAACATAGTGAGACTCTGTCTCAACAACAACAAAAATAAATAAAAATAAAAAAATAAAAACAGGGCAGCACCTGTGGCTCATAGGAGTGGGGTGCAGGCCCCATATGCCAGAGGTGGCGGGTTCAAACCCAGCCCCTGCCAAAAATAGCAAAAAAATAAAATAAAATAAAAATAAAAACAGAAAAACTGAGGCAAGAGGATTGCTTGAGCCCAAGAGTTGGAGGTTGTTGTGAGCTATGACGCCATGGCACTCTACTCTACCCAGGACAACAGCTTAAGACTATCTCAAAAGAAAAAAAAGTTAATATCAGCTAAAACTGGGTAGAGGGCACAGGGGAATGCTGTAGTATCTTTGCAACTTTTCTGTAAACCTAAGTTTATTCCAAAACAAGCTGTGACCCTGGGTAGAGTATGATGGCATCCAGCTCACAGTAACCTCCAACTCTTGGGCTTAAATGATTCTCTTGCCTCAGCCTCCCAAGTAGCTGGGACTACAGGCACCTGCTACAACACTGGCTATTTGTTTTTTTTGTTGTTGTTTTTGCAGTTGTCATAGTTGTTTTAGCTGGCCCAGGCTGGGTTTAAACCCGCCAGCCTAGATGTATGTGGCCAGCGTCCTACCCACTGAGCTACCGGCACGGCCAAAAAACAAAAAGTTTTAATTAAAAATAAAAAACAAAGCTCAACCATCTTGAATAAACCTAAAGAAAAAAAAAGTGTTGGAGACACAGCTCTGACTTGCTGTTTCCTGGGAGGCACTGAGCTGGCCCCTGAGCCTGCCCTGTGTGGCTCCACAGCAAGGCTGTGTGCCCTGTGACCTTCCTGTTGGACCCTACCAGGTTCTGCCCCCTCTGTCTCTCTGATTCTGCGCTCATTCCACAATCTCATCCCCACACAGCAGCTAAAGACATCCTATTAAAACCCATGTCAGCTCAAGTTCCTCCTCTGCTTAGAGCTCTCCAATGGCTCCCATTCACTCAGAGTCAAACCCCGAGACATTGCCGCAGACACAGGCCCTGCATAATCTGCCTCTGTCCCTTATCTGTCCTCCCCACCTGCCCTCTCACCTTCATTCACTACCCTCCTATCACACTGACCTCCTTGCTATTCCTCCTACACACCAGACACACACCTGCCTCAGGACCTTTGCACATGCTGCTATGATTTTGCTTTTGCCCTCAGCTGTCACCAGATCTGTGTGGCTAACCTGACTCCATCCACAATTAACAATTCTATTCCTTACCCAGCACTTTCATCCTCCTCTTCTGCTTTGCTTTCCTTGGAAGTACTGATCACTACCTGACAGGCCCCTGCCTATCTCCCTCAGGAGGGGCTGAGCTCTAGGTTTCTGTGGGTTTTCTTCACTTTGTGTAAATTGACTGACCACCCACAGGTGATGCCGAACAGAGGTGGCGCCTACCCCAAGGCTGTGAAGGGCTGGGGAGGGCACGTGCATAAGCTAGACAGACACCTGGGTCTGGGCTCAGAATGCAGAGTTGGACACTCTGATGAGAGTAAGGTCCGAGGGACCCAGAGGGGACTTGTCAGCTGGAGGAGAAAGACCAGGTGAAAGATCTTAGGGGAGGGTCACAGTCCAGCTGGCCATTGCAGGGCTCAGAAAAGCCCAGTCCATTGGAGAAGGCTGTGAAACAGGGCTATGCACATGTGCAAGAACATGCACATGCACATACACATGTGTGTGTTGAGCTGAGCCGACCCCTTGCACTTGACTGAGAGCCTCCATGCTGAGCTCACCACGAGCTCATTTCTAGAGATTTTTGTAGGCACTCTGGAGATTTAGAAGCTGAGTGGAAAGAAGGCAGTTCAGAGAGACAGAACAGGCAGGAGCTCCACGAGGACTTATGCACCCTCCCCACACTGCATACCAACACAGGAGCAAATTAATCCATTAGGCCTATATCAGTGGTTTCTGCCCAGGAAATGCCAGGAGCTCCCTGCCAATAATGAAGACAACCCAAAATGCAAGGGCAAATGTACAACCCCAGGGGACAACACCCCCTCCCCCATGAACCATGGTGTTT
>NW_003852547.1:4439387-4443030 GCF_000181295.1 Otolemur garnettii | reverse complement strand
GAATAATTTTACCTACTATTAAGCTTTGTCCAGACCCTGGGGCTACTCACTGTGTAATTCCAACTTTATGAATAATGGGGTAGAGGTGGACCACAAAACATGTTCTAGAACGTTCATAGCACCCCAGAACTGGAAACAACCCAGATGCCTATCAACAGGAAAATGCACGAGTAATCAAGAAGATAGAGATACTGGAGTCCTCATGCATTGCTGGTGGGAATGGAAAATAGTGCAGCCATTGTGGAAGAGTGTGGCAGCATCTCACTAAGTGAACTGAACATGGATTACCCCCATGACCCAGCAGAAGTGAAACACATATCCACACAAAAACCTGCACCAGAACATCCATAGCTGCATTATTTATAACAGCCAAAACTGAAAACAACCTAAACATCTATCAGCTGGTGAATGAATAAATAAAATGTGTACTCTCCAAACAATGGAATAATACATATTCCATAATACACATACATATTCCAAATAATACACATAAAGAAAAGAAGCACCAATATACGCCATAGCTTGTACCACCATCATGCTGAGTGGACAAGGCCAGACTCAAGAGGGCACATATTGCATAAGTCTGTTTTCATGAAACATCTGAACTAGGCAAATCTACAGAAAGTAGATTCAGGGTTCTCCAGTGGCTGGGATGGAGGGAAGAATTGACTGGTGACAGCTAACAGATAAAAATAATCTCAAATTGATTAGGTTGGTGGTCACAACTCTAGGAACATACTACAAACCATGGAATTGTATACTTTGAGTGGGTGAGTTGTTCAGTATGTAAATTATATCTGAATTAATCTAAATTGAGTTGTCAATCTTAATCTCAATTAAGTTGTTTAAAAAAAAGAGTACAAGGCCAGACATGGTGGCTCACTCCTGTAATCCTAGCACTCTGAGAGGTAAAGGCAGGTAGATTGCCTGAGCTCAGGAGTTTGAGACCAGCCTAAGCAAGAGCAAGACCCATCTCTACTAAACATAGAAAAATTAGCCAGGAGTTGTGGTGTGTGCCTGTAGTCCCAGCTACTTGGGAGGCTATGGCGAAAGGATCGGTTAAGCCCAAGAGTTTGGGGTTGCTGTGAGCTATGACAACACCACAGCACTCTGCCCAGGGTGACAGAGTGAGACTCTGTCTTAAAAAAAAAAAAAAGAAAAGAAAGGGCATGAGTGTTACTTTACAATTGCTAAATGAAACATACATATTTTATATTTTTCTGTATGAAACTTCAAGTTACTTCACCTCAATTTACCTCAGTTTCCACTTTGCCAGAAATCATGTGATCTTATCAAGCTCATCAGGAGTATTAAATGAATTAATATGAGTGAAGTACATGACGTGATGCCCCTGGGATGTGCTAGAGAAGTGCACACTATTACCAGGAGTAGCTGCTGTTCTCAAATCCTCAAGCTCAGGCCTCAAAAAACAAAACAGAGGGAAAAAAATGCATGCGTGTACGTGTCTGGTTTTGTTTGTTTGTTTGTTTTTTTATTACACCCTCCAGCACATCTGGACCATTTGGGTTTAGCCAGGAGTCCTGAGTCCACTCGCCCTCCACAGCCACGCCTGTTCGCACCACTTGGGCCTGGCTTGGCGCAGCGCCTTTGCAGTCACTGGGGCAGATGCCTGGCCCTGATCAGCAACCTGCAGAGGCTTCCATGGCTTCAGCTGCCGGACTGGGGCCGCAGAATTGCTCTCCAGAGCCCCTGCTGGAGGTGGCTAACTGTACGTGTGTCTGTGTGCATGTATGTGCATGCACACGTGCTTGTTGGGCTGTGCCATGCCCTTGCACTTGATTGAGAGCCTCTGAGCTGAGCTCACCAGGAGCAGGTTGATTTCTGTAGACTTTTCAGGTGTTCTGGAGATCTAGGGATGTTTTTAGCAGGAACCCAGCTCTGCTCCTCAAGGACCCTGGTCCCCACACTGTGGGACAGAAACCTTCAGCGGGCAATGCATTCCTCACACACCTGCTGGCCCGTGGCTGAGCTTTACTTCCCCTGAGTTTCCGTCTCACCTTCAGCTCTCAAAATACGTCTCTCATGTCAACTGTGCAAGAATTAATGCCCGAGGGTAAGGGGAAGAGCAAATCAATTCAGAGGAAATAGGCCCCCATGTTAGCACAGTTGCTCTCCGCCAGGGGTGGTCACAGTGCCTATTCTCTGCATTTTTGGAACTCTGGATATTGCAGTTTCTTTTTCATCCCCCCCCCCACTTTCCTTTTCTGTTCCTTGGAAGGATCTTCAACTTGTTTTAAGAGACTGCATTTTTCTTTAACCTTTTCTCAAAATGACATGTCCCCAAAATGCACATAAGTGCGACGGATTGTCAAAGTGAATACATCAGCCACCAGAACAAGAAGACGACCAGTCTGCCAGAATGTTCCTTTTTAAGGAAGAACCTCAGGGTGGTTAAGAATGCAGACTCTGAACATTCCAAGCAGGGACACATAAACTGAATCTCACTGTGAGGAAACAGCAGATAAACCCAAATTGAGGGATGTCCTACAAAATAACTGGCCTGGACCCTTCTAAGATGTCAACATCACCAAATACAAAGAAAGACAGAGAAAACATTCCAGAATGAAGGGAATGAAAGAGACAAGACAACTAAAGCCAACTCTTGTGATCTTGAACCATGTCCTATATTGGGGAGAGGGGGAGGGCATAGCTCTAAAGGACAGTATTAGAGGGGATGAAACTGGAATAGGAAGAACAGGCCAGGCTGGGGGCAGTGGCTCATGCCTCGGACTCAGGGAGGCTGAGGCAGGTGGACTGCTTGAGTTTAAAACCACCCTGAGAATGGACCCCTTCTCTACTAAAAATAGAAAAATATTAGCCTGGTGTGGTGGCGGGCACCTGTAGTGAAATGTACTGGGAAGGCTGGGGCAGGAGGATCACTTGAGCCCAGGAGTTTAAGGTTGCTGTGAGCTAGACTAATGCCATGGCACTCTACCCAGGGCAATAGAGTGGGACTATGTCTGGATAAAAGAAAAAAAAAAAGAGTAGGCTAGATAACAGTATTATACTTTTATTCAGAAATACACACTGAAGTGTCAAGGGGCAAAACTGTATGTGGTATGAATACTATTCAAATAGTTTAGGAGAAATAAAGATGTGTGTGCATGTGTAGAGTTCAGGTAACTGGTCTATTTTCCATAGAAGTAAACTGACTCACAGATAGAAAATCTGTTGCACTACTGGTCTGTAGAGAAAAGAGATGGAAAGAAAAAAGGTAACATGACAAATTGATAAAAGCCGGTGAATATGGTAATCTTAGAACTTTGGGAGGTCAAGGAGAGTGGACTGCCTGAGACCTCAGGGGTTTCAGACCAGTCTGAGCAAGAGTAAGACCTCATCTCTACTAAAAATAGAAAAACTAGCAGGGTGTTGTAGTGGGCCTATAGTTCCAGTTACTCGAGAGGCTGAAGCAAGGGGACTGCTTGAGCCCAGGGGTTTGAGGTTGCTGTGAGCATGATACCATGGCACTCTACCCAGGGCAACAGGGTGAAACTCTATCTAAAAAATGTTGGTGGCTCAGCGCCTGTGGCTCAAGCGGCTAAGGCACCAGCCACATAAACCTGAGCGGACAGGTTCGAATCCAGCCTGGGCCTGCCAAACAACAATGATGGCTGCAACCAAA
>NW_003852547.1:4394631-4439139 GCF_000181295.1 Otolemur garnettii | reverse complement strand
GGTTTTTAGGTCTATAAAACAGATATCAGAATAAAACTTAATCACCTCCCAGGCTGGTGGTATTCAGGCTGAACGTGCATGTGAGTGTTTCAAGCTGACCCAGCTTCTGATAGGACTCTGGACGCTTAAGTATATCAGCCCTGCTTGCAGGGCTATTTTAGGATTTAATGAGTCCATCAGCCTGATATAGGAAATACTCAATCAATGTTAACTGTTATTACCACTGCAAAGAAACCAAAACCGTGAAAATTTATGCCTTGTTTTCTCAGCTAAAGCAAAGGCAGGTCAGAACCAGAGAATGTGGCTTCTTCCAAGTGTGTCTGTTCACGGCCACCCAAGGGAAGACTGGTCCCCAGTCCCTCATCAGAGCCTATCTGATACCAAAGACTTCAGTGACAGCACCGTGAGCAGCCTTGGCACGAGGAAGAATAGGTTACGGCTGGATGCTGGGGACACTGCCATGGGGCAAGATGTTGCAGGCGATGAATGTCCCTCCATGGCCTGGGCTTAGTGACCATGGTGCAGAAAGAGCCACATTCAAAACCCATCACTTTGTCAGTCAGAGGCAGCAAACCAGAGACCCCAGATGTATTCGGGTTGGTTCACACAGAATTAATTTTGTTGGCAAAAGTTTAGCAATACGAAAAAATGTTTTTAAAAAAGAATCAGATTTCTAGCTTTTCTTGGAAAACTAGAGTGTCTAACCTAAATTGAGAGGAAACTGACCCCTTTTGTCAGGGAGGGGGGTCTTCACACATCCTCAGCGTCCCTCATTCTCAAAGCCTAAGCATTTACACTATGCCCAGCCTGATCCAGGCATCTCTGGGCCCCCAGGACTCTGGGGTAGTGGCCCTCGCTTTCTACAGCTGTGGAATCTTGAGCAGCTTTCCCACCTGAAAAATGGGCCAGTTGCACCTGAACCCTTGCAGGGTTAACTCAAGGATAAAAACCAAACCACCCAATGGGAAGCAGCTGGTGCCTAGGTGGCCCCAGACAACCCTAATTCCCACCCCACTGTGTATGGAATCAAACGTTATTTCTAGAAAGAGTAAAGGGGTCAAGGCTTTTACATCACTTCCTAAGATCAGAGCCCAAAAACATGGGAGTAACCAGATGTCCACCAATGGATGAATGGGCCAGGAGTGTCAATTTTTTTTTTTTTGCTGCTGCACATCAGAAGAAGAGTTGTCATTGGCCACGCATACTTGGGAGGCTGAGGCAAAGAGGATCACTTAAGCCCAAGAGTTTGAGGTGAGCTATGACGCCATGGCACTCTATCAAGGGTATCTAACATTCAAAGTGAGACTCTGGCTCACAAAATAAATAAATAAATACACAAACACGAACAAAAGCTGATGAGCAAAAAAAAGTCCAGACGTAATTTTCACAGTTATCAACACTACAGATAAGCAAAACAGGTCTCAAATAATCTGCGTGTGGCCCGAGGGCTGCAGGTTGGACACCTCTAGTACAATACGTGGTATACCTATACAATGGAATATTATTCGGCCACAGGAAGGAATGAGATACTAATACAAGCTGCAACATGGATGACCCATGGAAACAGGATGCTAAATGAAAGCTAGCCACCAAGGACCACATACTATATGATTTGATTTACATGAATGTCTAAAGTAAACAAACGCATAGAGACAGAAAGCAGATTAGTGGTTGTTAGCAACCTGGACAGGAGGATTGGAGGTGAAGGCTAAGGAGTGTGGGGTTTCTTTTGGGGGGTGATGAAATGTTTGTAAATTGATTGTGGTGATGATTGTACAACTCTGTGAACATAAAAAAGCCAATGAAATGTATGCTTTCAAGGGGTGAATTTTATGATATGTGAATGCTAGCTCAATAAAGCCATGTTTTTTAAAGTATCAGGAGGAAGAGATAGGTAGTGTTCAGAGACATCTGGGTTGGGACACAGGCTGGGAGCTAGTGAGCTGGCCAGGGATCATGGTACCTTCCCCTTAGCTAGGACCTCAGTTGTTGCCTACCTCTTGGGAAAACCAGCAGAATCTCCCAAAAGGACCTGGCATGTGCCTTTCCAACTTTAAAGAACATACTTACTATGAATAATGAGAATTGACTATTAATAGGCAAACCACAAATTGGAAGAAAATGTTTGCAACATGTTTACCAGGAAAATGATATATCCAGCATATATCCTACAGCTCAATAAAAACAACAAACAATCATATTTAAAAATGAGCAAAAGAAGATATACGAATGGCCCATAAGCCAATGGGATATTCAACATTTTTAGTTATCAGGGAAATTAAAACCAAGACCATAATGAGATACCACTGTAGGCATACCCCTCAGAATATCTAACATTCAAAAGACTGACAACAGCAAGTGGTGGGGAGGATGTGGAGCCACTGGATTGCTCATACATTGCTGGAAGGAATGTAAAATGTGACAACCACTTTGGAAAACAGTTCGGCAGTTCCTAACAAAGTTAAACATACCCTTGTCATCAAACCCTGTCTACTTCTGGGTATTTACCCAAGAAAAACAACAGTGTATGTTCACACAAAGACTTAGACAAGAACATTCAAGCAGTATCATTTTTCAGCAGCCAAACAATGGAAACAACCCAAAGATCCATCAACAGGTAAATGAATTAACGAATTGTGACATATCCGTGCACTGGAATATTGCTCAGCAATAAGGAACTAATCACTAGTACACGCAACATGGGTGAATCTTCAAATTATGCTTCGTGATAGAAGCTAGACACAGAAGCGTACATTCTGTGTGATAATACTTGTAATAACTCTAGAAAAAACAAATTGAAATTCAGTAAAGTTGAAGCATACGAGATTAACATACAAAAATCACTACATTTCTATACATGTACAGAATTTATAGACAAGAACTCTTACGACAATGAACTATACAAAAAAGAAACTGAGAAACAATCCCAGCTGGGTGTGGTGGTTCACACCTGTAAACCTAGCACTTTGAGGGCTGAGGTGGGAGGATCATTTGAGAACAGGAGTTTGAGGTTGCAATGATCATGCCACCACACTCTATTCCAGATGAGAGCCTATCTTTAAAAAAAAAAAGAAAAGAAATTCACAACAGCATCAAAAAGAATGAAATAGACTGGGCGTGGTGGCTCACGCCTGTAACCCTAGCACTCTGGGAAGCCAAGGCGAGTAAACTGCTTGAGCTCAAGAGTTCAATACCAGTCTGAGCAAGACCAATAGCCCCATCTCTAAAAAATAGCTGGCTGTTGTGGTGGGCATCTGCAGTCCCAGCTACTTGGGAGGCTGAGGCAAGAGAATAGCTTGAACCCAAGAATTTGAGGTCGCTGTGAGCTATGACACCAAGGCATTCCTCCAAGGGCAACAAAGTTAGACTCTGCCTCAAAAAAATGAATAAATAAATAAATAAATAAATAAATTTAACCAGGAAGATGAAAGATCTGTATAATAAAAGCTATAACACATGATGAAAGAAAATGTAGGAAAACACAAATAAATGTAAAGATATCCATGGTCATAGATAGACTACAATACTTAATATTGTTAGAATATACATATCACCAAAAGCAATCCATAGATTCAATGTAATCCCTATCAAAATTACAATGATATTTTTCACAGAAATAGAGAAACAAATCCTAATATTTGTATGAAGCCACAGAAGACCCCGAAGAGCTGAAGCAATTTTGAGATAAAAGAACAAAGCTGTAGGCATCACACTCCCTGAATTTATTATAAAAGACAAATTAAATCTACAGTTACAGAAAGCACATTATATTGCCTGAATCGGAGGTAAGCAGGACTGATTGCCTACACCCCTTTGGGGTGACAGAAATTTCTGTATCTTGATAGTGGTGATGGTTACACACTTGTCAAATTGTATCTGACAATACTTTTTAAACAGATGCATCACACAAATTATACCTAAGTAAAGTTCACTTTAAAAAAAATAATGACTCTAGGCTCAGCACCCATAGCTCAGTGGTTACAGTGCCAGCCACATACACTGAGGGTGGTGGGTTCAAACCCAGCCTGGCCCAGCTAAACAACAATGACAACTGCAACAAAATAGAGCCAGGTGTTGTGGCAGGCACCTGTAGTCCCAGCTACTTGGGAGGCTGAGGCAAGAGAATAATTTAAGCCCAAGAGTTTGAGGTTGCTGCAAGCTGTGATGCCACAGCACTCTACCGACGGTGACATAGTGAGGCTCTGTCTCAAAAAAAAAAAAGACTCCAGACCTGCCAACTTAAATCCTGGCTCTCACACTTACTGGCTGTGATATTAAGCAAGTATTTTCACTACTCTGCCTCAGGGCCTTTCACTTGCTGTCCTTTCTGCTAGAAACACTCTTTCTGTTGATACTGACTTGCTCATCTCCTATAAGTCTTTGTTCAAATGTCACCTTTTCAGCAAAGACTGGTTTATTAAAATGATCACTTGTTCTGCCAGCCCTCTCCACCCTATTCTTTCTCTTTTTCTCCACAGCACTCAGCAGTTTGACAGATCCTATCATGAGTCTCCCCCATCAACAGGTCAGCTCCCCAACAGGTCAGCTCTCTCGGCTGTCAGCCGAGATCTTTGGCTTGGTCATGACATATCCCCATTCCTAAAACAGGCCTGGCACATAACAGGCATTCAGCAAGTAACTACTGAACAAGTTGACAAAGGGATATATGTTATTCCCATTTCAGAATATAAATTGCTGAAATGCTTAATAATGGATCCTTGTTGATAACAGACTGGAGCTAACCTAAGTGTCCAGCAAAGGGGGATTGGTTCACTGGGTTAGGGCCTTCCAATAGTATACTATGCAGCTGTGACAGAGACCAAACTTGATAAATTAGAACCTTCTAGATAGAATTATCAAAAGAAAAAGACAAAGGGCAGAACAGTGTTAGAATATCCTTTAGTGAGAGAGAGAGAAAAGGAGAGAGAGAGAGAGACACTTCTACATGCATAGAACATCTCTTTGGAAAGGGGCTCCAAAATTCTAACCATGTTGCTTCTGGGAGGGAGGAGATTTGTCACTAGAAATTTCTGGTACCACCTGAGTTTTGTACTCGGGCATGTGTTCCCTAGTCCAAAATAAATAAATAAATAAATAAAATAGATGCATATAATTGTAAAAGCTCCCAAGAAAAGCTGTTTCCTATCTCAATGGGGCCTATCCCCACACCTTCCCTGAGGCTAGATTAGAAAATCAGGCTGTCCCTTCTGCTCCCTCCCCTCGGGTGGGTGGGCAGGGCAGGCTGAGGCCTCCCTGAAGCTGGGAACAGAGGCCTCCCACAGGCCTGCCCAGAGCTCCCTGGAAATTACTTCCAGACTCATGGTCCCAGGGCTGGCTAAGGCTGGGGGAGGGGGAGATACACAAAGAATGAGCAGGAGGAGGAAAGGGGGAGGGCAAAGGAGGGGAAAGAGGCTTGGTATGCCTGTGGGAACACAATGGAGTAACAGCTCTGGGCAGGGGGAGGCTGGAAATGCCATCTTCCACCTTGGCTGAAGAAATGGTCACCAAGCAGCTTTACTCATAACAGCCAAAGGGGAAAACAATGCAAATGTGTGCTGATGGTGGATTCCATCAGCCAATGGAATATTACTCAGCCACAAAAAGGAATGAGGCAGTGACACGCAGGGGGCAAGGGACGGACCTAGAATGAGGTGCAGTGCCAAGGACACCAGACACAAAACATACTATGATCGTATTTATATGAAATATCCAGGACAGGAAAATCCATATAGACAGAAAGTGAATTGATGTTGCCAAGGTCGAGGGGCAGGGAGGGAGTAGAGTGACTACTTAGTATATCCAGGCTTCTTTTTCTTTTTTTTTTTTTGTAGAGACAGAGTTTCACTTTATCACCCTCCGTAGAGTGCTATGGCATCACATAGCTCTAGCTCACAGCAATCTCCAACTCCTGGACCTTGGCGATTCTCTTGCCTAAGCCTCCCTCGTAGCTGGGACAATAGGCACCCGCCACAACATCCGGCTATTTTTTTGTTGCAGTTTGGCTGGGGCCGGGTTTGAACTTGCCACGCTCAGTATATGGGGCCAGCACCCTGCCCACTGAGCCACAGGTACCACCCAATCCAGGCTTCTTTTTAGGATGACGAAAATATTCTAGAACTAGGGTGGTGCCTTTGGCTCAAAGGAATAGGGCGCCGGCCTCACATACCGGCCCCGGCCAAAAACAGCAAAAAAAAAAAAAAAAAAATGTTCTAGAACTAGATAGAGGTGATGGCTGCAAAACTCTCCAGATATATTAAAAACCGCTGAATTATACACTCTAAATGAGTAAATTTTATGGTATGCAAAATATGTCTCAATAAAGCTATTTTAAAAATTTAAGCAGGGAACTGAGGGGGGGTGGAAGAGTCTTGTCACAAGGCCCACTCTATCACCCATATCCCAACTTTCTACTCCCACCTGCAAGTTCACTTGGGGCATCTCCCCCAGGCACGGTCCCCCCCACAGGCCACGCCCCCACCTCAACACACAGAGGTCTGAGCATCAGGCAGTACCAGGAGCCCCTGTCTCCAATCTCGGTTGTATGTACCTCCTGAGTGTCCCCTACACAATTCAGGTGGGTCCCCCAGTTCATCATGGGCTGCTTCTCTTCTGTTCCCACCACTGGCTAAGAACAGTAAGAGGGGAGCAAGCTTCAGACTCCTGTTCTATCCACCACATACCCCCCACCCAAAGCCAACAAGGAGATGTAGAAAATGCGATGTGTCAGTTTACAGATTGTCCTAAGTATGTAAAGTGCTGACCTGAGAAGCATAGATATCTTTACACTTATAAAAAAATAAAAACCCAGGCTCAGTGCCCATAGCACAGTGGTTACAGTGCCAACCACGTATACCAAGGCTGGTGGGTTCGAACCCAGCGTGGGCCAGCTAAACAACAATGACAACTGCAATAAAAACAGCTGGGCATTGCGGTGGGTACCCGTAGTCCCAACTACTTGGGAGGCTGAGGCAAGAGAATTGCTTGAGCCCAAGAGTTGGAGGTTGCTATGAGCGATGATGCCACAGCACTCTACCCAAAGTGAGATTCTGTCTCAAAAAACAAAGACACAAACAAAACCCAAACCAGAAATCTTTACACACTAATAAAAAGTAAACAGAAAGAGAGAAAACCAGACTCCGGCCAGTGCAGTGGTTCACACCTGTAATCTCAGCACTCTGGAAGGCTGAGGTGGGTGGATTGCTTGAGCTCAGTTTAAGATCAGCCTGAGCAAGAGCAAGACCTGGTCTCTACTAAAAATAGAAAAACTAGCCAGGAGTTGTGGCAGGCACATTGTAGTCCCAGCTACTCAGAAGGCCAAGGCAAGGGGATCACTTGAGCCCAAGATTGCCATGAGCTGACACCACAGCACTCTACCCAAGGCGACAGAGTAAGACTTTTGTCTCAAAGAAAAGAAAAGAAAAGAAAACAACCAAACTCACGCTTGAGAGACTGAAGTAGGGAAAGGATTGGAGGGGACCCCACCCTGTGCTCTGTGGTCCTTCAGGTGGTTGAGCTGATTGTGAGTTAAGATTTAAAGCACGTATTAAACAGGGAAGAGATAAAAACCTGTGTTGTTCCTAAGCAACTCTTTTATGAAATAATCTACAGATATATGTTCCTACTTTCAAGCAAGCAAGCTACTGATTCTACCCAATCCTGGGAAAGGTTCCAGCTTCTCTTCCTCCCACCCCACCTGCCCCTCTAATACCACAGTGCCCATTCATCTTCACCTTCCCCAAATGACTTATGGAAACTGCTTTCCAGGTGAGCAAGGGGAAAAAAACACAAAACCTTTGATTCATGCACTCAACAAATATTTAGTGGACACCTACTAGGATTCAGACTCTCAGGAGACTCCTCATGGAGCTAAACTGTCCTATAAGAAGCAAACCATACATTAGGAAACAAATTCTTCTTGACTAATCTGGCTGGTGGTATGTGGTGAGAACGTAACATAAGATATAGAAATGGGTTATAGGGAGGTTTCAATTTTAAGTGTACGTTATTTAAAATGTACATATAATTGGGGAGCACAAGTCAAAAAGTCAGGGAACAGCTGACCCTGATGCTCCCACCCAGAACTGAGTCCTTAAGTAAGGTATTTAGGGAAGCTGCCTCAGCAAAGGTTAACACTGATAGAGAGACCAGAGAACAAAGTGAGACTCAGTAAATATGGGGGAGAAAGACTCTCAGGTTGAGGGAAGAGCCTATGGAAAGACCCTGAGGCAGGAGTGTACCCAGAGGGCTCCAAGGGCAACTAGAAGATCACTGCAAGGTGGGGAGAATGTTGAAAGTGATACCACAGAGGCTGTGTGTGTGTGTGTGTGTGTGTGTGTGTGTTTGGTGGGGGGAGAGGGGTCTGGGCAGAGACCACTGCAGGATGAACGGATTTTGTTCCATGTTCAAACCTTCTGTATTGTCTCAATGGCTCCAATGTGCTTCCCAAACTGGGACTGGGACCTGTGCAGAATTAAAGTTGTACTCTCAGGAGCCCAGAAGTTGCTGAAGTTGCTCATATAGTTCAAATTCTCTTAAATTTCCATTTCTATCCTTGGAGGGTTTTTTGGGGGGTTTTTTGGGTTTTTTTGTTTGTTTGTTTGTTTTTTTGCAGTTTTTTTGGCCTGGGCTGGGTTTGAACCCACCACCTCCGGGTATATGGGGCTGAACCCTACTCCTTTGAGCCACAGGCACTGCCCTATTCCTGGAGTTTTTTAAACTGCAAACTGCAGTAGCAACCTTTGAGAAGTATGGAAATCAATGTAGCAGGTCTCAGGCATCACTTGAGTGAACAAAGAAAAAAGGAATAGAATAAAATTCAAAAAGTGTAATGCTGAAGGACTCAAAGGCAATTGGGCTAAGTGTCCCACAAAACTTTTGCTTCAGTGTGCCTGTTTGTGTCCATCCCTCCTGGGCTGTAGTGTAAAATGTATGTATTATTGGGGACTGCAAGTCAAAAAGTCAGGGAAACAGCTGGTCCAGAGGCCCCACCCAGACTGAGTCCTTCCCACTGGCCTTGTCAGAGTTTACAAACTTGTGCCCGCCGCGGAGAACTGTCGTTCCTTCTCAGGCACACTGCTGGACTGTGATTCCCAGCGTTCCTCGCAATCAGGGCAGTAATATGATGGCCTCTGGCCAAAGGAACCTAGGTGGAAGTGATTTCCTTCCTCCCTACTCTTTCCTCATCTACAATGGACTCCACAGACTCAGGGGAGGGCAGAGCCACAAAAAAGGAAGACGTCTGCTTCCCTCAGTGAGTTCCCATGAGGCCACCCAAAGAGGAGCACCCTCACTGGTCAATGACATACACAAGACTTTCACCATTTTTGTCACAGCAGCTAGCATGGGCTATGCCCATAGGAGTCCCCACAAGAAGGCTAAATGAGTCAGCAGTTGGCTATACGGAGAACTTTTTATAGAAGTTTCAGGAAGAGAGGAGAGGAAACAGTTTCCCCATGCCTCAAGGTACAAGTACAACAGGATGCCAAACTCAGCGGAAGCTCTGGTGACACATCAGGGCCATATCCAAAGCTAGAGGCTTAGTGTCCACAAAGTGTTCTAGCCACATCAAATTTGTATTTTGTAAAGAGATGTAAGCTCCCTAATCGAGGCCTGACCTGTGTCTCCAGCCCAATTCCACACCAATATTAAGAGTCTCCATTTATGAACCGCCATTACAATAAACAAGGAACGAAGACTGGGCACCTTCATCATCTTTCCAGGACAGCCCTGCAGAGTAGGTACTTCTATTCCCATCTTACAGATGAGGAGGGCTGAGGCTTACAGGGGCTGCCCTGACAAGAACTGCACTTCACCAGGAGCCTCTATACTTTTTTTTTTTTGACACAGAGTAGAATGCCATGGCATCATCATAGCTCTCAGCAGCCTCAAACTCCTGGGCTCAAGTGATCCTCTTGCCTCAACCTCCCAAGCAGCTAGGCCTACAGGCGCTCTCCACCACATCTGGCTAGTTTTTCTATTTTTAGTAGAGACAGGGTCTCGCTCTTGCTCAGAATGGTCTCAAACAATCCACCCATCTTGGCCTCCCAGAGTGCTACGATTACAGATGTGAGCCACCACTACTGGCCCCAGCCTGCCATGCTTTTAAATGCTCGATTCACACATCAGCTTAGAATAGAAGCTCAATGAGGGGAAGAACGACGCCCACTTCATCTGCATGTGGTAGGCATGCAATAAATACTTGTCAAATTAATGAACAAACTGCCCCCCTTTTGTTCTTTTTCATAGACAAAGCAATGAAGATCAGAGAAAGACACTGACACAAGGTCACCCAGGAAATGAGTGACAGAACCAGGTTTCAGTCAAGATCTGATCCCACCTCACCCACCCGACTCCCATCCCCCACCCCTGCCAAGCACTCAGTCAGCCTACTCCGCCAGTTGGTCCCTGTAGCTTCCCACACCCACCTAAAGCCTATGGACTAGCCCAAGCTCTTAAACTTCTGGGCCTTTTTTGTGATGTTCCAAACTTCCTTTCACCCCTACACAGTTCCTTTTGGCTCACTAAAATCTTTCAAAGTTCCTCACTGAATAAATATTCATACATTCAGTAATTAAGTACTGAGGCCCTGCTATATGCCAGGCTTTGTTCTAAAAGCTAGGGGACAGCTATAAACAAAACAAAGATCCCTGTTCAGTTAGAGCTCACATTTTTTGTGGAGGCAGAAAAGAGCAATAACAAACATAATATTAAGTATTTATAAGTACTTAATTTACATGTATTTGATTTATATCTATTGAATAAAAATATTATACGGGGTGGCCAAAATATGTATACACATTTTCAGAAAGGAAAAAACTATTACAATTACAATATTCGATCTATACCAGTAGCAACAGATGAACACAAGTCATGTCGAGCACCTCTTATAATTGCAGAAGTCAGATGTGACTTGAGTATTACAAACTTATTACAGTTTTTTTCCTT
This sequence comes from Otolemur garnettii, assembly GCF_000181295.1. Classification (NCBI taxonomy): domain Eukaryota; kingdom Metazoa; phylum Chordata; class Mammalia; order Primates; family Galagidae; genus Otolemur; species Otolemur garnettii. The sequence goes on along the minus strand of NW_003852547.1, from coordinate 4,428,195 downwards.
TCTTAAAATACGTATACATTTTTCTGGCACTGTCTCTATATGATGACTTTTAAGTACTACAGCTTTTTTCCTTTCTTAAAATGTGTATATAGTTTTTTGGCACTCTCATAAGTATTAAAATACAGATGATATGCTATATTAAATTATCTTATAAATATTTTAAAATGTGGTTATATGTAAAATCAATATAAATGTAAAATAGATGGCATGTCAGAAATTAAGTGCTATGAAGTATGAGCAGTGAGAGACAAGAGTAAGGCAACAGCAATTTTAAACAGGGTGATATGAGTGGGCTTGGCTGAGGAAGGGGGAAGGAAGATCACCGGACATGGAAACAGCAAGTACAAAGGCCCTGAGGTAGGATACACGTCTGGCTTGAGAAAAGTCAGTGTGACTGAAACAGAATGGGTGAGGGAAGAAAAGTCAGTAGAAGACAAAGTTAGAGGACAAGTTTAACTTTGAAGCCAGACCGTGCATTAAAAATAAAAATATGAGTTAAGTATCCCTTATCCAAAATGTTTGGGACAAGAGGTCTTTCAGATTTCTGCTATTTTTTTCAGATTTTGAAATATTTACATACATAATGAAATATCTTGGGGATAGGACCTAAGTTTAAACATGAAATTCACTTACATGTCTTATATAGTATAAGTAATCATATACAATATTTTTAATGATTTTGTGCCTGAAACAAGGTTTGTATACAGTAAACCATCAGAAAGCAAAGGTGTCAGGCCAGCTGGGCCCTGTGGTTCACATCTGTAATCCTAACACTCTGGGAGGCCAAGGCAGATGGATCACCTGAGTTCAGGAGTTTGAGACCAGTCTGAGCAAAAGTGAGACCCCCCTCTCTACTAAAAATAAAAAAATTACAGGCTGGCACCTGTAATCCCAGATACTTGGGAGGCTGAGGCGGGAGCATCACTTATGCCCAAGAGTTTGAGGTTGCTATGAGCTAGGATAATGCCACGGTACTCTACCCAAGGCAATACAGTGAAACTCTGACTGGAAAAAAAAAAGGCAAGCAATAATTCTATAGGGGTTTTTAATTAAAAAAAAAAAAAAAAGGCTCGGCACCTGTAGCTCAAGCCAATAAGGCGCCAGCACACACACCAGAGCTGGCAGGTTCGAATCCAGCCCCAGACTGCCAAACAACAATGACAACTACAACCAAAAAATAGCCAGGCATTGTGGCAGGCGCCAATAGTCCCAGCTACTTGGGAGGCTGAGCCAAGAGAATCACTTAAGGCCAGGAGTTTGAGGTTGCTATGAGCTGGGACGCCATGGCACTCTACCCAGGGCAATAGCTTGAGGCTCTGTCTCAAAAAAAAAAAAAAAAACACGCAAAAGTTGACAGGTAGAATCAAGAGTGGTGTCAAATTATCTGGCCAGATAGCTGGGAGGATGGAGCCAGCATTTACTAAGATGGTGACAAGGTGGAACAAAGTGGGCTTTATTTTTGTTTTTGTGTGTGTGAGGTACAGCAGATTAGGAGCCCAGGATTGAACACGTTAAGTTTGAGGAGTTCAGCAAAGTGGTAGATCCTGGAGTCAATAGGCAAGTAACCAAGGGAAACATGAAGATCCCCTCTGATCTGCTTTTCCTGAATGCCTCCCCTTAGCCACTTACAAGGCCTAGGCCTCCCTCTTGGTTCCTACCAAACTGCATCTGGCCAACATGGCTTCTGCCTGGTCCCACAGGAGCACCTTGTGTCCAGGGCAGGCCCTGTCTAGCCCATGATCACGTTCCTCCTCCCCCTCATCACCAGCCTGGGCCTGGCTCAGACTCCAGGCTCTGAGCCTTCCAGAAGCCATCCTACCCAGTCCTACCAGAATTGATCGAGGGCTAATGCCACTGCTTGTTCTGAATTGTCTGGCAGGGGCCAGAGAGCTGAGTAGTAAACACAATAGAACACGGGGCTGGGAGATACCGAACAGTGTGTTCAATATGCAACCAGGGTGTACAAAGAGGGAAAACAGAATTTTTATTTGTACAGGTCAACAATCTTTTATTTAAAACCTTTGAAGTGAGAAGTGTTCTGAAATGTAGCTTTCCAAACTTTGCAGGGTGATAGGGTGTGTTCGTGTCCTTTACTAAACACCCCTATCAGGCTCCCGAGTAGCATCCTGCGATCAAATGTTAATATTTCTGAGCCAAACATACGAATATTCACGTGGTGCTGGATAAAGACAGACCATAAATAGCCTGGCATCAGGTCAGGTCTTGTAGCCCGATGAGTCACTGTGGGTGAGCTGCTGTTATTATTACTGATGCTGCTGCTGGTTGGTGCACTGACACTGAGTCCAGTCCCTGTCGCTACATTAATCACAGGGAAAGAGTCTTTGTTCACTAAACTGGGTGCTTTCCAAAGACCTGGGACAGGGAAGCCCTTGAGCTCTGGGTCAAAGCTGGCTTCAAATTCCTATTTGGCTATTTCCTGACCCTGGGGAACTGCCCTCACTTCTCTAGAGCACACACCTAAGAGATGAGGAAGGATCTGGCTGTTGCCTATAAATGAAAAATATTAACAATAAAAATAAGAGCAATCATAATAAGAGAAGCTAACCTTTTTCTACCCTTAACTGTGGTCCAGGAAGAATGCTAAACTCTCTGCTGCCATCATCCTCCTCTATGAGAAGATAATTTGTCTGAGGAAGGAGAGACTTGGGGATCTAAGCACAAGTTTTTCCTGACACAGGTAAACCAAACCCAAAACATGGGTCAAGGGGTGGCGCTTGTGGCTCAGTGGGTAGGGCACCAGCCCCATATACCGAGGGTGGCGAGTTCAAACCTGGCCCCAGCTAAATTGCAACAAAAAAATAGCCAGGCATTATGGCGGGCGCCACAGTCCCAGCTACTCAGGAAGCTGAGGCAAGAGAATCACCTAAGCCCAGGAGTTGGAGGTTGCTGTGAGCTGTGTGACGCCACAGCACTCTACCCAGGGAGATAAAGTGAGACTCTGTCTCTACCAAAAAAAAAAAAAAAAAAAAAAACCTGGGTCAAGCCTGCCCCTAATGCTAGGTGGACCCATTCCTAAAGGTGAGATCACCTTGCATCACACTGAAAATTGTAATTGCCAAACATTGCCGATCCCTTAAGTTCTGACTGTGTGCCCTCTGCATCACTGAGTCCTCTGAACAAGCCCCATGATGGAGGCACTATTATTTTACTCCTCAACTCTGTGGAGCATGCCCACTGTGCTGGGGTCCCACACTGGGTCCCCAGACCAATAATGTTCACCTCTTGATCACCCTTCCTGCAGTGGACTAATCGGATACAGCCAGCTCTCACATCATCCAGCCTGGGCCAGGCCTCCTTCTACCACTCAGAACATTCTCTTGCTTTTGTTTTGTTCCCTCTGAAACCCTCATCTTCTTTTGAGACTAGAGATGGGCCTCAAAGACTGAAAGTTATTAAGCAGCTGAACCCAAGCTGATTCCTGCCAGTGTCCCTGGAGTCCAACACAGGCCGCTGAAAAACTCTGGATGCTCTGTGCCAGGGGTGAGAACGGTGAAGCCTTTCTGGAATGCAAGTTGGCAGGGCCAACCAAAGTCTAAGTGCATGCTCCCCTTTGCTTTAGCAATTCCTCTTCCAGGAATCTGGCTGGTAGAAACACTCTTGCATAAACCACCCAAGGTATGGATATAAAAACGTCAGGCTGGGTCACTCCCCAGCTCAAAACCCTCCTGTGACTCCCATCTCACTCTGAATCAAATGTGAAGTCCTAGTCAAAGACACAGAATGGAAACTCTAGAGCACTAAAGTGGTAGTGCTACCAAACTAAAAGAGGAGGTCAAATGGAATAGTAAAATATTTAATTTAGGGCCAGGTGCAGCAGCTCACGCCTATAATCCTAGCACTCCAGGAAGCCAAGGCAGGAAGATCCCTTGAGCTCAAGAGTTCAATATTAGCCTGAACAAGAGTGAGACCCCAGTCTCTACTAAAATAGAAAAATAGTCAGGTGTTGTGGTGGGTGCCTATAGTCCCAGCTACTCTGGAGGCTGAGGCAAGTGGGCTCACTCTTGAGCCCAAGAGTGTGAGGTTGCTGTGAGCTATGACATCACAGCACTCCAGCCTGGGCAACAGAGTGAGACTGTGTCTCAAAAACAACAAAAAATTCAACTCAAAGGAGGCAGGAAAAGAGAAAAAAATGAACAAAGAAAAGAGGAGATAAACAGAAAACAAATAGAAGGTTGGACATTTAAATGCAACTACATCAATAATTCATCAAATTCACACTGTCCACTATGAGCAGGCTCACACAACATTTGAGCATTTCGAATGTAGTGAGTCTAAACCAAGATGTGCTGCAGTGTAAAACACATACCAGATTTTGAAAACTTAGTGTGAAAAAAGAAAAAAGACTATATAATAAGTGTTGGCAAGGATGTGGAGAAATTGGAACCCATGGAAATAGAAGGTGGGAATGTAAAACAATGCAGCCACTGTGGAAAACAGTGTCATGGTTCCTCAAAAAGTTAAACATATAACTACTATATGACCCAGTAATTCCCCTCCTAGATATATACCCAACAGAGAGCAAGGAGTCAAACAAATATTTAAACACCACTGTTCATACCAGCATTGTTCTCAATAGCCAAAGAAGTCATTGGTGCGATATTATACAGTCTTTTCTATATAGTGTAGACACAACCCCTGTATCCACTAACAAATGAAAACAGATATTCAGTGGAATATTACTTAGCCATAAAAGGAAATTTTTTTTTTTTAACAGTTTTTGGCTGGGGCTGGGTTTGAACCTGCCACCTCCAGCATATGAGGCCAGCGCCCCACCCCTTTGAGACATAGGCGCCACCCCCCAAAAAAGGGAATTCTAATGCATCTACAATGTGGATGGACCTTGAAGACATTATGTTAAGTGAAAGCAGCCAGATTAGAAAGGACAAATAGTGTACAATTCCACTTACATGAGGTATTTGGAACAGATCAATACAGAGAATAGAATAGTGGTTACCAGGGAGTGGAAGGAAGTGAAGATACAGTTATTCTTTAATAGGCACCAAATTTCTGTTTGGAATGATGAACAAATTCCGGGAAGGAATGGTGGTGATGGCTGCAAAACACTGTGAATTTTCGTAATGTCACCCAATTATACACTTAAAAAATCATCAAAATGGTACATTTTAAGTCATGGGGTTTTTACCACAATGAAAAGACTGTATAATATCGCACCAATGACTTCTACATTGATTACATACTGAAATGATAACATTTTGGATATACTGGGTTACATAAACTACATCAGTTTTCCCTATTTTGGATGGATGCGGTGGCTCACACCTGTAATCATAGCACTCCAGAAGGCCAAGGACAGGTGGATTGCCTAAGGTCACAAGTTCAAGACCACCCTGAGCCAGAGCAAGACCTCGTCTCTAAAAAATAGCTGGGCATTGTGCCAGGTGCCTATAGTCCCAACTACTTGGGAGGCCAAGGCAAGAAAATTGCTTAAGCCCAAGAGTTTGAGGTTGCTGTGAGCTGTACACCATGGCACTCTACCAAGGGTGACAAAGTGAGACTCTGTCTCACAAAAAATTGTTTCCCTGTTTCTTTTTACTGAGGCTACTAGAAAATTTTAAATAATATATAAGTGGCTCAAATTTTATTCCTATTGGACAGAGCTGGTCTTGACATTCCAATCATCAAGAACAGGTTATTTAGACTATATGCTTCTATAAGAAACACACTCAAAGGCTGGGCGAGGTAGCTCACACCTGTAATCCTAGCACTCTGGGAGACCAACATGAGTGGATCACCTGAGCTTGAGAGTTCAAGACCAAACTGAGCAAATGCAAGACCCATCTCTAAAAACTAGCTGGGTGTCATGGCAGGCACCTGTATCCCCAGCTGCTTGGAAAGCTGAGGCAAGAGAATCACTTAAGCCCAAGAGCATGAGGTTGCTGTAAGCAATGATGCCATACACTCTACTGAGGGCAATAAAGTTAGACTCTGTCTCAAAAAAACAAACAAAAATCCCAAACATAAACTATAATTTCAAAAACAGAAATTAGGATAGGCACGGTGGCTGCCACCTGAAATTCTAGCCTTTTGGAAGACCAAGGTGGAAGAATCCCTTGAGCTCAGGAGTTTGAAACCAGCCTGAGCAAGAGCAAGACCCCATCTCTACTAAAAATAGAAAAATGAGCCTGGTCTTGTGATGGCACTCTGCCCAGGGTGACAGAGTGAGACTCTGTCTCAAAAACAAACAAACAAAGAAAAAACAGAAAGCAATGAGTGTCAGTGAGGAAGCAGAGAAACTGGAACCCTTATACCCTGATGGTAATGTAAAATGGTGTAACCACTGGGGTAAAATTAGCAAGGCATGGTGGTTCTTATAGTTTCAGCTACTTGGCAGTTGAGGAAAGAGATGAAAATGTTCTGGAAATCTGTTATGTAATAATATGAAGGAGTTTAATACTACTAAACCATACACTCAAAAATGATGGTAAATTTTATGTTATGTTTAAAAAAAAAAAAAGATACAGGGCGGCACCTGTGGCTCAGTGAGCAGGGCGCCAGCCCCATATACCAAGGGTAGTGGGTTCAAACCCGGCCCTGGCCAAACTGCAACAACAAAAAAAATAGCCGAGCGTTGTGGCAGGCACCTGTGGTCTCAGCTAATTGGGAGGCTGAGGCAAGAGAATCGCCTAGGCCCAGGAGTCAGAGGTTACTGTGAGCTGCTTTGCCATGGCACTCTTCTAAGGGTGACAAAGTGAGACTCTGTCTCTTAAAAAAAAAAAAAGAAAGAAAGATACAAAGGCTCATAGCAAAAATTGGAGCAAAACCTAAAATACAGCCATGTATTTTAACTATGAAATACTCCACAGCAGCTACAAGAATGGGGTTCTAGGTTGCGGACATGGAAATAACTCTAATACATTTCAATTTAAAAAAACAAGGCATAGAAAAATTTGTAAAGTATGATTTTGTGATCAACGGGAAAAAATACGCTGGGGAGGTGGCTCATGCCGTTAATCCCAGCACGTTGGGAAGTCAAAGGAGGAGGATCACTTAAGACCAACATGGCAGGATAATAAGACCCAAAACTTTAAATATTAGCCAGCCATAATGGAATACAACTATAATCCCAGCTACTGAGGAGGCTGAGGCAAGAGGATTGCTTAAGTGCAAGAGTTGGAGCCTGCAGTGAGCTATGATCACGCCACTGTGGCAGAGTGAGACTCTGTCTCTAATTATAAAAGAGAGAGTAAAAAATATAGTTACAAAGAGGGGAGGCTGACAAATATACTCCGAACTCTCCACAGAAGTCACGTTTGAGGAAGGAAGGAAGATGGGATGGTAAAAAGACCATTCATAGTAAGCGTTACATGATTTTTTTCTGAGTATAATAATTAATACAGACCTGACCTCAAATTAGCAAACCCCAAAGCAACAAGGTAAGGAATCATATTTTGACCTCAGCATCCAATGTCCAAACTGCATTTGCAGAACTGTTGAAGCAACTCAGAAATGGCTATAAAACCACTCCCTACCTTGCTACTCAAACTGCAGTCACAACTGCAGCCTCACCTGGGAGCTTGCTAGAAATGGAGAGACTGACTTCAAAGCTGCATTTTAACAGCATCCCCAAGGAATTCATGTGCACATTCAAGTTTGAGAAACTGCTTACAGCCCCATTTGTCAACACCAGTCAGTATAAACTAGGTGGTTAGTGATAACAGTGACCACAGTTGATAGTAATAGCAATCAGCATTTACAAAGTCCTAATTATGTGCTGGTCACTACACAATACAGTACCTCAATGAAACTCCACAACCTGAGCGATGCCTGTGGCTCAGTGAGTAGGGCACCAGCCCCATATACCGAGAGTGGAGGGTGGCTCAGTGAGCAGGGCGCCAGAACCATATATTGAGGTTGGTAAAAAAAAAAAAAATAGCCGGGCTACAGCGGGGGGCCTGTAGTCCCAGCTGCTCAAGAAGGGGCTGAAGGAAGAGAATCACCTAAGCCCAGGAGTTGGAGGTTGCTGTGAGCTGTAACACCACAGGACTTTACCGTCTCTACTCTGTCTCTTAAAAAAAAAAAAAAAAGAAACTCTACAACCATCCCTACCAGGTAGGTGTTTGAAGTCTGTGGTGGCCAATCTGTAATCCCAACCTCCAAAACTCTTTATTATTTTTTCCTTGTCAGGATGGACTCTCAGTCTGTTGCCTCTACCTAGCTCACAACAACCTCAGACTCCTGGGCTCAAATGATCCTCCTGCCTCAGCTTCCCAAGTAACCGGGACTACAGGTGCCCACCACAATGGCCAGGTAATTTTTCTATTTTTAGTAGAGATGGGGTCTTGCTTTTGCTCAGGCTAGTCTCAAATGCCCAGCTTCAAGCAATCCTACCTACCTCGTTGGCCTCCCAGAGTACTAGAAAAGAGGTGTCAGCCACCCAGCCCAGACTTCTAAAAATCTTTAGAAGAAAAATAAGTCATTCTTTTCTTTCTCTCCAAATCGCTGTGAGGTAAAGCTGAACTGCAACCAGTGTCCTTAGGTATTCCTTTTAGTGTCAACAGCCACAGATACATTATTTACTACAGAAATGCTGGTGTAATTGTGCTCCAGAGTCTGCAATTGGCTGAACTCTGAAACACCTATGAGGCCGGTTACTGCCGTAAATGCAGCTCTTCTGTTGGCAATCTCCAGAAAGGCAGGATGCTTCTCTAGTTGACTAGGGACACTGAGGCTGAGGGAGGTGGGATCCTTGCTCCAAGGCAGATGGACCTCCTGAATCCAGAGCCTACCCCCCAGGGGCTTCAATGACTCACCCTAATGCTTTACCTAACCTCCTGAGCTCATCAACTCATCCATCATCTGCAGGAAGCTGGGTGGCCACAGTTATACCAAAGGAACAAAGAAGGAGCAGAGCCTTGGCCATCACTCAGCAACAACCTGGGTGGGCTCCAGGGCAAGGGGCAGGAGGGCAGCTTCCTGCCTGTGGGCTGTGGGCTTTCCTGTCTTGGTCCCTATACCAAAGAGGCACCCAGGCTTGATGAATACAAACCCAGACGCTGAGGCCAGACCCCCCAATGGGAGTCCTCACCCTGCCACCAAACTGCTGTGGGACACTGGGCAAGTCACTTAACGGCTTCATGCTTGGTTTCCTCATTTGTAAAATAGAGATGCTTAGTGCACACCTCCTGTACGTGGATCCATCTCCTACGCCAGAGCCTGGGCTGGGGTGAGCCAACAGAAGTGCTGGCTGCTGTCACAATCTGTGGAAGGATCTTAACATGATCCACAACCCTCCTGAATCCTTCCCCAAGTATGTGTTTCTCTGGGGAAACGTCTATGGTCTCTGAGCACATTCCTAAAAAGACCTGAGCTCCTCCTTCCCCTAAATTAAGAACCACCACATGCTCGTAGGACCCAGGGCCCAAAAGACACAAAAGGCACCTCTCCAAGCACAAGCAGGCTGCCCACCAAACCTCTCCCTGTCCAACAGCTCCAATGCCACAACCCCCACAGCCCCCTCTCCTTTGGGGTCTCCCAGCAGGCCCAGGCTGGCCTCCTGATGGCATAAACACACCCTCTCTTCCTCACCTCCTGACCTGTGAGGAAATTTCACTCCTGAGCCCAACCCGGTATCACCCACTTCTGCCTCTTCTAGAATCTTTCCGCAAATTCTTTCCTTTCCTCTCCTAGGCCTCAAAGTCTGCTCAGATCTGATCCTTCAAAGTCCAATCTCAAGCACTCCTGCCCTCACACCCTGTGTAAGGCCACTCAGCCCCTCATTCATTTACTAAATATTGATTATGAGTTAATTTGGAGTCAGAGCCTGGGATGTGTCCTAAGTTGAGTATAATGAAAGAAATTGGACAGGGGAGTCAGGAAAGGCTCTCCAGAAGAGGGGGCTTTTAAGTAGAGACCTGGGAGATGAGGGGCTTGAAGGCAGGAAGTCTAAGGAAGCTTCCTTTGTGCTTCAAAGATACTATGTTTTTTACAAATTAAAGGTTTGTGTCCACTCTGCTTCTGGCAGGTCTATCTGCTACAAGTCACTTTTCCAATAGCCTGTGCTCCCTTCATGTCTCTATTAGCATTTCTTAGTAATAAAGTACTTTTTATTTAGAGACAGAGTCTCACTTTATCGCCCTTGGTAGAGTGCCGTTGCATCACTGCTCACAGCAATCTCCAACTTCTGGGCCTAGGCAATTCTCTTGCCTCACCCTCGCAAGCAGCTGGGACTACAAGCGCCTGCCACAACACCCAGCTATTTTTTTGTCGCAGTTTGGCAAGGGCCAGGCTTGAACCCACCACCCTTGGTATCTGGGGCTGGCGCCCCACCCACTGAGCCACAGGCGCCACCCAAAGTACTTTTTATTTCAAGTATGTATATTGTTTGGGTTTTTTTTTTTTTTTTGAGACAGAGTCTTACTACGCCACCCTCAGTAGAGTTCTGTGACGTCACAGCTCACAGCAACCTCAAACTCTTGGGCTTAAGCGATTCTCTTGCCTCCGTCTCCTGAGTAGCTTTTTTGGTTGCAGTTGTCACTGTTATTTAGTAGGCCCTGGCCAGGCTTTAACCCACTAGCTTCGGTGTATATGGCTGGCACCCTACTCACTGAGCTACAGGTGCTGAACCTGCATTTTTTTTTTTTTAATACATAATGCTGGTCCATGTGGTGGCTCATGCCTATAATCCTGGCACTCTGAGAGGTCAAGGAGGGTGGATCACTTGAGCTCAGGCGATCAAAACCAGCCTAAGCAAGAGCAAGACCCCTGTCTCTATAAAAACAGAAAAACTAGCTGAGGGTTGTGATGGGTACCTATAGTCCCAGCTACTAGGGAGGCTGAGGCAGGAGGATCACTTAACCCTGAGTTTGAGATTGCTATGAGCTAGGATCACACCACAGCACTCTACCCAGGGTGACAGAGTGAGACTCCGTCTCAAAAAAAAAAAGAAAAGAAAAAAAGACATGATACTGCACACTTAAGAGACATAATGGTATCACGTAAACATAACTTTTACGTGTACTAAGGAAGACACTTATATGACAGCCCAGGACAAGGTGTGGAGACAGGACCAAGTTTGGTGTCAGGAAGGGGATAGGGAAGCCCAGGAGGAGGTAAAGTAGGGAGATAAGCCCAGGCAAGCAGACTCTGTAGGACAAGGTGAGAAGTTTTTACCTGAGGGCACCAGACAGTCACAGAGGGTGACAAGATTGGGGGGCTTTTTGCTGTTTTTTTAGAGACAGAGTCTCACTTTATCACCCTCCGTAGAGTGCTAGGTGTCACAGCTCACAGCTCGCCAACTCCTGGGCTTAGGCGATTCTCCTGCCTCAGCCTCGCAAGTAGCTGGGACTACAGGTGCCTGCCACAATGCCCAGCTTTTTTTTTGTTGTAGTTTGGCCAGGGCCGGGTTCAAACCTGCCACCCTTTGTATATGGGGCCAGTGCCATACCCACTGAGCCATAGATGCTGACAAGACTGTTTTTTTTTTTTAAATCATTGGCTGCCTCTGGTTGGCCTGTCTTCCTTCTAGAAGCCATCCCTTGTCCACAGCTCACCACACTCCAGTCTAGCTCCACCCCCACATAACCATTAAACTCAGGAAATTTTGCTTCTAAAACACCTGCATCCAACCCACGAAACCTGACTTGAGTCCATCTAAGCTAAGGCCTTTTTGGAAACTACCCCTTTTGTTCCTGAGAGGCTGACCTTGCCTGATCCTGATCCTCCTCTACTTACTGTCAGGCAGCCACAAGGGTGGATTCTCAATCCTCCTTTCTTCTCCCCCTGTCCCTGGGATATCACTTATCACTCACTGGGGATCCCTATAATTCATTCACTCACCCTCTCTCTCCCCGCTGCATCTCTCCCTCCACCACTCTCTGGGGTCTGTGTTCCCCACACCTGTCTCAGGAAAGAACACCTCCCTCCACCACTGGCTCAGGCCAATAACCTTGGATCATGCAACTTCCTTTCTCTTACCACCATCAGCAGAACCTGAGCGTTCCCTGTCCCAGCCTCAATGTCTCAGGCCCAGGAAACATCAGCTGACTTTTGTGCAAAGCAAAAATGTCTCAGGCTCTAGATAACTTCTCTCTCCTAGGAATGATCTTGAGCCCAAAACCTACCCCAATGCCCCAGATGTCACAACGTACTTCAAAAGTGATGCCTCCTTGCAGCCACCTGGCAATCCTAAGACACTGATAGCCTTTTGTAGGAGGGAGTGTTCCTGCCTTATCTGCTTCCTAGCTTCAAAGGGCAGAGCTCTAAATATTTAAGCCCAAGGGGGAAGCAGAGGCCTCAGGCCAAGCAGAAGCAGGGCTGAGGTAAGGGTGTGAATCTGCATTACCCAGCAGAAGCCTGCATAAACCATTAGCCAGCAGGATGCAAATCCCTGCTCAGGCTGTGTGACCTTGAATGAGTCACTTTACTTCTCCACCTCTGAGACAGGGAGATGATGACAACCTGGGGGTCTGGCCCTGGGGAGAATTTTCAGTAAACCTTGCTGACTGCAGCCCATAGAACACCAAAGCAGAGAGAAGCGACAGATACAGAGACAAGTAACAACATGGGTGGCACCTACAAAGCACTGAGCAAAGAAGCAGCAGGAGGAATATAAGAAGTACCCTTTGTATAAAGCAAAACGCTACCACACAACTGGTGGGTGCAGGTAAACAAAGAAGATACATACTAAATACCATGGCAGGTTGCCAAGGGAGAGGAAGCGAGAATGGGAGTAAAAGGGAATTTTATAAATATAAATATCTACTTTCATATATATAGTTTTATTACATATTATTATATAATAATATGAGTAAATATGCATAAACATCCCAACACACACACATTTTCAAAGCAAACTTGTGTTACAAACTAGGCCTGTGAGGCCTATAATCATAGCACTCTGGGAGGCATGAGGTAGAAGGCCTCCCATCGCTTGAGGTCAAGAGTTCAAGACCAGCCTAAATAAGACCCCCCACACACACACACCCCCCACTCCATCTCCACTAAAAATTAAAAAATTAGCCAGGCACTATGGCATGCGCCTGTGGTCCTAGATACATGGGATTCTGAGGCAGGAGGATCACTTGAGCCCAAGAGTTTAAGACAAGCAGGAGACAAGAGCCAAGACCCCGTCTCTACGAGAAATAGAAAAATTAGCCGGGCATTGTGGTGGGTGCCTGTAGTCCCAGCTACTGAGAGGCTGAGGCAGAAGGATCACTTCAGCCCAGGAGTTTGAGGTTGCTGTGAGCTGTGCTGATGGACTGGCATTCTAGCCAGGGTGAAACAGGGAGACCCTATCTCAAAAGGCAGTAATAATAAAAAGCAGACTTTTGTTGGAAACGGAATTAAATAAATCTCAATTATGCTACAGTCTGGCCAAAGGCTCTTTATTCCCAAAAGCTGGCTTGGTGTACTCCCGTGACAAATGGAGGTGTGGCTTCTTGCTTCTTAAAAGTATAAATTAAAAAATAGGAGCACAGAAGGGGACGAGCTGGGTAAGGAACAAAGGGCTAGGCAGATGTCAAGGAATTCTGTCATTCAGCTAAGAAAACAGAAATGTGACTAAGGGGCACAAAATAGCCCTAAGACTGAGGTAGCAACCCGCAGTGAGGGTGAAGACTCCTACTGCATTGTATCCTGAGACGCACATTTTTCACATTTTACCACCTCTGAAAAGGAGGGTGAATCTTCCAACTGACGGCTGCTAAGCCACAAAATATACCATGTCTGGCTTCTGCTCCCAGCTGAACTGCTGGAGAAGCGCCTAGACCCAGAGAGTCTCAGTTTTCCCGCTAAGCAGTGGGCCTGCCACCAATCCTGACCTGCCTCAAAGGTTCTGGTTCATTTCCTCTTTGAACAGCACTCGAGGAACAGGCATTGGACTCCAGGCTCACACTGAGGCACTGGAGAGGAGGCCTGAGTCAGGGTGGGCAGTGTCCATGGACAGAAGGCCGAGTGCTGCTCTGAGACCCACAGATGCTTTCACAGGGTGCTAGGCCTGCTAGGGGCACTTTGCTGGTGCAGGAAGAGGCTCGAGACTTTGAGGGGTGGACTGTGTGTGTGGTGATGGGACTTAATCAAATGCTGACTCCTGGGCCCACACACAAGGATTCCCAGAAGGTGGGTCTGGGTAGAGCCCAGGATGGACATTTTTTCACAAACATTTCTGGTCATTTGGAAGCAAGTGGGTCAGTTTTTGAGAAATAGAAAGGGACTCCAAAGATAGGTGTCCTGCTCCCCTTTCTCTACTCCCATGACACATCTCTCACTCATCCATTCATTCATCCAACAAACATCTATAGAGCTCCTTCTGCGTCCCAGGAACTGAGAACATGGGGGGGGGGGGTACCCCTCCTTACTCATCTGCTGCAGTTTAGTCTTGTGAGAAAGCCAGCCTTAAAGAAATAAATGCTCACAGAAAAGAATTTCTTTTTCTTTTCTTTTCTTTTTTGACACAGAGTCTCACTCTGTCACCTTGGGTAGAGTGCCTTGACATCACAGCTCACAGCAACCTCAAACTCCTAGGCTCAACTGATCCTCTTGCCTCAGTCTCCCACGTAGCTGGGACTACAGGTGCCTGCCACAATGTCCAGCTAGTTTTTCTGTATTTACTGGAGACGAGGTCTCATCTTCCTTAGGTTGGTCTTGAATGCCTGAACTTAGGCAATTCACCTGCCTCAGCCTCTCAGAGTACTAGGATTACAGGTATGAGCCACTGCACCAGGCTAGGGAAGAAATTTTTCTGTTGTTTTGTTTTATTTTTTTTGAGATAGTCTCATTATGTTGCCCTCAGTAGAGTGCTGTGGCGTTACAGCTCACAGCAACCTCAAACTCTTGGGCTTATAATTCTATTGCCTTAGTCTACCAAGTAGCTGGGACTACAGGCGCCCACCATAACAGCTGGCTAGTTTTTGGGGTGTAGTTGTCATTGTTGTTTAGCAGGCCCAGGCCAGGTTTGAAGCCACCGGTCCCAGTACATGTGGCCAGTGCCCTAACCACTGAGCTATGGGCACCAAGCCTTTTTTTTCTTTTGGCAGAGTCTCACCCTCAGTAGAGTGCTGTGGCATCATAGCTCACAGCAACCTCAAACTCTTAGCTGAGCAATCCTCTTGCCTCAGCCTCCCAAGTAGCTGGGACTATTGGCACTCGTCACAATGTTGGGCTAGTTTTTAGAGACAGGGTCTCACTCTTGTTCAGGAAGGTCTCAACTCCTGAGCTCAAGCAATCCACCTGCCTTGGCCTCCCAGAGTACTGGGATTGCAGGCGTGAGCCACCATGCACAGGAAGAATTTTTAAAGATGGGCACTCCTAATGCCCCAAAACATTACTGAATTGCAAAGGATGATGCTGAGCCCAGGATGCTCAACCCAGAGGATGATACACCACAGGATCCCAGGTCTGTAAACTTCTAGAAAGGCAAAGCAGACTCGTATGTGACAGCAGGTCAGTGACTGCTTCCAGGAGAGGGTGCTAACTAGGAAGGGACACAAGGGAACATTATGGCAATGATGAAAATGTGCTGCACCTATAGCAGTCACGACTCATGGAAGGCATACTTAAACCCTGTGTGTGTCACTGTGTATAAATCACCCCAACAAGAAAGGAGGGGGGAAATATATATACATATATATGAAATAAACTTTCCATGAGAAGGGAAGTTTACACACAAAAGCAAGACATCCATCATTGAGCACTTTCTATGGAAAGAAATAAGGCCAGTGTGGCAAGGACTCACAAAGCTAGACCATCTTCACTAAAGTTGGGCACTGAGTGTCTAAGGACAGAGAATCGCTATGCAGGCTGGTTGACAGGAGGGAAGTCACAGCCATCCCCTGAGGCAGGGGCTGTGGGCAACGAGAGGCAGCATCAGTCTGGTGAACTGTCACAGCCATCCCCCGAGGCAGGGGCTGTGGGCAATGAGAGGTGGCATCTATCCTCTTGAAAGGTGGTCCCAGCGAGCTTCACCCACTTCCCTGGACACTGGGCTACCCTCCACCTCCAGCCTATTGAAGCCACCAAGGGCTCCCTCAAGGGCCCCTGGGGTCATTAAAAAGAGTCCCACAGCCTTAGATGGATACTCCTGCTCAACACAGCTCTCAAGGTTGCCAGGCTGGGCCTCAGGGGACATAAGAAGCTGGGAGGGGGTTACCTGGAAGTTAGCAGCCCCCTCCAAGCTCCGAAGCACTATGAAGAGAGCGTGTGGGAATAGTGAACCTGGCAAGGGGGTATCAACCCATTCTCCATCCTCTTACACCCTAGAAAGAATGTTTCTGTCCCCCACCTGAGGAGTACACCCAGAAACAATAACTAACAACATTAACAATAACGACCACTTACTCTGAGCCAGGCACCTACAGAACATTTTCTACATGAGACCCTTTTTGTTACCCTTAGTAGAGTGCCGTGGTGTCATAGCTCACAACCTCAAACTCTTGGGCTCAAGCAATTCCCTTGCCTCAGCCTCTTGAGTAGCTGGGACTACAGGTACCCACCACAATGCCTGGCTATTTTTAGAGATGAGGTTTTATATATATATATATTGAAATTTTTTTGTAGAGACAGAGTCTCGTTTTGTCGCCCTTGGTAGAGTGTCATAGCATCCCACAGCTCACAGCAACTTCCAACTCCTGGGCTTAGGCGATTCTCTTGCCTCAGCCTCCCAAGTAGCTGGGACCACAGGCACCCACCACAATGCCCAGCTATTTTTTGTTGCAGTTTGGCTGGGGCCACCACAGGCTGGTGGTGGTTTGAACCCGCCACCCTCGGTATATGGGGCCAGCGCCCTACCCAATGAGCCACAGGCGCTGCCCATAGAGATGAGGTTTTGCTCTTGTTTAGGCTGGTCTCAAACCTGTGGGCTCAGGGCAATCCAGAGAGCTAGGATTACAGGCATGAGCCACTGTGCCTGGCCACAAGACCCTTATTTAATAATAAGCTTCTCAAAAGAAGTGTCTATCATAACTCCTGTACTTTTGGTTTTCTAATCTGGACTTAGAGTCCACTGAGTCACAAGGTCAGAAGGGACAGAAATAGTACTTGAACCCAGGCAGCTGACCTAGTGTCCATCACTCTGGGTCATGCCATTGGTCCATGGCCCTGCTGCCAGCCCCACTCTGACTTCCCTTTTATGAGAACAATTTCTGCAGGACAGCAGAACCTGTACCCCATGTTCCACACATCTAGGCCTGAACTCCCAAACCTGTGTAATCAGAAACAACCCCCAGATTTTGAGACCCTGTGACCTCGGTTTCCCCAACCGATCTGTGAATAGGCTTAATGTCACCTCCCTCACAGAACAGGACAGACCCTGGAGATGGTAAAGCAGATTCTAGATCCCAGAAATAGTAACACCATTAATAACAATAATAATAAAGTTGAAATGACATGTATCTAAAATTTGCTTTAAAAGATTCAAGCAAAATAGAAAAGAATGTATGTGTAGCATAGGGGACAGGGATAATGGAGGAAAGCAGAAAACTGTTGCAGAAGCTGGTGATGGTTATACAACTCTTAGCAGGTGCTTTCCATAAGGCCTGGCACAGTGGCTCACGCCTATAATCCCAGCATTTTGGGACGCCAAGATAGAAGCACTGCTTGAGGCAAAGAGTTTGAGACCAGCCTATGCAATATAGCAAGACCCCATCTCTACTAAAAATTAAAAAATTAGCAGAGTGTGACAGTATGAGCCTGTAGTCCCAGCTGCTCTGGAGGCTGAAGTGGGAGGATAGATCACTTGAGGCTAGGAATTAAGGTTATAGTGAACTATGATCGCTCCACTGCACCCCAGCCTAGATGACAGATCAAGACCATATCTCTAAAAGTAAAAGGCCAGGCACAGTGCCTGACACCTGTAATCCTAGCACTCTGGGAGGCCAAGGCAGGTGGATTGCTCGAGCTCAGGAGTTCAATACCAGCCTGAGCAGGAGCGAGACCCCATCTCTACTAAAAATAGAAAAACTAGCTGGGTGTTGTGATGTGTACCTGTAGTCCTAGCTACTTGGGAGGCTGAGGCCGGATCACTTTAGCCCAAGACTTTGAGGTTGCTGTAAGCTATGACGCCAGTATACTCTACTGAGGGTTGACTGAGGGTGACTAAATAAGTAAATAAATAAATAACATTTCCATAATAAAACGTTGAAAAATAATAAACAAAGTGAATCTTCAATGAGCCCTCCTTCCAGTTAAGTCCTGTCCTAAAAGCTTTTGGCATCTTTACTCACTGAAGGAAGCTTCAGAAACACCCAACGAAAGAGGGAAGTTCTGTTGTAGAAGAGGAAAAGAGGAAACTGAGGCCCAAAGGGCATTTGATTGCTTTGGATGTTACCCTAAAATGCCAACATTGATTGTCCAGGGTTCGGGGGAAAGGCAACAGGAACTTGGGTATCTGATCTCATGGGAGACACTGCTATTTGATAACAATAACAATTATAATCACAGCCACTAACATTTTTTGAGCCCTTGCTCTACACCAGGCTTTATGTTAAATGCCTGAGGTGCATTTCCTTTCACTCCCATTCTAGTTGAGGAAACTGAGGCACAGAACAGGGAAGCCCTGTCTGTGCCCAATGCCAGAGAAGCCTGCTGTATGCCCTCTGTTGCCATGAAGTTCAGAATGCCAACATTGTTCCTCATGTGCCTTTCAGGAACACAATGGTGACCTTTCAGAGTGGAGGAGTCTGCATGGGTCCCACGGGAGAACAGTAATCATAGTGAAAATAACAGCAACAGCATTTGCTAGCTCCTGAGAGCTTGATGTATGTACAGCTTGAGATGTATCATTGCTTTGTGCGGCCCTCACAGCAGAGCCTACAAGGGAGACATGATGGATCCATTTCACAGACAAGGAAACCAAGACCCTGAAAAGGGATCACTTGCCAAAGGACACACTGCAATTAAGAAATAAAGACAGCCTTCAGTCTATGCCTGTCAGTTAGGGGGTTCATGGCCCAGTAGATTGAAAAGACTCCAGGAGAAAGAACTCCCTAAGGACAGGAGATGCTACAACAGGACCTACGCACTTTATGGTTTTTACTGAAGCCTCACCCCAACCTTACAAAGTGGTATGAGATGAATCCTTTGATAGCAGGGGGAACCAAGGCCCAGAGCTAGCAAACTCCCTTATCCACAGCCACTCAGCCAAGTGGCAGAGCCAGAATTCAAAATGACAGTCAAGTTCCAGAGCTCATGCTCCTGACCTCCACATCAAGTGGCAAGCACGTGATGCAGGCTATGGGCAAGAGGTCAATGGAGGCAAACACACATATGGATGGGAGACGCAGCCCAGTGGACAGGTTGCATGAGAGTGAACAAGAAACACACCAACACCTTCCTTTAAGATGCAGCACCCTAAGTGCCTCCTAAGAGATGCCAAAAGACAAATCACATTCCCTTGGTCCAGCAGCCCCACTTCCAGGAGTCCTTCCCACAGGCATGACCATTTCCCAGTAAGACATGTGGACATGGGCCTTCCAGCTCTACGTGTAGAAACGTCCCGAAACACATCCATGTTCCTTATAGTGAATGAGGATTTACCCAAAGGAATACCACGCAGACAAGAAAAAGACCCTATGGGTAGGGTCTCCCAGGGAGATGAAGCAGAAAATCGACATGCA
Organism: Otolemur garnettii; assembly: GCF_000181295.1. Classification (NCBI taxonomy): domain Eukaryota; kingdom Metazoa; phylum Chordata; class Mammalia; order Primates; family Galagidae; genus Otolemur; species Otolemur garnettii. Next base: position 4,408,606 of record NW_003852547.1, on the reverse strand, counting down.
GAGCAATTGCGGAGCATGCTATCATCTGTATAAATGAATAGCTCTGAAGACATACATGTACATGCATATAAAGGTGTATGCACAGAACATCACAGCTGAGGAGCTGGCCCTGGCGAGGGGAGCTGGGGGACCAGGGCTGCCTGGGAGGGTGGAAGGGGACACTTATTGTCTTGGGTATTTTGAATTTGTCCCATGTGTATGTATCACTTAGAAAAAAAGAAAGAGGGAAAGGCAGAGAAAGAAGTTGCTTCTTCCTTGAAGTCTTTTCAGACCACCCAGACAGAATTAAGCAAACCCCACGATAGCTAATCCAAGGCTTCTCCTTCTCCTGGACTGGGTCCCAGTGTCATAACTGATCCCCAGGCACAGTTAGGACAGCACACAGTAGGCCCTCAGGAAGTTTAATTGGGAACAATTAAAGAAACAAGGATGCCTTCTGCTTTTGCCAGCAGCCATACAACCTCCCCAAATGAATACACACACTCATATACAAAACTAATTGTCACCAAACTAGAAATGCAGCAGAAAACTCTCCCTCTCCTCTGGGGGAACTTGCATGTCATTCAGACACAAAGGCTACAGTCAACTGGGACAAAACTCTAATGGTGGCATCCGGCAGAAGTACGTGCTAGGCAAGGAACTAAGAGGTAATCCCTGTGGACTATTCACTCAAACACTTCCCATGAGTCTCTAGTGTGGCATAAGGCGTCTCTGGTGTGGCACAGGACCCACCCTATGGGGAGATAACTCAGGCAGGGCTATGAAGGGGTGAATGGAGGGGCAATTCATTTTGGGGGAGGGAGCCACTTACACCATGGATGCAGCTCAGTTGACCGTTCTTGTTCCCATTAAATGAGGGTGCCTGGAATAGGGGGCATGAGGGAGGAAGACTCAGAAAATACCAGGGCAAGATAACCATGCTCCCCACCCCTCTCCCCTGGAGGGCGGGAGAGGGGAAATGGCAGCCCCTTGCTGCCTTCCAAGCCCAGGCTGGCTGGAAAGGAATGCCATGTTTTCCTGTTTCCAATTAACTTCCCCCACCAGCAGCCCTCTGCATTCTTGAAACCAGGAGTCAAGGCAGCCTTCTGGGTGGAGCTGCGGGGGTGGGGGGGGACCCTTCTGGCTGGACCTGGGGCTAAAAGGCAACCGACAGGAACCTGGGGAAGCACACACACCCCAGGACCTCCCCCAACCTAGGTCTCTTGACAGCTGAACCCCTGACCTTTCCACAGGCTAGGGCAGACCCCACATCCTGAGGTAAGGTTGAAGAAGGTCAGGAGGCCTCTGGGAAGAAAGTCAGCAGGAAAGGGTAGGGCACAGGACTGTCCCCCTTAGGCCTTACTCAGGCTGCTCCCACATTACCCCAAAAGATCAGTTCTGGCTTTCAGCCAAGGTTCAACCTTGAGCGATCTGTGTCTTCCCTAAAACCCTCTCCTCCTTCTCCCCCATCCCCAAGAATTATTATTACTTATGCCCATCATCTCATCAAGGAAGACATCTGCACGTAAAGAGGAGCAGAGGCCATACCTCAAAACCCCCGAGACTAGACCCTAACAGGCACCATCTCCCCAGCTCTGTTGACAAACATGGACTGCCACCACCACCCCACCACCACTACCTTATAGTCTGCATCCCCTGCAGTTGGGATTAGAACACATTTCTCCAGTCCTCAATTTCTTCATCTGTAAAATGGCAACATCTGTATTATCTCCCTCCAGGGGTGAGCTGGGCCCTTGCCAGCCCCTCATTCAGCCCTCAGACTCCACAGCTATATGGGGACTCAGCAACTGGTACTGAAGAGGTAGGGTCCCTGGCCCCAGGGTCTTCAAAGAGGAAGTGTCACTCAAGTGGAATTATTTGTTTATAGGTGGCCTTCCCCCAATACAGAGAATTCTGAGGCAGAAACTTCAGCCTTTACACTTAAATGCTCAGCACCCAACACTCCTCCTCCATGCCTGTAGATGCTTACTGCCTATCCTGTCTGCTGAATGATAAATACAAATAATTGGATAATACTTTCTTTCACCTTGAGGTCAGTTACAGGAACTATAATTATCCCCATTTGTAGATGAGGAAACTGAGAACTAGCTAAATGACCTAAGGTTACAGACTGGATCAGGCCAAGGGGAAAAGGAAGAAAGTTCTCAACCAGCTGCATTAGAGCCATGGTGGGTCACTAAGAAACAGCAGGTCATAGGACAGAAGAACAGTAACAACAATCCCAAACAGTTCAGCATTTCTCTGAGCAGGGCCAAGTAGCAGCAAATGGGGCCAAGCGCCCACTCATATGAAGTGGAGAGGATGACAGTGGGGCTAGCTCAAGCCTGGGGCACCCCTTGCCTGACTCACAAACCTCTACTCTCAGCTCCAACAAACACATGCTCTGTTCTAGACACAAGTGAAAAGATCCTGCCCTCACCTCAGCTCTCAGCTGCTCTTCATCCCTTCCCCAAACCAAATCTCAGGGAAAAAATATCTGGCAGCTCCTTCCAGCTATTAATCTATACTTGAGACCCAGGTTAACTGAAGTCAAAGGGACAAAGTGCCAAAGGAGGGGACAGAAAAGCCTAACAGTTATGAGCTAAATTTGGAGAAACTCCTGGTGGTTACAGATTGAGGCGCTGGCTGTATGATTCAGGACTGTGTGATCCTGGGCAAGCCCTTTAAGCTCTCCAAGCCTCCATTAACCTGTCTGGGAAATGGGAATAACAACTGTCTCTACTCTTCTTCCTCCTTGGATTGTGGCCAGTGTATAATGCACTTAGCAGTAGCAATGCTCCCTGGGTAGGGGGATACTGTTATTTCCGCCTGGGGGGGGGGTGGTTGTGGGAAAGAGAAGGGGAGGTAAACATGCCCAGTAAGTTCCACCAGTGCACGAGGAAGAAGGAGGTTCCTGAGCCGTCCACCTCCCCTTTTCCCGTCACCCAGGGTAGGTCAGAGTTGACAAAACCCCCCACCCCCACCCCAGGTGCAGGAAGAGGTTAAAAGCACAGAGGGTTTATCATAAATCTCAGGCCCTGGAACCTTGGGTGTTTCTACAGTTTCCCTGACAAGTGCCCTCTGTAAGAAGGTGTAAGGGAAATACAAACACTCAATACATCCCCAGATTTTTATTATATTATGCAGCGGTGACAAAAGGGGGTGATGGTCTAGATACTATGATGGTCATGAACTGCAGCCCAGCACCAGAGGACTGGGACCTGTCACCCAGACCTCCCCCACAGAGCTGACACGGCAGCCTCTGACCCCACCTCCCGGGAAGTTCAGCTGCTCAGAACCACAAAGCAAAACAAAGGGGCGCGGAGAGGAAGGAGCCACAGTGCCTTCCAATCACCGCTGGCGCCCGGGCCGAGCCCGAGCCCAAGCCCTCCCGCGGCACCTCGCCCGACTCTCGGCGGCTCGCGGCTCTCGGCTGGCCGTGGCTCAAGGCCCGGGCAGCCCCTGGTCCCTTGTCTCCCCGCGGCTGCCCGTGACAGGAGTCGGGGAAGCAGCCGAGGGGCAGCCAGGGATGGGAAAACCAGATGGCTCCATCCCTCCTCCCCCATCCCTCCCTCCGGGTGCCCACGGCCTAGCCGCCCTCCGCAGGGGCCCGGGGAGGCCGCGGGCCCAGTTCGTCCCGGCTCACCCCAGGGAAAGGGTTGCCTTTGTCTAAAGGTCACCACCCGAGCGCGGTGCCCAGGCTGGGCCTGGTGCCTCCCATTCCCAGGCCGAGGGGGTGGAGATGGGGGGCCGCCCCAAATCTCGGGAGGTGACAGAAGTGGCTCACCTTCCCCCCTCAACCCCACCCCCCAGTAACGGCCCCCTCTGGGATTAGCCAGCTGGGGGTGGGGGAGGGGGTCAACTTCTTTCATTGCTGGGGGCTGGGGGGCCAAGTCAACTCCTTTCATTGTTAAGGGGCGGTGAGGAGGGGGACACCCAGTGGCCTCTTTCCCCATCCATTCCTCCCCAGCTTGCCAGAGGCCCCATATCTCCTCAGCACCCACGGGAAGGATTTGGGGAGGGGGCGCAGGGGACGCGCTGAAGGGGGAGATGAAGGCTCGCCGCATCTAGTCGGGAAATTACCACACGCTGCCCCATTGCACTCTCCTTCCCCGTAAGGCGGGGAGCAGGGAGAGGGGAGGGGGCACAGAGGCCGGAGGGGGGGTCTCCCCGCCCCTCCCCCCGTGGAACGTTAGGTCTCGTTTTTCCGCCGCTCCATTGTATCCCCGGCAGCCGGCGGGAGGGCCGGGGAGGCACCGGGCGCTGGGTTTGGGCAAGGAAGCCGGGAGTGGGGGGGTCCCCACAGGATCGGGGCGGCGGTGACGGTGGGAGAGACGCGGAGTGGGGGGGACGCCGGTGGTGGTGGGCGCCGAGCAGGAAAAAAAGAGGCAGCGGGCGCTGCGCCCCGGTTGGGGGGCTGAGTGTGTGAGTGTCGGGGGGGTGGGTTCGGCCCCGGCTCCGGCTCCCCCCACACACACCCTCGCCGCCAACCCCCACTCCCCCCTCGCTTTTGCGCCCTGTCACAGCCCCGACTCGCAGGTAGAGAGAGTTAAGAGATTTAAAGAGAAATTGCTACATTGTGAGAAACTCACCCTGATGTTTGAGCAGCCGTCGGCGCGGGGTCTCCGAGACGGCCCCGCACGGGCTGCAAAGGGAGGACCCAGAAGGGGCCGACCGGCCGGGCCGGTCAGCGCACTGCCTGATCGCATGGCGGCCGCTCGGCAGCTGCCGCCGGGCCCCTGCCGCCACCCCGCGCCGCGGCCCGCGCGCCCCGGGCCCGCGCCCGCTCCGGGGAGCGCCCCTCGGGTGTGCAAAAGAAAAAAAAATTTTTTTTTTAATTAAATGTAAAAGAAAAAAATCCTTGCAGGTTTTGTGTTCCGCCCCCCCTTCCTCCTCCTCCTCCTCCCTCCGCCCTCGCCGGGGGATGGGCTTGAGGAGGCTCCGCCCCGCGCCTCAGCTAACCAGCCCCAGCCCGGCCTGGCCGAGCGGCGGGGCTGGGAGCGAATGGGAAGCTGCAAGCGTCCCGGGCGGGTGCCCTTCGCACCAGCGCCGCCCCCTCCCCCAGCCCCAGTCCTGAGGGTTTGGGGGCGCGCCAACCCAGACTCCTGGGTAGTAGGTCGACGTCTTCGAGCCATGCTCTGGGTGTTGGGGATGGGGACGCTAAAGGGATTCGAGCTTCCAGACCCCCGACGCCCATTCTGCCTGGGGAGGGGGCGCCGTGCGCCTTGGGCGCACCCCCGACTCGGGGACGGTCGCCTAGGAGGAGGACTAGTCCAGCGGGAGCATCGAAGGTTCGAAAAGATAGCGGGAATCAAGGATGGACGAGGAGGGAAGTCCCTCGGAGGTGGGACCGCGAAGGAGCCTGGAAGCTGAGCCAACAGGGAGAAAGGAGACAGCAGGGACTTTGGGGCGACAGATCGGGTCCCCGGGCGTGGCTTGATCACTCACCCTAGTACGTCTCTGCCGACCCGCGGTGCGGCAAACTAAGCAGGTCGCTCCAGCTTGTGAGGCACCTCGAGGCCTCTCCGGCGCGCGGATGGGATTCCCAGAAGCCCCAGGACGCCTTGGTAGTGTTGGGTCCGCTTCCGCCCCACCAGGCCCGTGAACGCCCTGCCGGCGGGACACTGCGATTCAGGTGTTGATTCAGAGAACAGTCAGCGCCCATTGTATATGCTGCGCTATGGTGTGCTAGGGTCCCAGTGGGCACCCAGATCACGGACAGACCTCGGTCTGTTCCTCCGGGGCACACAGGCCAGGGAGACTTATGTTCTGGTCTCTTTATTCATTTCTGTCTTCCCAGAGCCCGGCACACAGTAGTGCCCGATAAATGTGTATTGAATAAATGAGTGACTGGGACATATCTGTGTTTGCATTTATCCTATTCTTTTGGCTGTGTTACCCATAATACTTGCTTCAAGTGGATTTTTTTCTTGCCTTTTTATAAATATAATTGTGGGAGACTATAAGGACTCAGGCAGCCCCTGTTTTTCACATCCTGCCTTTGTGACTTCCTTGCCGTGTGAGTTGGGCACAGTACTTCACCTCTCTGCCTCCATTTCCTCATTAGGAGGATTCAGCTTTGGAGAGTGGCACCTGACAGGAAGTGTCAGATAACGGCTGGCTGTTTTTGTTGTTGTTGTTTGTTTGTTTTGAGGCAGTGTCTCACTGTGTCACCCTGGGTAGAGTGCTGTGACGTCACAGCTCACAGCAACCTCAAACTCTTGTGCTTAAGCGATTATCTTGCCTCAGCCTTCCAATTAGCTGGGACTACAGGCGCCCACCACAAACACCCGGCTCAAACCCGCCAACCAAGTGTATGTGGCTGGCGCCGTAAACACTGGGCGATGGGCGCACGAGCCAATGCTGGCTGTCGTTAATACTATTATTGATGATGATTATGTAAGAAGGAAGTATTAATTACAGAAATGAACACATGCTTTACCCCAAACTCTTAATACATTGCTCATTCAGGGCCCACTGGAGGCACGCAGACCCCTCTGGAAAACAGCGATATAAACATTTTGACTACTTTTATGTTGTCTTCCTTTTTCATCTCTGCACTTCTCTTTCCCACAGTTGATTGAGCTGCACTTTTAAGTGTTAACTTTCAGTGTTTCTTTGGGGGGAGGGGCAGAGTCTCACTCTGTTGCCCTGGGTAGAGGGCCATGGTGTCATACCTCAAACTCTTGTCCTCTAGCAACCCTCTGGCTTCAGTCTCCCTCCTGAGTAGGTCCATCAACAGGCACCCACCAACACTCCTGGCTAGTTTTTCTATTTTCAGTAGAGATGGTCTCACTTTTATCAGGCTGGTCTCAAACTCCTGAGCTCAGTCTGTCCACCCACCTTGGTCTCCCAGGATTACAGGCATGAGCATGGTGTTTCTAACCAGAACTGCCGACGGGGGAGAGACCATTAGTTACTCCCATCTTACAACATAAAAACTAAATTGACTGGAGAGAAGAAGTGGTTTGCCTAAGGTCATGAGAGAAAACCCCCCCACCAAAAAAAGCCAGCCCCAAATCTACCCTTGGCTAACTATGCTCTGGGAGACTAGACACGTCTTTCTTGTTCTCCTGTGGCCCGTGGCATCCTAGAAGTCCTGTCCAACCTTCAAGTTTATGGTAAATGTTGTTCCCATTGCTCTAGAATCAGGGGGCAAGGTCAGAGAATGCCTCCTGGTCAGAGGCAGCAAAAGGATGGCTAAAAGCCAGTGCTGGGAGTCGATATAAGCCCCAATGGAAAGAGACCTGCTGTCCTTTGGGATGATGTGTCCCTTCCTTTGGAGAATTAATGCAACTTGTGAGTTCCAGGCTAAGAATTGAGTTGGGCACTGAGATCCAGACCCAGACAAATTCCTTGACTTGTCTTAGGGCCATCCAGGCAGGATGGGGACTAACCCAGTACACCCAGGTGTTCTGTCACTGAGTCACCAAGTGAGCCTAGGGCAAGTCACTTCTCCAGCTCCATAATTTTCTCATCTATTCAATGGGAGTATATTGTTAGACTCCAAAATCTGCCCCCCATTTTATTATGAAAGTATTCAAACATGGAAAAGCAGAAGAAATATCATCATGTTACTTACTCTACTTGCCTTATCACTCCCCTTTGCATCTATCCATCCACCAAATCCATCTCTTTTTTTGTAGCGACAGAGTGTCACTTTATCACCCTCGGTAGAGTGCTGTGGCATCACACAGCTCACAGCAACCTCCAACTCCTGAGCTTAGGCGATTCTCTTGCCTCAGCCTCCCAAGTAGCTGGGACTGCAGGCACCCACCACAATGACCAGATACTTTTTTTTTTGGTGCAGTTTGGCCAGGGCCAGGCTTGAACCCGCCACCCTCGGTATATGGGGCCAGTGCCCCACCCTCTGAGCCACAAGTGCCGCCCCCATCTTATTTTTTGATGCATTTCAAAGTAAGTTGTGGACATCTCTTTACTCCCCCCTGAACACATTAGTACGTGCATATCATTAACCAGGCAATTGTAACTCCTCAATATGATTCAGGGGTCCTCAAACTTTTTAAACAGGGCACCAGTTCACTGTCCCTCAGACCATTGAAGGGCCAGACTGTGGGCCCCGGAATGAGTTGGCTGCTAAGCAGGACAGGCAGCGGCAGCAAAAACACCGGATGGGCTGGATAAATGTCTGTTTGTGGACACCTGTTAGATACTCCAAAGACTGTAATAACAAACTTCTGGGCCAGGCACTGGTTTTCTTTTTCTTTTCTTTTCTTTCTTTCCTTTTTTTTTTTTTTTTGAGGCAGAGCCTCAAGCTGTCACCCTGGGTAGAGTTCTGTGGCATCACAGCTCACAGCAACCTCCAACTCCTTGGGTCAACTGATTCTCCTGCCTCCACCTCCCAAGTAGCTGGGTCTACAGGTGCCCACCACAATACCCGGCTTTTTTTTTTTTTTTTTTTTGGTTGCAGCTGTCATTCTTGTTTGATAGGCCCGGGCTGGATTTGAACACGCCAGCTCAGGTATATGTGGCTGGCGCCTTTGCTGCTTGAGCCACTGGCACCCAGCCCCAGGTATTGGTTTTCATTTAAATTTCAGTTCTCTCATGGCCCTATTTGTGATGAAGAAACCTAAGAAACTTATGTTGAGAAAAGGTAAGGACCTAGATCATAGACATAAGCCAGAAAGATTCAAACCCAGCTCTCTTTGCCCCCGGAGTCCAGAGTTTCTGATAAGATTCAATGGGATGATGGTCAGTGAAGCTATTTTGAGAAAAAGACAGAGCAGCATCCAGATGTGAGGAAATTAGGACTAGAGAAGACACACCTACCCTTTCTCCACCAGCAAAGATGCTGCACCCTGTGTTCAACAGGGCTCTTGGCACAGAGCCCTTGCCTGCCAATTTGGGGTTTAATCCCACTCAAGGTCACCATTATTTCCTTTCTCCTAACACAAGGCTGGACAGGTGAAGGACAACTCACAAATAATGGCTGAATGAATAAAAGAATCCAGAAGGGGTTGCTGTAAAGCAAATGACTTCAATAGGTCCCTGGAGCCACTCAACCCTAGGTGTGGTCCTAGACATTGAGGTTATGGAAAATCCCCTGGTCCCAGCCCCAGTATCAGCTTGGATTTCTGGGCCATTCATCTCAATGTGTAGTGGAGTGTTTTAATTATAGTGCAATGTACTGAACCCTTGTGGAAGGGTCCAGTACATTGGAGAATGGTCCTTTCCTTTCCCAGGGGTCTAACGCTCTTTCCCACATCCTGGCCTCTGACTCCAAGTCCCTCTTCCTCTTCCAGCCAGCCAGCTTGGAGAGAGCTCCACTTCCCACCAAGTACAACAGCATCTTCTGTCCACTTGCACTTCTAGCTCAGATTCTCCCAACCAGGTACTGATTACATTCACCCCTAACTGAGCTCAGTAGCCTTGCCCATACCCAGCAGGACACTGATCAGTGTCTGGCTTCATGGCCATCTCTCTACTGAAAGTGGTGTTTTTTCCTTTTTTCCAATATTATTTATTTATTTATTTGAGATAGAGTCTCAAGCTGTCGCCCTGGGTAAAGTGCTGTGGTGGCATCACAGCTCACAGCAACTTGATTCTCTTGCTTCAGCCTCCCAAGGAGATGGGACTACAGGCGCCTGCCACAACGCCCAGCTATTTTTTTGTTGCAGTTTGGCCAGGGCTCGGTTTGAACCCGCCACCCTGGGTATATGGGGCCGGCGCCTTACCCACTGAGCCACAGGCGCCACCCACACACAGCTATTTTTTTTGTTGAAGTTGTCATTGTTGTTTTAGCTGGCCCGGGTCCAGTTCGAACCTGCCAGCCTGGGTGTATATGGCTGGCACCCTACCCACTGAGCTACAGAAACCACTTTATTTATTTATTTTTTTGAGACAGAGTGTCACTATATCGCCCTTGGTAGAGCGCTGTTACATCACAGCTCGCAGCAACCCCAAACTCTTGGGCTTAAGCGATTCTCTTGCCTCAGCCCCCCAAGTAGCTGGGACTACAGGCGCCCGCTACCAGGCCCGACTATTTTTTGGTTGCAGTTGTCGCTGTTGTTTAGCAGGCGCAGGCCGGGCTCGAACCTGCCAGCCTCAGTACATGTGGCCAATGCTACGAGCACCGTGCCTCTTCCTTTCTTTTTAAATAAGTAGTTGTGCCTGGGAAAGTCTAAACAATGCCCTTTGCGGCTCCTCTGCTCACTGGAGGCTGTAAAGTTTAAAACTTTGCCAACTTGTTTCTCTCCATTTGGGAAGATGCCAGTGCTACAGGTAGTTCTAGTTTTCAACTGAGTAGCACACATCATGCGTGCATTTTCCCATATGTATGTAACACTTCGATAACAAGGGAAAATAAATGAAAGCCTTGTCCAATCCTAAAACACCTGCAGAAGACCCATACAGGTTTCAATAAATGGGGGTGAGGACAGAAAGTTTCCGTCAAAACCTTCACCGGATCTGGATTTCAGCAGCCAGGCAGGGAAAGGAAGGGGGAACCAGAGGGCATGGACTTCGAGGCGATTGCTGCCCTCTCACCGTACACTTCAAATGTGGCTGGTACAGCGGAACGTTCTCTACCTATTCTGTGTCCTGCTGGCCTGTGCGGAGAACCAAGACCCAGAGCAGAGGTAAAATCAGGCAGCTGCTCGCCCAGCCCGGCCTCGGGTCCTCAGCGCGGCAAGTGCGGGGAAGGAGTCTGGACGCCAATTGGCCCAAGTGCGGAGGCGGGGCCCCGGCTCCGTCCCGCCCCTACCCCCCCCCGCCGGGTTAAATGGGCCTTGCGCTAGCCGGAGGGGGAGAATTATTCATTGAGAGGCGGGGTCTCGGTTTGTTTACACACTACGATTGGCTGAATTTGAATCAGGCCTACTGCGGGCTGGCCGCGGGGCGGGGCTCCAGAGGGCTGTGGCCGCTGCCTGACAGCTTCGAGTAGGCCGGGCTGGTCCAGGATACACCGCTCAAGAGCTGGGCGACTCAGGAGATGGGGTATACTTGGCAGATTCAGGGAGAGAAGGCAGGTTGGGGCTTTCTCCCGTTTCTTGATAAAGGCTAACCAAGGCGGGTTGGAGTAAGAGCATCATCTTTGTCTGTTTTCATGAAAAGAAAAACCTAAAAGTCTGAAAGCAACTTAGTTGTCCCTCGATAGGGGACTCATTAGCTGTGGTGGGGCCCACAGTGGGACATGCAGTTGCCTAAGGAGATAGGGACACATGAACTGACAGGGAACGAGCTTTGTATTCAGATATGGTGGGGGTGGGGGCAGCAAAGAAGGGAGCAAAATATATAAAATTTTAAAAGGTAGGGATGAAAAAATTCAGGCTCTTGCTTATTAAATGCACAGAAAAGCTTCAAAAACAGAAACAAACTGGTAACAGCAGCTGCCTGTCAGGTTGAGACATCAATATATCGACGGCATATCTTTTTGTACCTTTGTAAAGTTTGAGTCTTTTTATCCTCTATTCTAAGAAAAACACGTAAAGTACATTTAAAATTAGGTCCTGAGAATTCTCTCTTTTCAACCACGTGCCGCGCTGCTACTCCCCCTAGGAAGACTCTTGACCCTGCTGTGCACACACACACCTGCACCCTCTGAACTTCGCACTGTATTGGAGGTTGGGGACCCGCTGAGAGTAAGTTTTTTCATCTACAGGATGTTATTACTTATGCACTACCAAAGAGATATCCTGACCCAACTTAAAATGTCTTTATTTATTTGTTGCTTTAAGGGATTTAGTAATCGTTGCGAATTCGACATTCCAACTGCTGGGGAGGGGCCCATCCTTGGCGATTCTTGGTGAAGGGTGAGCAGGGTGAGAAAGGCTCCCAGGCCATCTTCGGAAAAAGAAGAGAATGTCAGAACTCGGAGAGGTCCCTATAAGAAAGGAAGCCTGGCCAGGTGCGGTGGCTCACGTCTGTAATCCTGGCGCTCTGGGAGGCGGAGGCGAGGCGGGTGGAGAGTGGTTTGCCTGAGCTCACAGGTTCTAGATCAGCCTGACTCAGAGAGATACTAGTGTTGTGGCGGGCACCTGTAGTCCCAGCTACTGGGGAATCTGAGGCAAGAGACTCTTGAGCCCAAGAGTTTGAGGTTGCTGTGAGCTATGACGCCATGGCACTCTGCTGAGGGAGACAAAGTGATCTCTGTCTCCAAAAATAGAAAGGAAACCAGTCTCAGCCGCTCAACAAGACTGGCTGAAGAATATAGTTGGCCAAGTTTTGACTTTTATTACTCTGTACCTGGAGATGATAATGAGAAGACTGCCTGCCACCTGGGACACTTAAGTCAGGACTTTTGGTCTGTTACAGATCTCACTTGTAAAGGCACCATCCCTCACCTATGCACCTCTAAGGATTGGCTGTGGGATTTGTGAAAGCTTGTGAAAGCTTGAGATGGCTATGAAAGTCACCCATGACTAGACTGAACATTTGGCAGGCTGTGATATACTTCTTCCTTTTTTTCTGAGACAGAGTCTCACTCTGTTGGCCAGCCAAGAGTATTGTGGCATTAGCCTAGCTCACAGCAACCTCGAACTCCTAATTTTCTACATTTTTCCCCTTTTTTTCAGACAGAGTCTCACTCTGTCACCCAGGCTAGAGTACCATAGCACCATTGCTCACAGCAACCTCAAACTCCCAGGTTTAAGAGATCCTCTTGGCTCAGCCTGCCAAGTAGCTGGGACTACAGATGCCCACCATAATGCCCAGCTAGTTTTTCTATTTTTAGTAGAGACAGGGTCTCACTTTTGCTAGACTGGTCTTGAACACCTAAGGTCAAGTGATCCTCCTGCCTCAACCTCCCAAAGTGTTAGGATTACAGGCCCAAAATACTGGGTCTGGCCTCATTTCTTTTTTTTTCTTTTTCTTCCTTTTTTTTTTTTTAAACAGAGCCTCACTTTGTCACCCTTGGTAGAGTGCTGTGGTGTCATAGCTCACAGGAACCTCCTACTCTTGGGCTCAAGCAATTCTCTTGCCTCAGCCTCCCAAGTTGCTGGGACTATAGGTGCCCACCACATCGTCCAGCTATTTTTTAGAGACAGGGTCTCGCCCTTGCTCAGGCTGGTCTCGAACCTGTGAGCTCACGCAATCCACCTTCCCTGGCCTCCCAAAGTGCTAGGATCACAGGCATGAGCCACCACACCTGCCCTCCCTCCCCTTTTTTTTGAGACAGAGTCTCAAAGTATTGCCCTGAGTAGAGTGCTGTGGCATCATAGCTCACAGCAACCTCCAACTCCTGGGCTTAAGCGATTCTCTTGCCTCAGCCTCAAGTAGCTGGGACTACAGGCACCCACCACAACGCCTGGGTGTTTTTTGGTTGTAGTCGTCATTGTTGTTTGGTAGGCCTGGGCTGGACTCGAACCTGCCAGCTCTGGTGTATGTGCCTGGCACATTAGCCACTTGAGCTACAGATGCCGAGCCTTTTTTTCTTTTTAAATAAAACAATTTCTGGTGTTTTTTTCTAAAATTCTATACCAGGACAAATTTTTATTTATTAAAGTACTTTTCATAGAGAAAAAGTTTTGCCCTTGGCAATTTTTCCCCTTCTCCCACTAACCACTGTGTGCCAGGCATATACCTAATCCCTTCATATAGGTTAGTTCATTAAATCTTCACAGCAACCTTGAAGTGAAAACTGTTACCATCCTCATTCACAGAAGAAGAAACTGAAGCACAGAGAAGTTAAATAACTGGCCTAAGATCCCACATTTCTCTCCAGAAAAGGAAAAGGAAAACCAAGAGTAGCTGGAGAGGAAGGCACTTGCCCAAAATTAATGAGAGAGAAATGATTGGGAATTAAGAAAAACTAGCAGGCTCGGCGCCTGTGGCAAAAGTGGCTAAGGCACCAGCCACATACACCTAAGGTGGCAGGTTCAAATCCAGCCCGGGCCTGCCAAACAACAATGACCGGTGCAACCAAAAAAAAAAAAAAAATAGCCAGGCATTGTGGTGGGTGCCTGTGGTCCCAGCTGCTTGGGAGGCTGAGGCAGGAGACTCACTTGAACCCAGGAGTTGGAGGTTGCTGTGAGCTGTG
>NW_003852547.1:4393637-4394611 GCF_000181295.1 Otolemur garnettii | reverse complement strand
CTTATCACTTTGGTGCTTGCAGGGGTTTTTAGGAACTTTATACCAGGAAATAGGAAAAAAAAAAAAAGAAAAACTAGTGGATTAGTGAATGATGGTTCAGTGAAGCAGCAGGGGTTAAGGTCACCTTGTAGAAAGAGGTGAGGAAATGTCCAATACACACCATGAAAAGATGCTCACAGTCATAGCCATTAGGGAAATGTAAGACAAAACCACAATGAGATACCACTTCACACCCACTAGGATGACCATAATCAAAAAAAGGGGGAAATAAGAAGTGTTAACCAGGGTGTGGAGAAATTGGATTGCTCATTCACTAGTAGTAGAAATGTAAAATACAGCAGCCTCTATGGAAAAGTATTTGATGTCTCCTCAATAATTTGCAGAGAGAATTACCATAGAACCCCTCTTAGGTATACACCCCAAATAATTGAAAACAGATGTTCAAACAATAGCTTGTACACAAATGTTTATAGCAATACCATTCACAATAGCCAAAAGGTGGGAAAGAACCAAAATGTCCATCAGTGGGCGACTGGATGAATGAAACATGATCTATCCATATGAAGGAGTATTATTCAGCCATATAAAGGAATGAAGTATTGATATTTGCTACAGCATATATGGACCTTGAAAATATTATGTTGAGTGAAAAAAGCCAGGCACAAGCTGGGCATGGTGGCTCACCCATGTAATCCTAGCACTTGGGAGGCCAAGGCCGATGGATTGCCTGAGCTCATGGGTTTGAAACCAGCCTGAGCCAGAGCAAGACCTCATCTCTAAAAAAGAAAAATAGCTGGGCGTTGTGGTGGGCTGTAGTCCCAGCTACTTGGGAGGCTGAGGCAAGAGAATCACTTGAGCCCAGGAATTTGAGGTTACTGTGAGCTATGATGCCACAGCACTCTACCCAGGGGGATATCTTGAGGCTCTGTCTCCAAAAAAAAAAAAAAAAAAAACAGCCAGGCAGGGTGGTGGGC
>NW_003852547.1:4373129-4393617 GCF_000181295.1 Otolemur garnettii | reverse complement strand
AAAAAAAAAAAAAAAAAAAAAACAGCCAGGCAGGAAAGGCCATGTATATCCTATGATTCCATTTATATGAAAGGTCCAGAATAGGCAAACCCATAGAAACAGAAAGCAGATGGGTGGTTGGGGAGGGGGAGCTAGAGAGAGATTAGATGGCTTTCTTTTGGAGTAGGGGAAAAGTTGTGTAATTAGAAAGTGGTTATGGTTGTACAGTTTTCTGAATATATTTATTGCCACAGAATTGTGCACTTTAAAAATAGTAAAGATGGCTCATTCACTAGCACAGTAGCTTATACCTACAATCCTAGCATTCTGGGAGGCCAAGGCTGGTGTATTGCTTGAGCTCATGAGTTCAAGATCAGCCTGAGCAAGACTGAGACCCTGTCTGTAGTAAAAATAGAAAAATTAGGCAAGCATCATGGCAGGTACCTGTAGTCCCAGCTACTCAGGAGGCTGAAGCAAGAGGATCACTTGAGCCCAGGATTATGAGGTTGCTGTGAGGTATGATGCCATGGTATTCTACCCAGGGCTACAGAGTGAGAGTCTGTCACTCACACACACAAAGTTAAGATGGTAAATTTTATGTGTATTTTCACAATTTTAAAAACATTTTTATAAAGGTGGTGAAAAAGCAGAGATGTTGCGTGTATATGACTTTAAAAATAATACATATGCCAGGAGAAGAGTTAAAATATAGCTGGGAGGGGCTGGTGGAGGGAAAGAATGGAGAGATCTAGGGAGATAATGGTAGAATGAGGTCTGGTCAACAAAATAAATGCTTGCACCTACTCTGTGGGGGTTTCTGAGGGATCCTGGAGATGGGGGAGTCCTAGGGCAATAGGAGCCCAGAGCAGGCACCTGACCCAGCTTCCCCAGCTTCTTAGATGGCTTCCTGGAGGAGGAGAATAAGGGAGAGTTTGAGAGAGAAGGATAAGGGAGAGTGTGAGAACATAGCAATAGACAAACCCAGTTTCTCCCAGTATGCTTTCATAACAAACTTCTGATACCAGATGCATGGGGGATCTTCCCCACATGTGAAAAAAGCAATCACTTCCGCAGGGACACCAGCTAAGGTAGCCTCTGATTCAATTCAATTCTGACACTATCTGGAAGGAGTCTCAGATCCCATGGGTGAAGGACTCAGTCCCACGAGGCTGTCCCCTATTCCAGTGCCCATCACAAGCCCCAGATTGGTTCACCTGTGCTTCTGATTATAAGCCAGGCTTCCCATGTCTTTTCCCTTGGGTTCAATTAATTTGCTGGAGCACCTCAATAGAACTCAGAAAAACACATTTATCATTTTATTATAAAGGATGTTACAAAGGATACAGGTGAAGAGATGCACAGGGGAGCTGTGGGAGATGGGCGCAAAGCCTCCATGACCTCTCTGGGCAAACCACCCTCCAGGAATGTCTAATTCTTTTTTTTTTTTTTTTTTGCTGGGGCTGGGTTTGAACCTGCCACCTCCAGCATATGGGGCCAGTGCCCTGCCCTTTTGAGCCACAGGCACCGCCCGATTGTCCACTTCTTCAAGTCTCCAGAGATCTTTTAGGTTTTATGGGGACTTCATTATGTAGGCATGATTGATTAAACCATTGGTCATTGGTGATCCATTTAACCTTTAGCCCCTCTTTCGTCCCTGTAGTTTGAGGGGTAGGGCTGAAAGTCCAAACCCTCTAATTGTCATTTTCTGGTAACCGATCTCTATCTTGAAGCTATCTAGAGGTGGCCAACCATTAGCCAAATTATTAACGTACAGAGACACTTATCACTTTGGTGCTTGCAGGGGTTTTTAGGAAATTTATACCAGGAAATAGGAAAAACCAAATTATGTCTATATGTCACAGTATCACGGGTGTGTGTCTGTGTTGGTTTTCTGGGCCCAGAAGAGAGAGGGAGGCTAGGGTTTCTAAAGCACAGGTTCTTGACAGTCCCCTGATTAAAGCCCTGGTTGGCTCCCCAGTGCTCTCAGGGGAAAGTCCACACTTGGTAGCTTGGCATCTGTTCATTAACTCATATTTCCTGGGTACCTGCTCAGAGCCTGCCCTGTAGAGGTAGTGACAGGGACACAGCAGTGACCAAGACAGGTTTAGCCCTGTCCTTGTAGAGTTCACATCCCAGTAGGGGAGGCAAACACAAAGCAATTATTCCCCAGTGATGGGTATAAGCCCAGGGGCTGCTACAAGTGGTCAGGCAGAGTTAGCCCCTCCCCGCCCCCAGGGCTTCCCAACTTCTATTATCATTATTCCTAAAGGACCTAAAGGACTATTTCACAGTTTTGCAGAGCTCTGCCTTTAATACCCGTACCTTTAATTTGTTCTTTCAACCAATGTATTCTTTATTCTGGAAATGGGTTCCCACAGGGCTACCTTAGACTCACCCTAATCAACAAGAGCCATAAAATCACAGATGTGATGGGCTGGTTCCTTTTAAAAAAATTTTTTGCTAACATGCATTAAAAGACATGCAAAACTATTTAAATAAGCCACCTCAATCATTTCAAATACTACTTTGGGAACCAGTGACCTAGACTGGGGGTTGGGGGGAACTTCCTAGGGGAAGTCAGTTGTAAGCTGAGACTTTCAAGATGAATAGTTAGTCCAGCAAGAGTGAAAGCTTGAGCAAGTACAGGAAGGCAGGCCCTGGGCTGGAACATCAGCAGCTTGGTGGAGAAGGACTGAGGGACAGAGCATCCTTGCAGGTTCCCCACAGATTTGGGGTTGACCTCAAAGGCAATACACAGTCATTAAGACATTTACTATTGTCATTGTTTTCTTGTTTTTGAGACAGAGTCTCACTCTGTCACCCTGGGCAGAGTGCCGTTGTGACATCACAGCTCACAGCAACCTCAAACTGTTGGGCTCAAGCCATTCTTTTACTTCAGCCTCTTGAGGAGGTGGCACTACAGGTGCCTGCCACCACAGCTGGCTAGTTTTTCTATTAATAGTGGAGATGGGGTCTTGCTCAGGTTGGTCTTGAACTCCTGAGCACAAGCAATCCACCCACCTCAGCCTCCCAGAGTGCTGGGATTATAGGTGTGACCCACTAACAACCCATTGGAACAAAAACCCTTTGTTGGTTTTTTTGGGTTTTGGGGGGTTTTTTGTAGAGACAGAGTCTCACTTTATCTCCCTTGGTAGAGTGCCATGGCGTCCCACAGCTCACAGCAACCTACAACTCCTGGGCTTAGGGGATTCTCTTGCCTCAGCCTCCGGAGTAGCTGGGACTACAGGCACCTGCCACAATACCTGGCTATTTTTTTGTTGCAGTTTGGCCAGGGCCGGGAATTTTTTTTTGCAGTTTTTGGCCAGGGCTGGGTTTGAACCCACCACCTCTGGCATATGGGGCCGGTGCCCTACTCCTTTGAGCCATAGGCACCACCCCCGGGGCCGGGTTTGAACCTGCCACCCTTGGTATATGGGACCGACGCCCTACCCACTGAGCCATAGGCGCTGCTCCCCATTGTGTTTTAATCGGAACATAATTTGCATACTATAGAATTTATTATTTTAAGTGTATAATTCAATGATTTTTCATATATTCACAATACTGTGTACCCATCACTACTATGTAGTTTCAGTACTTTGGAGGACCTGGTACCCATTAGGAGTCACTTTCTTTTTCTTTTTTCTTTTTTTTTTTGTTTTGAGATGTGTCCCAGGCTAGAGTGCCATGGCATCAGCCTAGTTCACAGCAACCTTAAACTCTTGGGCTCAATGGATCCTCTGGCCTCAGGCAGGACTACAGGCACCTGCCACAACTGCCTGGCAATTTTTTTTTTAAAGAGAGATGGGGGTCTCACTGTTGCTCAGGCTGCTCTCAAACTCCTGGGCTCAAGCAATCCAGAGTGCTAGGATTACAGGAGTGAGCCACTATACCTGGCCTAGCAGTCACTTGCTATCTTGCCTCCTGCCAGCCGTAGGCAGACCCTCATCTACTTTCTGCCTCTACATACTTGCCTGTTTTAGACACTTACTATAAATGGACTCATATGTGTTGTCTTCTGTGCCTGGGTTCTTTCACCTAGCACAATGTTTTCAGGGGTCATCCATGTTGTAGCATTTATAACTACTCATTTCTTTTTTTTTTTTCCTTTCTTTCTTTCTTTTTTTTTTTTTTTTTGAGATCAGGGTCTTGCTGTTTGCCCAGGCTAAAGTGCAGCAGCCTTCAACTCCTGGACTCAATTGGTAGCTGAGTACCTGTAGCTGGGACTACAGACGCCCACCACCCACCTGGCTAATTTTGCTATTTTTTTCTAGAGATGGAGTCTCACTCTTGCTCAGACTGGTCTCGAACTCCCGGCCTCAGGCAATCTTTCTCCCTTGGCCTCCCAGAGTACTAGGATTACAGGCATGAGCCACTGAGTCTGGTTACTCGTTCCTTTTTATGGCTGAATAATATCTCATTACCTGGCTACACCACATTTTGTTTATCCATCCATTCACTGATGGACATTTGGTTTATATCTACTTTGACTATTATGAGCATGCTGCTATGAACATGTATTAATAGGTTTTTGAGTGACCGTATGTTGTCATTTCCCTTGGGTTTCTACCTAAGAATGGAATGAATGGTTTGTTTATATTGTTGCTTTGGCTTTTGCCAGCAATAATTTCATATACTTACAGAAAAGTAACAAAAGGGTAAAAAGCGCTAGATTCACCAGTGAGTAATATTTTGCTGTATCTTATTCTTTTCTGAGTGTCTGAGAGGCAGTTGAAGACATCATGTTCCTCGATCTCTAAATCCTTTGGCATGAACAAAGACATTCTCTTTAAAAACCCCAGAGCAAATATCAAAATAAGGAAATGTAACACTGATACAGTAATACTATTGTGTGAACTACAAATTCAAATCCATTTGTCTCAATAAAGTTCTTTATAGTGATGTTTCCCCCAGTCCAGGATTCAACTCAGGATCATATATTGCTTCGAATCACATGGCCGAAGGAGCTTAGGAAAGGGAAACTGGTAATCAGCTTTACCCTTTCCTGGAATGCCTTTGGTTAATACAGATAGAATAGATTGGAGGGAGAATAAGAAGTGACTATGGGGGACAGGGAGAAAGCTGGTGCTCGAAATCAGGAAGAGAAACTTAGGAGTCAGAAGCAATTCGGTTCAAATCTTGGCCAAAGTTATTCAAGAACTGTGGCCTTGGACAGGTGACTGAAGCCTCAGTTGTCTCATCAGAAAAATGGGACTAATGCCTGGGGTTGCTATGAGATTAGATATGCTGAGCACAGACCGTGCACCTGGCATGGAAGCGATTTCCCAGCCAGGCACAGTGGCTCATGCCTGTAATCCCACCACTTTGGTAGTCTAGGGCGGGTAGGTTACTTGAACTCAACTGTTTGAGACCAGCCTGAACAAGAGTGAGACCCCATCTCTACTAAAAACAGAAACACTAGCCAAGACTTGTGGCCTGTAGTCCAAACTACTCAGGAGGCTTAGGCAAGAGGATTGCTGGAACCCAAGAGTTTTGCTGTGAGCTATGATGACATGGCCCTCAATCCAGGGCAACAGAGTAAGACTCTGTTGAAAACAAAAACAAAAGCAATTTCCCAACACTGTCCTATCCTTGCCATTTATTCTGGTCAATTACCACACCCCAGAACACTTTTTTGATCCTCACAACAAATACCTTTCCAGGTGAGTATTATTATCATCCGTACTTTATGGAGGAGGAAACTGAGGCAGAGAGAGGTACAGTCACTCCTCTGAGGCCACCAGCTAGTTCGCAACAGAACAAGGAAGGAGACCCAGAGCCTCCTCCCAATCCCCTGTCCGGATGTGAGGTGATGGTGGTCTGGACCAGCATAGAGATATGGGGATGGAAACAAGGGGACTGGCCCACAAAAAGGTAAAACAGTGACTGGAAGGTGGAAGGAGTCCAGGTTGAACTTTTCATGAGCACTTAAGAAAAAACACTTTCTGGCTCGGCGCCCATAGCACAGTGGTTACAGGGCCGGCCACATGCACTGAGGGTGACGGGTTCCCTCTTGGGTGCAGGACACAAGTACAATAGGGACTCTACCTAACAAATGCAAACATTGTAACCTCTTTTTACTCTCACAGTAACCTAACATTTAAAAAAAGAACAAAGAACAAAAACAAATATGCCCTGCCAAGCATGGTGGCTCACGCCTATAATCCTAGCATTCTGGGCGGCTGAGGCAGGAGGATCACTTAAGGTCAGGAGTTTGAAACCAGCCTGAGCAAGAACAAGACCCTGTCTCTGCGAAAAACAGAAAAACTAGCTGGGCACTGTGGCAGGCAGCTGTAGTCCTAGCTACTCAGGAGGCTGAGGCAAGAGGATTTTTATTAAAAAAAAAAAAAATACAGACCAGGCATGGTGCCTCATGCCTGTAATCCTAGCATTCTGAGAGTCAGAGGCAGGTGGATCACTTGAGCTCAGGCATTCAAGACTAGTCTGAGCAAGAGTGAGTCTCCACCTCTACCCGGGTATTGTGGCAAGTGCCTATAGTCCCAGCTACTTGGGAGGCTGAGGCAAGAGGATTGCTCAAGCCCAAGAGTTTGAGGTTGCTATAAGCTATGACAGCACAGCACTCTACCAAGGGTGACAAAGTGAGACTCTGTCTCAAATAAACAAACGAAAAATATTTGCTGGACAATGGCACAATAAGCATTGGCACATGCTACAACACAGCTTTGAAAAACATGTAAAGTGAAAGAAGGCAGACAGAAAAGGCCACATATGAGTCTGTGTATATGAAATGTCCAGAACAGGCAAATCTAAAGAGAAGATAGCAGGTTAGTGGTTGTCAGGGGCTGAGGGAGGATGGGCAGAGGCAGAGAGAGGGTGTGACTGCTGACCGGCCACAGGTGTCCTTTTGGGGTGATGAAAATATTTTGTGACTAGGTAGATGTGACGATGATGTGAGTGTACTACATGGCACTGAATCATCCACTTCAGAATGGCACATTTTATGTTATGTGAACTTTACGTCAAGATTAATAATAGTAATAATTAAGAGTTTGCTTTGACATGTTGCCTTTGAGATACCCGTGGGATATCTATATGGAGATGCCAGTGGGCAGTTGTATCATATCTACCTGTGCAGAGTTCTGAGTCCAGCCATATATATTTGGGAGTGGACAGAGAAGGGACCCTCAAACTGAGCCTTGAAAAACTCCTAGTCAAGTGGGGAAGGAAACTGCAAAGGATACATGGAATCTGAGTCCAAATTTCCTAGAAGCTAAGACCTAGTTAGGGATTCAATGTGTGTTTTGTTTTGTTTTGTTTTGTTTTGTTTGAGACAGAGCCTCAAGCTGTTGCCCTGGGGTAGAGTGCTGTGGCATCACAGGTCACAGCAACCTCCAACTCCTGGGCTCAAGCAATTCTCCTGCCTCCCCCTCCCAAGTAGCTGGGACTACAGGCACCTGCCACAACCCTTGGCTATTTTTTGGTTGCAGGTGTCATTGTTGTTTGGTGGGCCCCTACTGGATTTGAACCTGCCAGCTTAGGTGTATGTGGCTGGCGCCTTAGCCGCTTGAGCCACAGACACAGAGCCTCAGTGTGGTTTTTGAGGGTGAGCTCTTATGTGGTTTTTTGAGGGTGAGCTCAATGTGGTTTTTTGAGGGCAACAGATGAGGAAAGTTGGGACAAGTATCTCCTGTTTCTACGGGGAGTTGGAGTTTGAGGCCAGTCAGCCATGCCTGATCAGTCAGACATTGGCTATGGGAGACCAGGGGGCACCTCCCAGGGGAGGGGGTTTGTCTGAGAGTGAGTTTTCTGCAGAGGGACAGCTTCGAGCCATCAGAAGCTAGAGGGTAGGAGAGCAGGGCAGGGTAGGGTGCCAACAGTGACTTCTCATTAGGAGAATAGGCTAGTGTGGCACCAAGGCAGCCCAGAGAGGACCAATGAACACCTGGACCACTGAGGGTCTGATAAGATGTCCTAGAACCCATCCTTCAGACACAGCAACATGGAGGAGTTGCGCAAAAAGCCACATGGAGAGAGTTGAAGAAGGAAGAAGGTTTTATTTGTATGTTCTGATACCTGAAGCAACTGAGACCGAACAAGATTTGTCAGAGACTAATAGTTTTGAATTCATTTATTTATTTCAGAAGTATTGATTGATGCCTATAGTCCCAGCTACCCACGAGGCTAAGGCAAGAGGATTACTTGAGCCCAGGAATTTGAAGTTGCAATGAGCCATGAACCACCTAAAAAAATGCACCATAATCCCTTCATCTCTTTCAACATTGCACTTAAAGTTCACACTGCTCTTCTTGTCTCACAATTTTTTAAAAAACATTGATTTCCTTCTTTCCCTTTTACTTTTCTCCCTCCTTCCTTCCTTTTTTTGTTGTTAGGATTAGTATCCACACAAAATCCTTGAATTGTTGCCAAAGTCTCTTTTAGTCTATAGATTCCCTCAAGGAAGGGATTCATTAAAAAGGGGGTTGCAAGGAGAAGCAGGAGCATTGGGGATAGTGATGGGCCTGATTTGGGGATAGTGATGAGGATGGTCTGGTAGAGGAAAAAAAGATGGATAATATAGATAGGAGAGAGGAGGAGGAAGAGAGGGAGGAAGAGGAGGGGCTTGGAAGCAGGAGGAGGGAGGAAGATAGAAGGGAGGGAGCGAAAGAGTGAAGGAGGAAAGGAAGGAAAACCTCAGTTTTTTAGGGGGGATGGAGCCCAGGTTGTGGAGGATTGAAAAGGCTTCATTTGGGAGGGGACAATGAAATGGAAGACAAGAAGGAGCATGTATCCTGGAGATGGGTGACAAGGGGGTTCTCCTCTGATGACTTCTGTTTGCACAGGGAAGTGTGGGATGTGCTTATCAGGTGGAGGGCAGCCAGGGTGGGAAACACAAGCCCACTGTAGATGTGGAGAGATTGCCAGGTGCCTGCTTGAGGTCTGTGCTTTCTCCAATTCAGGTAAAACCTGTCAGGCTGGCTGGGTGGTTTCTTCCTGTTGCTATTTAGCTGGCAGAGAAGACAGTGATGGCAGGAGTTTGGCCAGATGAATACTTTGGAGGACAAGAGGAGTGAGGAGTTTGAAAGTGCTTGGGGGAAGTGATTCAAAGATGAATCATGGAAAACAGGGCTGAGCAAAGCGAATAGGTGAAGATGACAAAAAGGGTGACGGAGAGGAGGATCCTGAGGCTAGGGTGGACCCCTCTCTCTGAAGAGCATCTTTTCCCTTAGCTTGGCTGGGGCTTTCCTTTTATTGGTTTTCTTTCCACTCACCTGGTTGCTCCTTTTTGGTGTCCTTGCTGGTTGACTTCTCCTCTGATGCCTGCCCCTCTCAGAGTGCCAATCTGGACCTCCTTGAACTCTTTTTCTGCAGTTCACAGACCCTATCAAACCTCAGTTTAAAAATGCTCAGATGGTTTCCAGTGTCTCTGGGGATGAGGCTGGGCTGGCTGGCCCTTGGAAGGTGCATTTTCCAAGGAAGGTGAACACAGCATGAGTAGCAGTGTCCCAGTCTGCTGAAAAGCTCAGGCGGTCTGCATGCAGGTGGGAAGGAGAGGGGGAAGACAGAGGATCCCAGGCAGCTTCAACCACCACTGTCCCAGGCAGAGCAGGTGGGGATTGCACTTCTGAAAGGGCAGGTTTTCCTACAGGTGATTCTCCAACCTGAGAACACACAAGCATCACCAGGGTATCAAAACAATGCCTGGGACACATGGCTGACTTTTTTTTTTTTTTTGAGACAGAGTCTCACTGTCACCCTGGGTAGAGTGCTGTGGTATCATAGCTCACATCAACCTCAAACTCCTAGGCTCAACCAATCATTCTTGCTTCCCAAGTAGCTGGGACTACAAGTGCCTGCCACTGTGTCTTGGCTAATTTTTCTATTTTTAATAGAGACAGGGGTCTCATTCTTGCTTAGGCTGTTCATGAACTCCTGAGCTCAAGCAATCCACCTGCCTCAGCCTCCCAGAGTGCTAGGATTACAGGCATCAGCCACAGCACCTGCCCACAGGCCTGATCTATTAATTCAGAATCTCTGGGGATGAGGCTGGGCTAGCTGGCCCTTGAAAGGTGCATTTTCCACTACACCATTATCTTGGGAGCTAGTTGTGTAAAATTTGGTCACACTGAGGGGAGAAGCTATTGGAAGATGGTGAGTCTGTTGTCCCAACAGTCTCCTTCTTTGCAATTTCCTATAATCAACCTTGAAACAGTTCTAATTGTCATCTGGAATATTACTCAAGTGAGACTTTGGGGTAAAGTTGAGGAAGTCTAAATACATGCTGTGTATTAGATAACATCACTGAATGAATCCTAATGTTATGTGGGTTTCTCTTCTAGCCAAACCTAAGTGGGAACCATACATGGAATGGAGTTCTTTGAAAGATGGTTCCAGCTTTATATTCTTTGACAATATAAAGCCATGGCAGGCCCACAGGGACATTTGTGTAGATGTCAATCAGATTGTGTCTCTTGCTTTCATAGGACCCTTTTGTGGATTTCGTCAACTTCGTATATACTGTCCATGCTCCTTTCCAGGGCCCACCAACCTCTGGCTAGCCCTCACCTACCATGCCTGCCTCAACCTTCAGTTCACTTGCCCTGGCCACGCTAGCTCTCTTTGAGCTCCTCAGGCCTCCTTTTGGCATCATGACCTTTGTATTTGAAATTCTCTTTGCTGTAATTCTCACAGTAGACCTCTGTATGACTGGCATCTCTCAACCTTCAGGTCTTAAACTGGGCGTAGTGGCTCACACCTGTAATCCTAGCATTCTGAGAGGCTGAGGCAGGTGGATCGCTTGAGCTCAGGAGTTAAGACCAGCCTGTGCAGTCTGGACATGGTGGCTCATGCCTATAATCCCAGCGCTCTGGCGGACTGAGGTGGGTGGATTGCTTGAGGTTACAGATTCAAGACCAGCCTGAGCAAAAGCGAGACCCCCATCTCTAAAAATAGCCAGGCAGTGTGGCAGATGCCTATAGTCCCAACTACTTGGGAGGCTGAGGCAAGAGAATCACATGAGCCCAAGAGTTTGAGGTTGCTATGAGCTATGACTCCACAGCACTCTACCGAGGGTGACAAAATGAGACTCTGTATCAAAAAAACATAAAAAACATAAAACCAGCCTGTGCAAGAGTGAGACCCCGTCTCTACTAAAAATAGAAAAATTAGTTGGGTATCATGGCTGGCGCTAGTCTGGCGTTGTGGGGGACACCTGGTAGTTCCAGCTATCGGAAGGCTGAGACAGGAAGATGGCTGGAGTTTAAGAGTTTGAGGTTGTTATGAGCTATGACTCAAGGGCATTCAACCCAGGGTGACAGAGTTTTCTTGTCTCACAAAAAGAATTAAAAGAACTGTACTTATGTTAATTCTCTAAATCCTTAAAAACACCCTATGAGGCAGATACCATAATTACCCCCTTTCCCAGGTGCGTATACCAACGCTCAGAGAGACTAAGCTACAGATGGAGAAGTCAGGACTGCAAGACCTAGGTTTGAATTCTGGCTCCCAACTCATTAGCTGCATGGTGGCCCTGAGCGAGCGAGTCAGTCAATTTCTTCCAAACTGCCATTTCTATACCACAGACTGGGGACAATGACCCATCTGACTGAGAGGACACAAAGAGACGATGGGAACACTTTCAAGAAAACTCTTGCTGAATAGTGAACTGCAGATCATATGCTAATGATTAAACAGCTGGGAGGGAGGCCAGCAGTCTGGGCAGGGAACACAGCTGGGGCAAAGGCCCAGCGGCCTCACTTGGGGACAGGAAGAGTGTGGTGTGTTTGTGCCCTGACTCCTAGAGGCCTCAGGCAGCAGCCTTTCTCATTCTGGTCCTTAGTATATGTGCCATGACTTGGCAAGAGACTCCTCTGATGGTCCTGGCTCACATGGATGGGGCAGCAGACATTGACAGAGTTAGCTCCCTGGAGCAGGTCTTTCCACCCTGAAGACATGTCCTATTAGCTCTAGTAGAGCCTCAGAAGCCCCCAAATCCGCCAGAGAAAACTCACCTCAATTTAGGAAAGTGCGACAGGATGCTAAAACTGCAAAGGACCAGAGATGTCATGTGATCCAACCCTTTCAATGTTTGCAAATTGGGAAATTGAGGCCCTGAGAGGGCAAGGGACTTGCCCAAAGTCAGACAGCAAGTCAGTGGCAGAAACAGGGCCAGAGTCAACTCTCCTACCTCCCAGACCTGCGCTTTTCCCCCTCCCCTTGGGTTTGAGGATGGAGTGATCTGGATGACTGTGTGCGTTGGGCAGGCTGGGGAAAAACCGGGACTACCAGCCACCTTGCACTAAAAAGAGGATTAGGTGTTATTTGCCTTGACAATGAACCACCACCACCATATTACTAATTCTTTTTAACTTTGACATTTGGTCATTTTAATAAGCAACTGCTTCAACTAAGTATTTACTAAGTTGCCATTATGTCCCCAGTGATGAACTGGGGACCTGGAGAGTTTACAGAAAAGGCCCCAAGAAATAGCCCTATCTTTTGTGGTTGTATTCGAGGTTGGAGAGATAAGAGACGTATAAAACAACAAAGATCAATTGTTAAGGTTAGGAATTAGCCATCCTTAAAAACAAGGCATGAAGGTAATTCTCTGCCACACCTCCATTATCTTATCATAAACCCCTGTTTGTCCTTAGGGATCCTCTCCAGACCGCTTCTTTTTGTCCTCCAGTAAGACATTTAACACACATTCCTTTTACAAATATTGAATGCCTGCTCTGTGCGTGTGTCCAGCAGTGAACAAGCAGACACCTTCCCTGATCTCATAGAGTTTCCCTTCTCCTGAGCAAGACAGGCAGCAAATAAGGAAAGAAATAACAAGTTAATTTCAATGAGATAAGGGCTATAAAAAAAGAGAGAGAGAAAAGAGATGATGTGATAGAGAAGATCTGAGTGCCGTAGCAGGTTGTGTGGCTCCCCACACCAGAGGCGCTGGCAGCTTGTCAGCAATGCAGAAGCACTGGCCCCATTCCAGACCTCCTCAATCAGCTCTGCATTTTAGCAAGATCCCACATGCCCCTTAAGGGTGAGAAACTATGCCTGAGATAATGTGACCCACGAAGGCTTCTTGGAGGTGGTGGCATTTGGATTGAGACTAGCCTTTTTTCTTTGAGACAGACTTTCACTTTGCCCCAGAGTTGAGTGCTGTGTTGTGTCTTTAGCCTAACTCACAGCAACTTCAAATTCCTGGGCTCAAGTGATCTTCCTGCCTCGGCCTCCTGAGTAGCTGGGACTACCGGCACCCACCATGATGCCCAGATAACTTTACATTTTTGGAAGAGAAAGGGTCTCACTCTTGCCCAGGCTGGTCTCAAACTCCTGAGCAAAAGTGATCCACCAGCCTCGGCTTCCCAGAGTGCTAGGATTATGCTCAAATGTTTCCCCTTTCCTTTCTCCTTTCCTTTCTCCTTTCCTTTCCCCTTTTTCTTTCTCCTTTTCCTTTCCCCTTTCGTTTCTCCTTTCCTGACAGACTCTTACTATGTCTCCCTCAGTAGAGGGCCATGGTTCACCACAACCGCAAACTCTTGGGCTTTAGCAATTCTCTTGCCTCAGCCTCCCAAGTAGCTGGGACTACAGGTGCCTGCCACAACGCCTGGCTATTTTTTTGTTGCGGGTGTCGTTGTCTTAGCTAGACTGGGCAGGGTTTGAACCCGCCAGCCCCAGTGTATGTGGCCTGCACTGTAACCACTGTGCTATGGCTGCCAAGCCCTTTCTTTCTTTTCTGTCTTTCTTTCCCTCCTTCCCTCCCTCCCTGCATCTCTCTCTCTCTCTTTCTTTCTTTGACAGAGTCTCACTCTGTTTCCCTGGGATTGAGCCATGGTGTCATAGCTCACAGCAATCTCAAACTCCTGGGTTACCATGATCCTCTTGCCTTAGCTTGCCAAGTAGCTGGGATTACAGGCACTGTCCACAATACCTAGCCAGGTTTTTCTATTTTCAGTAGAGATGAGGTCTTGGCACTTGCTCAGGCTAGTCTCGAACTCTTGAGTTCAGACAAGCCACCAGACTCTGCCTCCCAAAGTGCTAGAACTACAGGCATGAGCCACCATGGCTGGCCTGTGGTTAGTACTTTCACATACGTGTTGCATGAATATCCCTTTACTTGCGGAATTATAATTGTAGAACATAATATGCAGAAAAAGTTAATCTAATGAATATATTTTAATTTAATTTTAATCGATACACTTCAATTAACATAGCTTACATTAATTTTAATCAATACATTTTAATTTACATTTAATCACTAAGCTTCCATTTAATTAAAAAGTTTTTTTTTTAGTGATGGGGTCTTGCTGTGTTACCCTGGTTAGAATTCAGCAGCACTGTTCAGCAGCACTGTCATAGTTTACTGCGGCCTCCAACTCCTGAGCTCCAAAGATCCTCCGGCCTCAGCTTCCTGAGTAGCTAGAATGATAGGAATGCACCGCTACACTTGGCTATTTTTTATTTTTATGTTATTTTTAATTTTTATGTTCTGTAGAAACTGGGGGGGGGGTACCTTGCTATGTTTCCTAGGCTGGTCTCGAACCCCTGACCTCAAGTGATATTCCTGCCTAAGCCTCAGAAAGCGCTGGGCCTTCGTTTAGTTTTAATGGGTACATTTTTTTTGCCAGTCTCAAGCTGGGTAGAGTGCTCTAGCATCACAGCTCACAATAATCTCCAAACTCCTGGGCTCAAGTGATTCTGTTGCCTCCCAAGTAGCTGGGACTACAGGCACCCACCACAATGCCTGTCTAGTTTGTTTTTTGAGACAGAGTGTCACTTTATCACCCTTGGTAGAGTGCGGTGGCATCACAGCTCACAGCAACCTCCAATTCCTGGGCTTAGGTGATTCTCTTGCCTGAGCCTTCTAAGTAGCTGGGACTATAGGTGCCCACCACAATGCCTGGCTATTTTTGTTGTTGTTACAGTTTGGC
The DNA here is from genome assembly GCF_000181295.1 of Otolemur garnettii. Classification (NCBI taxonomy): domain Eukaryota; kingdom Metazoa; phylum Chordata; class Mammalia; order Primates; family Galagidae; genus Otolemur; species Otolemur garnettii. The sequence goes on along the minus strand of NW_003852547.1, from coordinate 4,378,747 downwards.
CAGGGCTGGGTTTGAACCCACCACCCTCGGTATATGGGACTGGCGCCCTACCCACTGAGCCATGGGCACCATCCATGCCTGGCTAGTTTTTGGTTATAGTTGTCATTGTTGTTTGGCCGGCCCGAGCACTTGAATTCGAACCTGCCAGCCAGCTCCTATGTATGTGGCTAGCACCCTAGCCGCTTGAGCTACAGGCCCCAAGCCTAATGGATACATTTTAACTTTTTTTTTTTTTTTGGAGACTGAGGCTGTTGTCCAGGCTAGATTACTGAGGTATGGCCCTATCTCAGAGCAACCTCGAACTCCTGGATTCAAGTGATCCTCCTGCCTCAGCCTCCCAAGTAACTACAGGCACCTGCCACTATGCTCGGCTAATTTTTTTCTATTTTCAGTAGAGACAGGGTCTCACTCTTGTTGAGACTGGTCTTGAACTCCTGAACTCAAGTGATCCTCTTGCCTCGGCCTCCCAGAATATTAGGATTGCAGGTGAACCAGCGTGCCCAACCAGTACGTACCTTTTCAGATTGGCTTCTTTCTCTTGATATGCATCTAATGTTCTCCTTTGTCTTATCATGGCTTGATAGCTCATTTTTTCTTAACGCTGAGTAATGTTCCTGTGTCTAGATGTACTACAGTTATGTATCATTCACCTACTGAGGGACATCTTGGTTGCTTCCAAGTTTTGGCCATTATGAATAAGGGCTGCTATAAACATCCTTGTGCAGGGTTTTGTGTGGACAGAAGTTATCCATTCCTTTGAGTAAATACCAATGAACAGATTGCTGGACTGTATGGTAAAAGCATGTTTAGTTTTGTCAGAAACTGCCAAACTGTCTTCCAAAGGGGCTGTACCATTCTGCATTCGCTCTAGCAATGAATGAGGGCTCCTGTTGCTCCATATCCTCACTGGGATTTTTTGTTGTTGTCAGTGTTCTGGATTTTGGCCATTCTAATAAGTAGTTAGTGGTATCTCATTGTTGTTTTAATTTGCATTTTCCTGATGACATGTGGAGTATCTTTTCATATGCTTATTTGCCATCTGTGTATCTTCTTTGGTGAGGTATCTATAAAGGTCTTTGGCCCATTTTTAAAATATTTTTTGAGACAGAATGTCACTTTGTCACCCTTGGTAGAGTACTGTGGTGTCATAGTTCATAGCAACCTCAAACTCTTGGGCTCAAGTGATCTACCTTTCCTGCCTCTGCCTCCTGAGTAGCTGGGACTACAGGCCACTACCACCACACCTAGCTGATTTTTCTATTTTTCATAAAGATGGGGTTCTGCTCTTGCTGAAGTTGGTCCCAAACTCCTGAGCTCAAGTGATCCTTCTACCTTGGCCTCCCAGGTGCTCGTATTACAGGTGTGAGCCACTGTGCCCACCCAGAGCCTCAGTTTTGTTTGAGGTGGTAACATGACCAGTTCCCAGGGATCTGTCATAATTGGCTCAAGCCTGTTGTAGCAATCCTTTTCTCTTGACAGTTACTTGCTTTACCAGACTCCCTTACAGCTGTGGTTGGGTATGTGACCCTTTGCTTGTGGATAGCAATGTGTGGAGGATTTCTGAAAAACACTGAATCCGTTTTTCACTGTGTCACTAGCAAGCATCAGAGCTCAGTGGACTATCATAATAGGCATTTATTGCTCAAGCATCTGGAGTCAACTGGAGGGGCACCAGGCAGCCCTGCTGATCTTGGTGGGACTTGCTCCCATGCTGACAGTCAGTGGCTGTCTGTGGCTCTCAAGTGATCTAGGCTCGCCTAGGTGACTAGAGCAATTAGAGTCTGCTCCATGTGTGTCTCTCTCATCCTCTAGACAATCAGCCTGGGCATGTTCTCTGGGTGACGGCAGAAACCCAGGAGTGAGTAATCCCAATTGCACAAGACCAACTGAAATGTCTCTGGCGCCAGATCTGCTGAGAATCCATTGGCCAAGGAAGGTACTGTGGCTACGCCCAGAGTCAGAATATGAGGCCACAGCAAAGTCATAAGTCAGGGGCTGTGGGATGGAGGGATGGAAGAAAACGGACATTTTTGTATCCCATCAGAGAAAAGTTTTCTTTTTGGATAAAGACGTTGAGACTCTCAAGAAGAAAGCCTTTTTCTGTTGCCCTCCTGTTTTCCCACTTGGAAGAATGGGGCAAACATTTGATCCTTGGAACTGCAGCAGTAGAGCCAAAGAAAAGGGACCATGACATGGCTAAGCTGCAGAACTCACCCTAAGCTGCTCATCACCAGCCATTGTTATTAGCTGAGTTTTCATTTTTCTTTTCTTTTCTTTTTTTTTTTTGAGACAGAGCCTCCAGCTGTTCCCCTGGGTAGAGTGCTGTGGCATCACAGCTCACAGCAACCTCCAACTCCTGGGCTCAAGCAAGTCTCCTGCCTCCGCCTCCCAAGTAGCTGGGGCCACAGGCACCTGCCACAATGCCCGGCTATTTTTTGGTTGCAGCCATCATTGTTGTTTGGAGGGCTGGGCTGGATTCAAACCCACCACCTTAGATGTATGTGGCTGGCGCCTTAGCCACTGGAGCCACAGGCACCGAGCCTGAGTTTTCATTTTTCTTGTAGCTGAACTCATCTTTGTGGATATAATTTTAGAGCCGTTGAGCAGGCACCTTATCCAGAAATGCCTACCCTTTACCCAGGCTCTTGACAGCCCTTGACATTGGGGTTTTCCAAGTGTAGTGACAGCTCTTTTATGCATCTTAAGAGCTGGAGTTCTAGGCTCATGCCTGTAATCCTAGCACTCTGGGAGGCCAACATGGGTGGACTGCCTGAGCTCTGGAGTTTGAGACCAGCCTGAGCTAAAGTGAGACTTGGTCTCTAGAAATAGCTGGGTGTGGTGGTGGGCGCCTATAGTCCCAGCTACTTGGGAGGCTGAGGCAAGAGGATTACTTGAGCCCAAGAGTTTGGTTGCTATGAGCTATGATGCCACAGCACTCTACTGACGGTGAGACTCTGTTTCAAAATAAACAAACAAATAACAACAACAAAAAAAAAAGAGTTGAGGTTCTGTGTTCTTCTTGAATCCCAGCAGGCTTGTGACTATAGTAGAAGTGACCTGTGATGGGTTGAATTTTGTTCCCCATCCCCAATTCCTACATTGAAGTCCTAACTCCCAGGACATTCCTGACTTTCTTAGGAAATGAGGCTGTTGCAGTGAGGTTAAGAGGAGATCATATCAGAGTAGGGTGGGCTTCTAATCTAATGAGACTGGTGTCCTTATATATGAAGAGGAAATTCGGACACAGATGTGCACATAGGGAGAATACAATGTGAAAATGAGATCAGGGTGGGGTTTCTGTAAGGTAAGAAATGCCAAAGATTGCTAGCAAGTCACCGGAAACTGGAAGAGAGGCCAGCTTCTCCCTCATACTCCTCAGGAAGAATGAAGTCAGCTGACATGTTCTTGTTGGAGGTGTAACCTCCAGAATTGTAAGACACCAAATTTCTTTATTGTGAGACAATAAAGTACCCAGTGGTTGTACTTTGTTAACTCTGGCCCTAGGAAAAGAACATGACTCCATGTGACTTTTGAAGCAAGGTCATAAAAAGGCAATATAGTTTCTGTTTAGCTTTCTTGGCACACTCACCTTTGGATCTCTGAACTCCTGTGCAAGAAGTTGCAGTGCCCTGAGGCTGCTATGTTGGGAGGAAGCCCAGGCCATGCAGAAATGCTATGTATTGGTGTTCTAGACAATAGTCTCAGTCTTACTCTGTTGCCCAGGCTGGAGTGCCATGGCGCCAGCCTAGCTCACAACAACCTCAAAATCCTGAGCTGGAGTGATCCTCCTGCCTGAGCGTCCAGAGTAGCTGGGACTAGAGGCGCCTGCCCCAACACCCAGCTAGTTTTTCTATTTTTAGTGTGTGTGGGGTGTCTCACTGTTGCATAGGTTGGTCTCAACTCCTGAGCTCAAACAATCCTCCTTCCTCAGACTCCCAAAGTGCTAGGGTTACGGGCGTGAGCCACCACATCTGGCAAAAGAGTATACATTTGTTGAAACTACAGAAACAGCTCAGCACCTGTGGCTTAAGCGGCTAAGGCGCCAGCCACATACACCTGAGCTGGCAGGTTCGAATCCAGCCTGGGCCTGCCAAACAACAATGATGGCTGCAACCAAAAAATAGCCAGGCGTTTTAGTGGGTGCCTGTGGTCCCAGCTACTTGGGAGGCAGAGGCAGGAGACTCGCTTGAGCCCAGGAGTTGGAGGTTGCTGTAAGCTATGATGCTACGGCACTCTACCCAGGGTGACAGCTTGAGGATCTGTCAAAAAAAGAAAAGAAACTACAGAAACGTGTATATATTACTATTAACTAAATTTTGGTCTTTGTTGAGTTTTTTCATTAACGTTCTTTTAATTTTTCCCTGTTCAAGGATCATTCAATCCAGTATCCAGAATCCGATCCAGGATTTTTTTTCTATTACAAATGCTGCTGCTCATGACTATTCTTGTGTACATCTCCTTGTGTACATGATCAAGAATTTCTGTGACGTCAACTCCTGGGTGAGGGATTTGCCAATGTGACTGTGCCCATTTTACCAGTACTGTATGAGTTCCTCTTGCTTCACTGAACAGAAAACATTTAAAAATTTGCCAAATTCATGGGTATACCACAGTATCTATGGTTTTAAATGTGCATTCCCTCATTTTTGTGGCTGACTCATTTCATGTTTCATTTTGTAGGAAGTGACTCTTTGCATCTTTTGTCCTTTTTGTTCTTGGGTTGTCACATTTGTAGGCCTTTAAAATAGGTTCTGAATGCCATTTGTGTGTGCATTGTGTTGCAACTGACTTCTTTGTCCATAAACCGTTCATTGTTTATCAAAGGACGGAAAAATGCCAATTTATTTCAGGAGCTTGAATCCTGGTTTGTTTGTTTGTTTTTTTAACTAAACTCTCACCTATCCAGTGGCTAGGGTCCTTATTTCCTCCATCAAGGAATAGATCACATGACTGAAACTAAGTATTTTCTTAAATGTGTGCTAGCTAACAGAAGAATTCCTCCTAAATTGTTTCTAGGTGTTTAATTCTTGCCTTAGCATGACCTACAAGGCCCTGTAGGATCTGCCCCTACTTTCTTTTTTCCTTTATTCACATGGTTCTTGCCATACTGGTGTCTTTTTATTTTTATTTTTCAGGGTAACAAAGAGAGATTTTATTCAAGAAGAACAAAGTGAAAGTAAGTGGGTCCCTCTCCCAAAGGAGAAAAGGTGAGAGAGACCCACACTGGTGTCTTTTAAAAGGGTCCCCTATCTTCCCGCCTCAGGGCCTTTGAACTTGCTATTCCTTCCCCTATTCCCTCAGATATTTTTGTAGGTTCCTTCCTCATTTCCTGCAGGTCTCTGTTCAATACAATCTAACCAGAGGCCTATACTAACCTGTCTAAAATAGCACCCTCTGATAGATACTCTTCATCCTCTTTCCTTTATTTTTCTTCAAAGTATAACCACATTGTATTGTAGATGTATGCTTATAGAAGTATGCTTGTTCCATTACCAGGTATGCTGTCCATTACCAGAGCCATTAGCTACATGAACCTAGGGAACCCCGGAAATGGCATTGGTTTGGATTGAGATGTCTTGTTCATGTAAAATACTGTCTACAATGGATTTTTTTTTTTT
>NW_003852547.1:4352680-4372917 GCF_000181295.1 Otolemur garnettii | reverse complement strand
CCGTAATGTCATAGCTCACAGCAACCTCAAACTTGGGCTCAAGTGATTCTCTTGCCTCAGCCTCCCAAGTAGCTGGGACTATAGGTGCATGTCACAATGCCCGGCTATTTTTAGAGATGGGGTCTTACTCTTACTCAGGCTGGTCTCAAACTCCTCAGCTCAAGCAATCCACCCATCTCGGCCTCCCAAAGACTACACTGGATTTTACACAAAGATATAAATTATCTTTTTAACAACTTTAATAATGATACCATGTTGAAATAATATTTTGGGTAAAATATACTATTAAAATTAATGTCACCTGTTTTTCTTTACTTTTTTTTTAAACACAGCTACTACAAAATGTAATGTTACATATAGGACTGGTGCTTGAAGCTTGAAGCATTTTATTTCCATTAGACGATACTGCTCTAGTTTGTCTAACCCAGACACTGTGGCTCACCACCTAGAACATATTTGCTAAACGAAGGAAACCAAAAGCAGAATGGCAGCCTTTCTTCTGTCCTATTTTTCTCCCAGAAATCAATTTTCAAGAAAACTTTGTTAAGGCATAATTTACATAAAATCACCTATTTAAGAGATGTAATTCCACATCCTGTAGTTCCAGCTACTGGGAAGGCTGAAGCAGGAGGATCTCTTGAGCTCAGGGTTTGAGGATGCTATGACCTATGACACCACTGCACTCTACCCATGGTGACAGAGTGAAATGTATAATTAACTACACTAGAACTTTTGCAAATTGACCACCCAAAAGACTGTAACAAACTAGTCAACATATGGATGTGGTCAACATAAGGAACTAGACCTACTGTACTGATAAGTCCATGTGTTGCGTGTTAGTCTATGAAAATTAGGTCACCTTATGGAGGTGGTCAGTGTAGGAAGGTGATCACCTAAAGAGGTTTTAACTATATTTTTAGTCCACTTATTGAGTTGTGCACCCATCACCAAAACCCAGTTTTAGACTACTTCCATCACTCAAGAAGATCCATTTTAGGTTAATAGTTAGTGCCCCTCCCCATAAGCACCCATCTGCTTTCAGTCTCCATAGATCTTTGGAGTTCAATTTCTTCTCTTTTTTCTCTCTCTCTCTCTTTTGGGAGACAAAGTCTCACTGTGTCCCCCTGTAGAGTAGAGTAGAATGCTTTGGGATCATAGTTCACAGAAACCTTAAACTCTTGGGCTCAAACAATCCTCTTGCCTCAGCCTCCCTAGTAGCTAGGACTACAGGTGCCCTCCACCATGTCCCATGTCCTGGCTAGTTTTTCTATTTTTATTTTTATTTATTTATTTTTTGAGGCAGTCTCACTATGTCACCCTCGGTAGAGTGCTGTGATGTCACAGCTCACAGCAACCTCAAACTCTTGGGCTGAAGCGAGTCTCTTGCCTCAACCTCCCAAGTAGCTGGGACTGCAGGCGCCCAGCACAACTCCCATTATTTTCTTGTTGCAGTTGTCGTTGTTTAGCTGGCCCGGGCTGGGCTCAAACCCACCAGCCTCAGTGCATGTGGCTGGCGCCAGATCCACTGTGCTACAGACACCAAGCCAAGTTTTTCTATTTTTAGTAGAGACAGGGTCTTTAACTCCTGAGTTCCACGGATCCCCCTGCCTCAGCCTCCCAGTATGCTGGGATTACAGGCAGGAGCCACCGCGCCCGGACTAACGACTGCATGACTCAGTTGCTGAGGAATTCAAGCTCTTTTACCAGTCGCCTACCGGCCCACTCTCCTCCCTCAACACAGAGCCGAGCCCACAGACCACCCGCGTTTGCTCAGAGAAGGGAGGAGCAGCTCACGTCCCCGCCTACCGCTTTCCAACCGCACACTAGAACCGGGGAGGTCTCTGTGACTCCCGCGCCCGCCCCCTCGGAAACACGTGGGGCGGAGTTCCGGGCTCCGCGATGCCGCGGGCGCGGCCACCACTGCGGGCGTGTCTCAGAGAAGCCCGCGGGGAGCTAAGGACGCTTCCACCGGGTTCTAACACCGCCCTCCAGAAACAATGGCCAGAGCCGCGGAACTCTCAAACTCGGGGTACGGGTCAAGAGGAGCTATTCCCGTTTCTCCGCCCCGTAGCCTCCTCCCCCTCAGGCCCCTCCCCGGCACCGCCTTCACCCTCTCCCGCCCTCAACCGCCCTCTTGCCAAAATGGCGACCAACCGCCTCCTTTCCCGCCCGCGCAGGCCCCGCCCCTCTCTTGCCCCCGCCCCCCAGAGAGCCGCTGAGCCTGCGCGTCTGGGCGGCACGCGCCGGGAGCCCGGGCGGCGCGAGGCGGGCGCGAGGGCGCTCCGGGCTGTGCGAGGCTGCCCGCAGCCACGTTCGCTGGCCCGCGTCACGAGTGAGCTGGGCGCTCCGGGAGCAGGCCCGGCTGCGCGTGCGCGCTGGGCGGGCTGGCTGCGCGGAGGAGGCGGGGGAGGGGGCAGCTGGGAGCCCCGCAGGCACGAGGCACGAGGCTCGAGGCCCGGCGCGCGAGCCCCCGGGGGCGGGTAAAACCCGGTTGCTGCTGTCCCTGCCCCCTCCCTTTCCTCCCTATCCCCCCTTTCCTACCCTTTCCTCTTTTTTCATCCCCTCCCCCTTTTACAGTCTCATTCGTTTCTATATTTCTGTTTTAGGGGGTCCATAGCTCTTTCGAGGAGCGCAGCAGGCGCCGCTGGCGCCCCACTCCCCGCGTCACGCACGCATCTTCTGCATCCCAACAGCTCCGGGCCCCGCTGCAGCCCCGCAGCCTCTTCCTTCTTGGAGAAGACTCTCCTCAGGGGCCCTTCGCCCACTGCACCCCCTTTTATTTCCCACCCCGCCCCCCAGGCCCCAACTGCCCCCTCGCAGCCCCCCAGCTCGCGCCGCAGGCCCTACCCGACCTCCGCACTTTCTGCATCGAGGCCTTGCATTTGCTGTCCCCTTCCAGGCCCCTTCTGCTAAAAATCTTCCTCGGTAGTCCCACTTTAGGGGACCTAGATTTGTCACATTTTAGGATCTTTCAGGAAAACCAAAAATCTCTCCTATTTTCCTTGATTACATCCCTCTCCCTCCTTTTAGGAACTTCCTCTAGCAAAAAAATTACTATTTTTTTGACCAAGATTTTTTTTCCTCCATTCGGTATCAGTACTTAAAGCAAAATTTTTTTCTTGCCAACTAAAGTCCCACTTTTTGGAATATCTTTCCACTTATAACAAATCAACTCAATCCTCCCAGTTTCGCTCTTGTCCAGTATTTATGTTTCCAATCCCCAGCCCCAACTTTGCAACGAAAATCCCTTTTCATCACCAAATCTACCTTAATTAAGTTGCTCCCATCAAAACCTTCCCAGCATTGGGGAAATAAGGAAAAAAGGGGAAACTTTTTTTCTCTTACCAAAGAAACCTTTCCTTCCCACTTTGATCTCTGGTTTAGTATTACTTTCTTTCTTCTTCCAAAAATTGCCCCTCTCCCCTAATTTCACACTTGTATCTGGTTTCTTTTGGGACCCAATTTCTGACTGTACCTCCCTTTCCACCACCTGATTTCAGGACGAAAGAAATTGAATGTATTCTGAATTTACCACCTAGTGTTCCAGGAAGAAATATCCAATGGTCTGATTGTCACCTGAACCCCCTCCCTGTGGGGCCTAAACTGGGCTCTTCTGTTCCCTGGAGCGTCACTCAATTATTCTTCTCCTGGTGAGTCCCCTCCCCCCCTTTGCTCCTATCCAGACACCTATTTTGTCAGGGGGATCCCTTTCTTTTTCAGAAGGGTTTCTGATCAATCTGAGAGTCTCTGTACCAATGGTGAGACAATACAAGTTGATGCTTTGGGATGTCAGATAAAGAAAATTGTTATTTATTGTGCATATTGTGACCTGTTTGGAAGAAAGCAGACATACATTAAGATTGATGTATGTTTCATTGTTCATGTTTATTGCAAAGAAGGTTTTTCCTTCTCTAGCTTAGGGTAGCAGCTCAGATACTTAACAGGGGATGTGCAGGTAAAGGAGAGTAGTAGTAGAGATTGTGGCAATTGTGTGAACCATCTAAGTGATGTCAGCCAGTGGAAATGGTCAAGTGGAATTGCATGCCTGCTGGCCCCCAGTTTGGAATTTTAGATTTAGCTTTTCCTTCTGTGTTTGATACATAACACATGCATACACACAAGATTTTTTCTCTTCAGAGCAGCAGTTCTCAAACTTTTGCTCTTAAGACCCATTTCCACTAAAAAAATTATTGAGGAACCTGGAGAGGTTTTTTTTTGTGAACTATATCTACTGATGTTTGTTTTCTGCATTAGAAGTTTAAAATAATAAGCTTTCAAAATATTTATTAATTAATTTTAAAAGAGTAACAATAAACCAATTCTATATGAACATAATTGGCTTTTTTAATTAAAAAGCTGTTTTGGAAAAAAATTGTGGAAAAAATGTCATTGATTTACATTCTCACAGTTATCTGGTTCTTATATCTGCTTCTTGGTATCTCTTGAAATACCATGTCTTGTAGCATCTAGAAAACCTCACTGAAAATGAAAAAGGCAGGATGTCTGGATATTATTATGAAGATACTTTTGGGCAACGCCTGTGGCTCACTGGGTAGGGCACCAGCCCCATATACTGAAGGTGGCAGGTTCGAACCTGGCCCCAGCCAAACTGCAACAAAAAATAGCCAAGTGTTGTGGCAGGCACCTGTAATCCCAGCAACTTGGAAGGCTGAGGCAAGAAAATCACCTAAGCCCAGGAGTTGGAGGTTGCTGTGAGCTGTGATACAACAGCACTCTACTGAGGGTGATAAAGTGAGACTGTATCTAAAAATGAAAAAAAAAAAAAGAAAGAAAATACTTTTGACCTTGCAGACCTCCCAAAAGACTCCTGAGCACTCCAAGGTGTTCCCCCATCCACCTCTCTATGAAAATTGCTATTTTAGTTTTTAATGCTTGCTTGCGTTTTCTGTTAGAATCACCTTTTGGGGGGGCCGAGAAACATTGATGACTGTTTTCTTATTTAACTTCAGTTAAGTCTGTGTAAGGGTTTTTTGTTGTAAATAGTCCTTTGACTCCTTCATGTGTTTTCGCTTTCCCATCCTAAGCTTTAAATCTAGTCTTAATGTGCAATCAGAGAAAATGAGTTAACTTTCCAGTTAAAATTTTATATTGGTTACACTGTATAGGAGGAATTCTTTCTTGATTGTTCAACTTAAGGATGTAAGAGCAAAGTGTAGGGCAGGACTTTCAAGCTCAGGTGTGTAATAGCAGAATGAAGAGGTTAAGTGGAAGAACTTTGTAATTAGACTATTTGAGGTGGTCTTAATTCTTTTTTTTGTTGTTGAGACAGAGTCTCACCGTGTCGCCTTTGGTAACATGCTGTGGCTCACAGCAAACTCAAACTCCTGGGCTTAAGCGAGTCTCTTGCCTCAGCTTCCCAAGTAGCTGGGACTACAGGCTCCTGCCACAGTGCCTGGTTATTTTTTTTTTATTTTTTTATTTTTTGCCTGGTTATTTTTTATTGCAGTTGTCATTGTTTTAGCTGCCCCAGGCTGGATTCAAACCTACCACCTTCATTATATGTGGCTGGTGCTGTAACCACTATGCTGTGGGTGCTGAGCCAGGTCTTAACTCTTGATTTTGGAGAAGTTACTTAACTTCTCTGAACTTTATTTACCTCATTCATGAAATAGGGTTAATAATATAGTATATGCCTCAAGGTTGTGGTATGTAAATTAAATAAGATATGTAAGTGGTTACAGTAGTACTCAGCATATAATAAAACTTCAATAAATGTTTGCTATAATTGTTATAATGATATGTATTACAAGGGTTAAGCAGGAAGATAGGTGAGAACTGGGGGAACTGGAGGCCATAGCTCTGTCCAGAGATGACATTTTTCTCCCAGCTCTATCCTATTATTAACTATCAGGAAATACCAAATTGAATAATTTTCAAGAAAACCCAGAAATCCACAAATAGGTAAAATCTTCTCATTTAAAAAAAAAATGTTGGTGACTAATCCAAATACTATGCAGGCCAAACAAAATGGGTCTAGAGTTTACAGTAATATTTAGAATGAGAAAATAAGGAAAGAAATTGCATAGCTAGAGTAAAAGCTGCAAGTATCTCCTGTCTGCTCCCAACAACCTCACATTACTCAGACTCTCTTGGGTAATGTGGGTACAGAGGGGGAAATGAGAAGCTAGTGCTTAGGGTGGAGTAGCAAAGGCTGGCAGAACAATAGCTTGGAGCTTTTCAAAGAGGAGAAGAGGTGGCACAATGGAATCCTGTCATCAATGGAAAGGATGCTAAGAGCCTTCTGTGCTCAAAGTTCTGTGCCAGGCAAGATGCCATGAGAAGTATAGACACAAACGGCAGAGTCCCAGATATTCTAGAGATTATAGTCTGGGGAAAATAGAAGAATCTGAAAGATAATTAACTTCTGAGGCCATGTGGGATCAGTGTTAAGCAGAATGTCAGAAGTGTTTGTCAGGGTTCAGAGAAAGTGGAAACAATCTAAAGGTTTGTTATGTTGGGATATTGAAGCCTGAATTTGGAGAGTTTCATTTAGTAGACTTAAGGGGATTTAGGCAAGGGAAGCTGCACAAATTGGAGTAACTGAGATGCCTCCAGGGGCTTGGCAGGCCATATAAATGAAGTTGGAGGGTGTGAGGAGTAAGGAGTGGTGGAGGCTATGGCAAACTGGAGAGTTACATGCCCTGTGTAGAGGTAGCTGTAACTTCAAAGATTCAGCCACTTATTGCCTTGCAGAAACAAAGACTTGATATTGATAGAGCTTCATATTTTTTACCTTTCAGATTTTTAAATAGAAATTGGATGGCTGGGTGTGGTGGCTCATGCCTGTAATCCTAGCACTCTGGGAGACCGAGGTGGGTGGATTTCTTGAATTCAGGAGTTTGAGACCAGCCTGAGCAAGAGTGAGACCCTGCCTCTAAAAATAGCCAGGCGTTATGGTGGGCACCTGTAGTCCCAGCCACCTTCAGGAGGCTGAAGCAAGAGAATCAATCACTTGAGCTCAAGAGTTTGAGGTTGCTGTGAGCTATGATGCCGTGGCACTTGACCTTAGGGTGACTGAGTGAGACTGTCTCAAAAAAAAAAAAGTCAGAAAGTTTAGGCTGGGTACAGTGGCTCACACGTGTAATACCAGCACTTTGGGAGGCTCAAGGGTTGCTTGAGGTCAGGAGTTCAAGACCTGTCTGAGGGCAAGTGAGGCCCCATCTCTACAAAAAGAAAAGTTAGCTGGTGCATGCTTATATAGTCCCAGCTACTCAGGAGATTGAGGCAGGAGGATCCCTTGAGCCCAGGAGTTTGAGGTTATAGTGACCTATCGTGACAGTACTGCATTCTAGCCTGGGCAATAGTGTAAGACCTGTCTCCAAAAAAAAATGTTGGAAAGCCTAACTTTAATGAGAAATCTCTAGATCTGCACTGTCCAATGCAGTAGCTGTTTAGTCACTTACAGTTATTGAGATTTAAATTTCATTAAAAATAAAGAGTTTAATTCCTCAGTGGTTTTAGCTGCATTTCTAAGTGCTCATCAGGAATATGGAGCTGGTGACTATAACATTAGTCTGGGTTTGGAACATTTCTACCAGCACAAGAAGTTCTTTAGGACGATGTTGGTCTATATTTTTCAACTTAATGACTAATTGAAAATTTTAAATATGCTGCAGGCTAAATAAAATATCTTTGTAGACCAAGTGGGCATTCAGATTATTCTGTTCCTCTCATCCTCCCCCCATACAGTATCACAGCAAATACTATTTGCCTCTTGTGGACTTACTTCTATGGTCTATAACCATGTGGTAGGTTACTGGTCCCAAAAGGTATAGGATTTCATGGGAGAATCCTTTTGTCCCCTTTCCCCCAGAAGTCATGGAATGATGGGCCTTTTCTTGGTTTGGTTTTGTTTTTTAGAGTCAGCCTCACACTATATTGCCTAGGCTAGAGTGTTGTGGTTACTCATAGGCACATTCATCATGCACTATAGCTTTGAGCTCAAGTAGTCCTCCCACCTCAGCCTTCTTGAGTAGGCTGGGACTATGGGCACATACCACTGTGCCTGTCTGGTGAGCCTTACTGATTGATTGATTGATTGATTGAGACAGGGTCTCATTCGGTCACCCTGGGGTTGAGTGATGGGGTGTTAAAGCTCACAACAACGTCAAACTCTTGGGCTCAAGTGATTCTCTTACCTCAGCCTCCTGAGTAGCTGGGACTACAGGTGCCCACCACCACATCTGGCTAGTTTGTTTGCTTTTTTTTAAGAGACGGGGTCTTGTTCTTGCTCAGGCTTGTCTCCAACTCCTGAGCTCAGGCATTCCACCCAGCTTGGCCTCCCAGAGTGCTAGGATTACAGGCATGAGCCACTGCCGCCACCACCACTGCACCTGGTGGTGGACCTTTTTTAAAAGAAAAGAATTAAAATTGCTACAGATCCCCAGTGTTGACTTTAATTGATTTTTAAACTGTTAAGGCATAAATGATGATAAAACTTAGAGCTCTTGTACAGCTATAAAGTCAAAATTAATTTGCAGATTAAATACAAAGCAACCAAACTGATATAATTCAAATTATAAACATTAATCTAATGAGAGGGATGCTATTTCCTGAAATTTAACTGCTCCTTGAAAGTTACTTTGTTGACTGCCACGTTTGGCCCTTTTTCATTTAGCAGGGCTTGTGATGTCTCAATTCCTCATCGCTTTTCTCAGTTTGAACTGCAGCAGAACCTCCCTTTGTACCATGTCAGTTGGCCTCTAGTTGAGCCCAAAGACATTGTGATGAGCCAAATCCCCCTCTGTGCTCTTCTTATTAGCCTTTAGCAGTTGAAGTAGTCCTTTTTGGTGTGAATACAATCATAAACATATGCAAGCATTGAAACCATGTGGTGGTACTCAGTTATGAGGTAGTCATCTAATGATCCAGATATATTGTTTTTTTTTTCTTTGAGGTTATTCTCAAAGTGAAAACAGAATTATAAAATTCTTAGAAAGAGTATCTTATTTACATTTTTAAAATTTTATTATTTTATTTTATTTTTGAGACAGAGTCTTACTCTTGTTACCCTGACTAGAGTGCCTTGGCATCATAGCTCACAGCAATCTCAAACTCCTGGGATCAAGTGATCCCCTTGCCTCAGCCTCCTGAGTAGCTGGTAATACAGGCACCTACCATAACACCCGGCTAGTTTTTCTATTTTTAGTAGAGACAGGGTCTCGCTCTTGCTCAAAGTGGTCTCAAACTCCTGAGCTCAAGCAGTCCCCCTGCCTTGGCCTCTGGATGTCTCTGGGTATCTCTTTATTTTAGAGGCTGGAATGCAGTGGCCAGATTCATGATCATAGGTCACTGTAGCCTTGAACTCTTGGGTTAAAGCAAGCCTCTAGAGTAACTGGGACTAGAGGCATGTACTACCACATCCAACTAATTTTTTATATTTTTAGTAGAGGTAGGGTCTCACTATATTGCCTAGGCTGATCTCGAACTCCTGGCCTCAAGTGATCCTTCCACTTCAGCCTCCCAAAGTGCTGGGATTATAGGCATGTGCCACCACACCAGGCCTGGAAATAATATTCGGACCCTTGGGAATGTCTACCAGGTAGCAGAGGGCCACAAATTCTGCTTTACAGGGACAAGTAGGGAGCTTTGTACATAGAAGGTGCTAAAACTCTTAACTAAATTTAATTGATTTGTTGACAGAACGAAAGCAAGTTCAGTATCAGCTGAGGGGGGTTTGCTGGAAAAGCATGTAGACATCAAAGGATGGCCTTTGGACTTGTGGCTTGCCTGCCTGAGGGTGTAACCAGACCAGTTTGTTCTACAAACTATGGTAGTATGTTGGAAAGCAGGTGATTCGGCCTTCTAGGAATGAAAAGACATTCTCTCTTCCCTCCACTCTAATGCCTTATACATTTTCAAGTTTAACTGCAGCAGTGCAGTATACAGTTTAGGTATAGGGAATTAGTACTGTGTAGTGTGTAAGACTACCAGTGCTGAAGTCAAAATATCTGGGTTTAAGATCTGGTTCAACTACCTGTTAGGTATGTGACTTTGGACAAATAGTCTCTTTCCTCCTCTGTAAAATGGAAATAACAGAAACTACCTTCAGATTGTTGTGAGGAGTAAGTTAATGCATAGTAGAGTGGTTGGTATGATACCTGACATAGAGAAAGTGCTTAAGAAATGATTTTTATTAGCTTACTTTTACTATGGAGAGTTGAGGGAGGAAATGGGTTCTTTTTTCCATGGAGTACTAAAAATAGTTTGTAGCAAAACCTTAGAAGAAACTTTGGAACTGATAGAGAAATTCATTTTGCCTATAAATCCATACGCTGTTCTCTGCTTTTTGGAAACTCCCAAAGCTCTGAGAATCTTGAGACATCTCAAATCTCATTTGGTGGCCAAACCTGAACTCATACATTATTTACTTTGAGTAGTCATAGGTGTTGATGCATAAATAATGATTTCGTTACCAGGTACTGCCCCAGGTCCCACTGTGGGTTAGTTAGCATAGGATATATGCATTGATTTACCTTTCCAAAAGCCCTAAAATTCTGAATTCTGAAACTCAGTTGGATCCCAGGATTATAGACTGGTGTTCAATTTTTATTTATTTTTTTCCACTCTTCTTTTATATATCAACATGAAACGTTTTTAAAAAATAGAAACTAGTGGCTTAGAAATCTAGGCCGAACTCCAGTTATTTTAAGATGCACTAAAATTTGTTATCAGTGAATCATCAAGCATTTATTAAACCTCTAGATGAGAGCAGCCAAAAATGTAAACAACCCAAATATTTATCGGCAAGTGAATGGATAAACAAAATGTGGTATATCCAGATAGTGGAACATGATGCAGCCATTGAAATAAATGAAGTTATGACACATGCTACAACATGGGTAAACCCCAGAAATGCTATGTGCAGTGAAAGAAGCCAGACGCAAACAGCCACCTATCATATGATTTCATTTGTGAAGTGGGTGGCCCTCTGAATGGGCCATAAATTTTGCTGAAAAACTGGACATTTTGAGTATTATAATCTGTTGACTCTGGGAATAAGATTCTTTCCCCCATTCTTGCCCTCAAGGTTGGTTGGTTCTGCTTGTGGTGGGTTGTAATCATTTGTTTGGTGACTTTTCCAAACTACTTTTGCAAAGACTGTGTTCTTTGTTGGACATGGCTGGGGAAGTCTTTTCTGTTAGTTTAGTGGTCATCTAGTGATGACCCAGGTTTCCTTAAACTAGAGCAAAAAATTAAAAAACTCTTCGTCTTTGTGGCTGGGCATGCCTGCAGTGCGCAGCTCTGCCTTTGCCTGAACTTCCTGCTCACACAGAGAGAAAGTCAGCCAGAGGGGAGAGTGTAGAGCCTTCTCAGGTCTTTTCTGAGCAAGCACCCACCCTGAGTGTGGTGTGTGTGTGGCCTTTTTAATTCCCAGCAGTATGTGGAAGTAACTAAAGTCCATAGTTTATGTTAGAGCACACTCTTTGTATTATGTAGTTCTATGCATGTTGACTCACATATAAGGTCATGTATCCACCATTAGACTATCAAATAGAGGACTGTATTTTGTTGTGTATAATGTGCTCCCATGTCTAATGTATGCCCACATTTTGGGCCCAAACTTTCAGGAAAAACAGTCTTTCATTTGTGTGTGTGAGTGGCTTGATAGCATACTGCTTTTTATTCCATTGCTTGGATATTCCAGTGTGTTTATCCATTCACCTATTGCGGGACATCTTGGTTGCTTTTAGTTTGGGGCAGTTATAAATAAAGCTGGCTGCTGTAAACATTTATGTGCAGGTTTTTGTATGGGGCTTAAGTTTTCAACTCAATTGAGTAGATGCCTAGGAGTGCCATTGCTGGATTGCATGATAAGATGATATTTAGCTTTCTAAGAAATTCCATTGTGGAAGTTTTTTTTGTTTTGTTTTGTTTTCTTTTCTTTTCTTTTCTTTTTTTGGGACAGAGTCTCACCCTGTTGCCCAGGCTAGAGTAGAGTGCCATGGGGTCAGTCCAGCTCACAGCAACTTCAAACTCCTGGGCTCAAGTGATCTCTTGCCTCAACCTCCTGAGTAGCTGTTACTACAGGCACCTGCCACAGTGACTGGCTAGTCTTTTCTATGTTTAGTAGAGACAGAGTCTTGCTCTTGCTCAGACTGTTCGTAAATTCTGGAGCACATGGGATCCACTTGTCTTGGCCTCCCAGAATGCTAGGATTATAGGTGTGAACCACCATGATTGGCCACCGTGTGGAAGTTTTTCCAAAGCCCTTATTCCTCAAAGCACTGAACTTCCCCCCCTCACCTCCCTAGCTTTTGGCATGTCAGTTGTTTGCCCCAATTAATATGCTTTGTCCCAGACTGCAGGGATGGAGAGTGGCTATGGAGAGAGCATTTGTCAAACACATTAAAGGCCCGTGTGGTGTGGCCTTTAATGTGTTTGACAAATGCTCTCTCCATAGCCACTCTCCATCCCTGAGAATTTGAGAGTTGGAGTTAGGCACAATAAAGGCAAGACAGACTTCTGTATCAGGTTCAGAGAGCCACTAACAGACCACACAGAGAGACAGCCAGTGTTCTTTGAGAACAGGATCTTCTGCTCCCTCCAGCCCCAAGAACCTATACCAGAAAGGTGGGCTGCTTCCTTCAAGACCACTGCTGAGTCAGGGTGTGAGAAGGGGGTGAGGATAAGTTAAAATGCCACAAAGCTTTCCTTCTGGGTTTCAGCTGTCATTTTCTTGGTAAGAATTTGCTTGATTGCTGTAAACCTTTGACTGTTTTATTGAGTTTTGATAAAGTTGATTTTTTTCCCTGTGGGGTAGGTGGGAAGCTTTTTCAATTACTAATTCAATCTTTTTACTTCTTATAGGTCTATTTGGATATTCTATTTCTTCTTGAGTCAGTTTTGGTGATTTGTATTTTTCTAGGAATTTGCCATTTTAATCTAAGTTATCTAATTTAGATAACTAATTATTTAATTTATCTAAGTTATCTAATTTATTACTATATTATCTAAATACAATTGTTCAAAGTTCCCTTATGATTCTTTTTTATTTTTCTAAGGTCATAATGATGTATCTCCTCTTTCACTTCTAACTTTAATTATTTGAGACTTTGCACTCTCTCTTCTTCCTGCAGTATTTTACTTTATTTTATTTATTTATTTATTTTTTTGAGACAGAGTCTCACTCTGTTGCTCTGGGTAAAGTGCTCTGGCATCATCATAGTTCACAGCAACCTCAAACTCTTGGGCTTGAGCAATCCTCTTGCTTCAGCTTCCTGGGTAGCTGGGACTACAGGTACTTCCCATAACACCTAATTTTTCTGTCTTTAGTAGAAACAGGGTCTCGCTCTTGCTCAGGCTGGTCTCAAACTCCTGAGCTTAAGAAATCCACCCACCTCAGCCTCCCAGAGCACTAGGATTACAGATGTAAGGCACCACACCTGGCCCATTTGCTTCTTCTTAAAAATGTTCTCCTATGGTGATGTATTTTTTTTTATTATGTTCAGTTTTGTTGTCTCTCATTGTCCTATTTTTTCCTACTTCTTGGGGTGCTTTTCTAAGCTTAGGCAGAGTTTTTCTTTTAATTTACAACTTAGTTCCCTGTGGATCGTTCACTCTTCAAGGGTCCCAGGTTTCCATCTCCTGTGAAGTCAAGGCCGTGTTTCCTTTTCTCATGTGTCTTTTATGGCTCTAGGTCCCAGCCTTCAGGGTAATATTCTTTTACAGAAACATAATATGAGCCATATATATAATTTAAAATTTTTTAGATGCCTCATGACAAAATAAGAAAGAGATGAAATTATTTTTAATAACATATTATATTTAACCCACTATATCTAAACATTAATCTCTTAATTCCAACATTTAATCTCTATAAAAATATTAAATTTATCTATTTTTTTTTTGTACTCAGTCTTTCAAATCCAAGTTTTATTTTACACTCACAGCATGTCTCATTTTGGACCAGTCACATTTCAAGTGCTTTGCAGCCACATGGGACTAGTGGCCGCCATACTGAATGACACAGCTCTAGGCCCTCTTTGTGAGTTTGATTTTCCCCTTAGACTGACCTGAGCTAAACCTTGAAGTTTTACCTATATTTTAAGGTTGGCTGTGTGTTGAAAATAATATTTTGTCACATTTGTATGTGTTTATAGCTGCAAATGTGGTCAGTTTAGTCCACTATGAAACTGGAAATCCTTTCATTTATTTCTTTTCTTTTTTTTTTTTTTATTAGATCATAATTGTGTACATTAATTCTATCATAGGATACAGTGTGTTATTCCATATACAATTTGAAAAACTCTCATCCAACTGGCTAACATGGCCATCATGTCTTTCTCATAATTGTTGTGTTAAGACATTTATATTCAACCTTTAGACAAATTCACGTGTACCCTAATAGGATAAATCATAGGCGTGATCCCCAAAATATCATTCTCTTCACCCGTCCTCCCCCCCTTTCATTTATTTCTTACAACAACCTTATGATGGGGGTACTCTGTGCCTATTGTACAGATGAGGAAACTGGGGCTTGTGGGTCTTAAATTACTTGCCCAAGGGCTTGTGGCTAGTCAGTAGCAGAGAATAGACTCAGATAAAGCTCTATTTGGGTTGCCAGTCTATGTTCTAGCCATCATGTTGGATTGCCACCTTATAACTTTGATTTCTCCTTCATTTTCAGGAACTAGCTGACATCAAGGGTACTCTCCTCCCCGACTTCTTACACGTCTTTGCTTGTCTGGAGAGTAGCTCTTGGCCAAGACCCAGCAGTGGTGAGCCATGGACCAGTACAGCCTTGGGGATGAGAGTGCCCTACCATCAGAAATGCACCTCTCTTCGTTTTCAGAGAGCCAAGGGCTCAACTGCAGCGATACCCTTAACCGAGATCTGGGTCCCAACACACGAGACCTGCTGTATGCTGGCCTGAGTGGTTTGGACCTGGACCCTAGCCTCCCGACACCTGACATGCCCAGTGAGGCACTAGAGGACAACTTAGACGCCTTGTCCCTGTACTCAGGGAAGGACAGTGATTCCGTGAAACTGCTGGAGGAGTATGCAGATTCGGAATCTCAGACTTCCTTGCAAGGTGAGGCAGCCCAGTTGGGTAGAAGGGCCTGGCAAGATGTTTGACTGTTCCTGTGGCTAGCTAGAGATTGATTTTTTTTTAGAGACAGAGTCTTACTTTATTGCCCAAGGTAGAATGCCATGGTGCCACAGCTCACAGCAATCCCCAACTCCTGGGCTTAGGCGATTCTCTTGCCTCAACCTCCCGAGTAGCTGGGACTAAAGGCATAGGGATTGATTCTTAATGGATTGGTTAAGAAATTTTTCTCTTCGACAGAGGAAGAGACTGTTTCTAACTTAGGAAACAATCACTTTTTTTCCTACTTGGAAATTGTTCCCCACTTTCAATAAAGGAAACAGAATACTGATTTTAGGGAATAATGTTGAGAAAGGTAGATGTTTTGGGATATCCTAATCTTCTGTGTGGCATGTGGGTGGACTTTAGTGATTATGGGACCCATTACTACATCTCAGAGACTCTTTTCACTTGACCAGAATGAGCTGAGTCCTGTTCGTTCTGATTCTTGGTTGTCTAACCTTCCTAGGCCTCAGTGTCTTTATAAAGCAGGGGGGACTATTATGTCCCCTCTGGATCCCCCCCAGAGTAATAGTAGTAAGAAGCCAAAGAAAAAAACCATTATGAAAGCACTCAGAATGTAAAGCCCTGGACACATAGATTTTTTTTTAAATAAATGTCATTATATTTTATTTTAGGTAGGCCCTTGATTCAGTTCTAAGTCTTTCAGCAGTAGATGAGTGAAGGGAGAACTCTATTTGGTTAAGTTTCCTTTCAGTTTGCCAGAGGACAAATTTGTTTTTCTGTTTTTAACCCTCTTTTATGGGTTCTAGAATAGGTCACTTAGATGGGTTGGCTGAGCTAGGGCTTTTTGGTATTTATATTCACGTCAAAATACAGCCCTACAGTGTAGATGCTACTGTTAATTGAGATGAGCAGTCAAGAAACATGGGAAGAACTTGCTAAAATGAAAAACTTCTGAGGGCCCCCTATTTCACAGAAGATGTAGCAGACAAAGCATGAGCCTTGTCACTGTGCTTGAAACCCTAGCAACATGAGACATCATTACAGGACATCTGCAATGTTTCATGCACTAGGCTAGGCCTGGGGTACAGTAATTTGGATTTTCAACTAGGGCCATAGAAATTACCTGAAAAATTCTGGTAATGTGAATATTTCTGCATTTTGCTGGGCAGTGAAATTGTAACTTCCATAGGTGTTTCATAGGGGTCTGCACCCCAAAATATTTTATTTTCTGAGACAGAGTCTCACTCTGTTACCCTGGGTAGAGTGTTGTGGCACCATAGCTCACAGCAACCTCAAACCTCTTGGGCTCAACCAATCCTCTTGCCTCAGCCTCCTGAATAGCTGGGACTATAGGTGCCTACCACTACACCCAGCCAGTTTTTTTTCTATTTTTAATAGAGACTGGGTCTCATTCTTGCTCAGGCTGGTCTTGAAATCCAGAGCTCAAACAATCCTCCTGCCTTCGCCTCCCAGCGGGCTAGGACTGCAGGCATGAGCCACCACTCTCAGCCTGCCCCCTAAAACATTATAAACCAATAATATACTTCAACTTCTCCTGGTTTGTTTTTTTTTTTCACTCTACAGGAAAAGAGGAATCCATTAAACATTAAATTTCAACTCTTTTCGCTTTTCTAACTTTAGTACAGGTCTATATAATGTATGATATATAACATAAGTGCATATGCTTACATTAATTTTTTAAATTAAGTAATGTATGTTTAAAAAAAATAGAAAATAAAGACGTAATAAGCAAGAAAAATCAGGCACAGGCTCATGCCTGTAATCCCAGCAATGAGGAAACCAAGGTAGGTGGATTGCCTGAGCTCACTGCTTTGAGACCAGCCTGAACTGGCTCAAGACCCCGTCTCTAAAAATGACCCAGGCATTGTGGTGGGCACCTATAGTCCCAGCTACTTGTGAGACTGAGGCAAGAGGATCACTTGAGCCCAAGAGTTTGAGGTTGCTGTGAGCTAGGAGACACCTCTGCATTCTACCGAGGGTGACCAAGTAAGACTGTTTCAAAAAAAAAGAAAGAAAGAAAAATCTACTCTGGCTCCTCCATGTAAATTTTTGAACACATAGGTGAAGTCACTCAGGCATACTTAGCCTTGAAGAGATATTAAGTACATAATTCTATTTGAAGGTTTTAAGACATTTGCTTTCTTTCATATATGGAGGTAGACCTTCATATTGAAGGTCATTGTCATAGTTATTTCATGGGATTCCATATTCTTTTTCTTTTTTCAAGAGACAAGATCTCACTATATTGCCCAGGCTAAATAAAGTACAACATTGCAACCTCAGATTTTCTGGAGTCCTACGATTCTCCCTGCCTCAGCCTCCTGAGAGTTGGTTGGGATCAGCCCACCACCATTTATGTTCTTGCTTGTTAGACTTGTTAAAATGTTTCTGTGAATACTTTTTGCATATTGGATTTTCTTTTGGATTAGTTCTTAAACATTTTTCTCATAGGTTTACTCAGACAGAGAATAGAAACAACGTTAAAGCTCTTGTAACACTGCTTTCTAGATCAAGCAGCTCCCCAGGCTAGTAAGTCTATTTACCTGTTTGCCTGTTTTTCAGTGTCCCTGCCAATTTTAAAAAACAATTTGTTTTCTAGTTTAATAGCTACTTTAATAAGCATTTTAAAGTAGCTTAGCAAGTCTGAGGACCTTTCCCTGAGGGGATCCAATCTTTTCTATTGGAATTTGACTACTTATTATAGTAATTTCTCATAGGAAGAAGATGAAAGCAAAGCAAGTTAAATGACAAATGGCCTGAGGCCATAGGCAGAATTGGGAAGAGAGTCCAGACCTCAAGCATCCCAGTCCAGTTTCCTTTCTGCTTTGTCTGTCACGCTGTACCTCATTAGCAGAGAATTAGCGTTTTTCGGATTCTTCAAAGCAATCCTCCCCCTGCCACACACTGGCCCATTGGATTCTTGGATCCTGTGTCTGTGGCATCTCACATAAATGGTTGTTTCTAAACTTACCATCTCTAATCTGTCCTGCAGACCAATCTAAAGGGTAGAAAATCTTTCCATTCCTTCATTTAGCATACAGTTATTTCTGTATTTATTTTTTAGACAGAGTCTTACTTTGTCACCTTCAGTAGAGTGCTGTAGTGTCATAGCTCACAGCAACCTCATACTCTTAGGCTTAAGTGATCCTCTTGCCTCCCAAGTAGCTGGGATTACACATACCTGCCACAACGCCTGGCTATGTTTTAGAGACGGGGTCTCACTGTTGATCTAGCTGGTCTCAAACTCCTGAGGCAATCCACCTGCCTCAGCCTCCCAGAGTGCTAGGATTACAGGTGTGAGCCACTCTGTACCTGATCTAACATACAGTTATTAAGGACCTGCTGATGTCAGAATAAAAGCTCTCGGAGCTGGGAACACAGCAATAAGCAAGGCAGAGTCCTTTGGTCCATGGCCCTTGTTCCCAGTGGTTTAAAATCAGCTCCCTTTTAAACTTCCTTCACTAAACTCAGCTCTGTCCCTTGGAGCAAGACAGCAGCAATCTGCCTCCTCTTCCACAGGCTGGCCCTTCAGATATTTAAAGACACCTTCCCCCTCCCAATTGAATATTCTCAGTTCCTTCAGCTGTCCCTCAGGTGACATGATTTGTAAAACACACTTGCTATCATTTTACAGAAGGGATACAGAAATGGAGAAAATTCAGATACAGATAAAGAGGAAAATGAAACCAACCCATAATCCTACCAGTCAACTCGATTCACTCAGTCAGTTTTCTATCAAAATTTATTTTTCTTTTTTAACAACTAGGATAATTGTTTTGCAAGAGACTATTTTGTTCTCACTTAGTAATATGGCATGAATTTCCTTTCATGTCATCAGATATTTTTCTACAGTTTTATTTGAAATGCTTATATCATAGACCATCTAAACCATAATGCGGTCACCTACACACCATCTTGTCAGATATTAGTTTGTTTCTGACATTTCACCAGGAAAAGCAATGCAACAGTTAATTCTCTTGCAGCTGGATCTTTGTACAAAACTACATTTATTTCCTTATGTTAAAACTCCAAAGTGGAATTGGGTGAATGTGTGCAAGAATTTCTACTTTTCCAAGGTTTTGGATACTATATTTCTGGATTGCCCTTCTGAGAGCACTGTGTGATGATGCAGTCATAAAGTCCTGCCTATCTACATCATACTGTCATAGAAGTGTTTCAGTCTGCCACCATCCCTCTGCATGTGGTACTGAGTCTGGGTGCTGCCCCCAGGATGTGGTCTGACCAGAACCCGCGCTCCTAAACCATGTTCTCTCTGCATGTAAAGCTGCTGAAGTTGGAGTAAGAGTATTTGGCCAACTCTAACAAGGCCACCATGGTTCTAAGAGTTTTAGAGTGCTGTAGCCATGTTCTTTGATTTCCCCAGCTGTTTGTAACCTGTGCTTTCTCCCTCTATTTAGACCTGGGGCTAGGTGCTCTTAAGGTGCCTAAAGAGGCTGACGAAGGAGGCAGGGCCACCTCTGGGAGTGCCAGGAAAGGAAAGCGGCAGCACAGTTCCCCTCAAAACCCACTCCTGGACTGCAGCCTCTGTGGGAAGGTGTTCAGCAGCGCCAGTTCTCTTAGCAAGCACTACCTGACGCACAGCCAGGAAAGGAAGCACGTTTGCAAAATCTGCAGCAAGGCCTTTAAGCGTCAGGACCACCTGTATGTAGGAGTATGGTCAGGACAATGTCTGTTTGGGGGCTGGTGGGTGCGGGTGTGTTCCTGGGTCTTTGTCCTACCCTCCCAGATCAACCGGTATCATCCTCTGTTCAGTTTTTCCACCCCCTTACTCCCTGGATGTGTGTAACCTGTTCTCAGACGCAGAGTCCGTTCTTCTCACACTGCCAGTGTGCCAGGAACCCCAAATTCTCACCAGGGAAGGAAGTAGCTGCTTCACTTTGCAGGTGGAGCCCGGTGATTTAGAACACTCAGTGACTCCCTCCTGAGACAATTATGTCACAGAGGGAGTTTGGCTAACTCTATAGAGTAGTGTCCTGAGTCCCTGGTAGTTGTCTGAAGAGAACGGATCTGTGTTCCATGAGGAATATGTGTTGGGATAATATGAGTGGCACAAAAAGTTGGATGTCTGTTTCCAGAATATAACAATGGAGCATTAATGCTTGTTTAAAAAAAAAAAAAA
>NW_003852547.1:4337373-4352368 GCF_000181295.1 Otolemur garnettii | reverse complement strand
AATTCCTGGGCTCAACCCATCCTCCTGCCTCAGCCTCCCCTGTAGCTGGGACTACAGGCACCTACCACAACACCTGGCTAGTTTTTCTAATTTTTGGATAGATGAGGTCTCCCTCTTGTTCGGGCTGGTCTCAAACTCATGAGTTCAAGCAATTCACCCACCTCAACCTCCCAGAGTACTGGGATTATAGGCGTGAACCACCATGGCTGACCCATTTCTCATTCTTAATGTCCCAGAAATAAGCTTTTCTTGCCCATGAGGGAAGGACAGAATGTTTTCAAATCAAGAGACTTGCAAGTGGGAGACGGCAATGTCTTGCATTCTCATGGCACTCCCAGCTTACATTAATCCTTCTTCTAGTTTATCTTCTCACCCACCCCTACCCCAGGGAAGGAAAGTGATTTGCCTCTGTCACAAGTTGGTAACAGCTGGGGCTAGAACTTAGGTCTGCTGATTCCTTCCCTGTTGCTTCTCTCAGATGGAGGCCAGGGGTAAACATATAGGGGAAGGCTTTATTATTTATTAGATTTATCCCATGAGCTACATTTACTAGGATTGTTCAGAGCAGGACTGTTGGGACCCCAGAGCTGATTTGCTCATTTGTTTATATTTATAATATGTTAATATAGATGTGGCTGTGTATATGCATTTGTGTTTGCAGAAACTATAGGCACATTTGGCTCTTTGGCTCTAGGGAGTTTTATTGATTGGCCAGCCATAAATTGGTTTCATTGCTGGAGAGTTCCAGATTAGCTGTCCTTAGAGAAATCCTATGGATAAGCCATAGACGTCTTGTTAGAGGAAGAGTAATCTCCAAGTTAGCATCTCCTCTGGTTCTCAGGAATGCTAATAGGTGCTATTTGAAACAAAACAAAACAGTTTTATGGGGAAATACGTTTGTGAGAGACAGAAAATTAACCCGCTCTCTCTGTTTCTATGTGGCTTTTAAATTTGCTACTGTGCATTGCGTATCTCCAGGGGGTGAAGAGTATTTTTTCACAACTTGCTTGTCAATTGTACCCAAGTCCTGAGAGAGCAACTCTTGGTGTCTGGTGTTCCTTGGGAACCTACTTTGGGAAAGTCTGATTTGGCTTCAGTGGATTTGGGGTTTTTTTTTGTTTTTTTCATATAAAGTTTGTTAAAGGGTGAGAGATAGGCGCTTCCCACTAAATTGCTTTGACAGAAGCAGGGGGTACTTGGTAGTCTTTCCCCATGGGGGCTGAGCATGGGCTCTGACTGCACTGCTGCCCCTTGGGGCCTCTGGGGCCCTGAATGGAAGGCCCATCCAAGATAACCATGACCTCCCTCCCTGTGTCTGGCTCTAGGACCGGGCACATGCTCACCCACCAGAAGACCAAGCCCTTCGTATGCATAGAGCAGGGCTGCAGCAAGAGCTACTGTGACTACCGCTCTCTGCGGCGGCACTACGAGGTCCAGCACGGCCTGTGCATCCTGAAGGAAGCCCCCCCGGAAGAGGAAGCCTGTGGGGACTCCCCCCATGCCCATGAGACGGCCAGCCAGCCACCGCCCAGTGGCCTGCGCTCCCTGGTGCCCCCGGAAGCCAGGTCCCCTGGCTCCCTCTTGCCGAACCGAGACCTCCTGCGCTGTATTGTGAGCAGCATTGTCCACCAGAAGATCCCTTCTCCTGGCCCAGCCCTGGCGGGATCTTCAGACAGTGAAGGGAGGAACCCAGCCTGCCCTTGCCCCACCCCATCAGGGTCTTCCTCCTGCACCCCAGCTGGCACCCCAATACCCCCGGGAACACTGGGCACTGAGGTTCCAGAGGAACCTCGTCTCCCAAGGAAGGAGCCATCTGCTGACGTGTTCACAGCTGTCCATTCAAGGGTGGCAGAGAATGGTGCCTCTGACCCACCAGAGTCAGAACCCACAATGCTCCAGCTCCCATCCACAACCGAGGGCTGGCCTGAGGGCAGCTCCCTGCCTGCCTGCCTGCCTCTCTTCCGAGGCCAGACGGTCCCTGCAAGCTCCCAGTCATCGAGCCACAATTTCCAGTGGCTCCGGACCCTGCCAGGCTGCCCCAAGAACAAAGGCAACAATGTGTTTGTTGTCCACAAGCCCCCTGTGCCATCGCGTGAGGGCTCTGAGTCTGGCCCTGGGCCCAGCAGTGCCTCCCCCTCTGTGGAGCCCTCGTCCAGCTCGGGTAGCAGCCTGGAGGACATACTGCCCTTCCCTCCCACACTCCTGAAGGGGCCTGGGGAGGCCTCAAGTGACCCTAGGTATGCCAGTGGGGATGATGACTCCTGGGCTTCCAAGAAGAGGTTTGACTGCGACTCCTTCTCATGGCAGAACCCTGGGGAGCCTAGCCTCCAGGATGTGCAGAAACCAGGTGGGCTTCCATCAGATGCCACTCCACTCTTCCGGCAGTTGTTTCTGAAGTCACAGGAGTCTCTGGTGAGCCACGAGCAGATGCAAGTGTTCCAGATGATCACCAAGTCCCAGCGGATTTTCTCCCACACCCAGGTGGCAGCAGCCTCCTCCCAGCTCCCTGGGCCCGAGGGTAAGCAGGCCACCCTGAAGCCACTGCAGGGGCCATGGCCACAGCAGTCCACAGCACTGGGACCCACTGCTGACTCTCTCCACACTGGCTCTGGAAACTTGGAGCCAGAGGGATCCCCAGCCCGCAGGAGAAAAACCACACCCACAGCTCCTCGCGAAGCCTCCCCTGGCAGCACAAAACGAGACTCAAAGGGAGGACTAAAAGTGTCTACTGCTCTGCCGCCCCTCACAGGGCCATCTCTAGACCCCTCTGGGAATCCAGACATCTCTTCTCTAGCCAAGCAGTTGCGATCCTCGAAAGGGACCTTGGACCTGGGAGACATCTTCCCTCCCACAGGCTCACGGCAAGCACATTTAGGTGGGGATGAGCCACCTGGAGCCCAGCTGCCTGGGAAACAGCCTCAGGCTGAGAATGGCACAACTTCAGGGTCCACGAAAGGTGATAAGGGCCCAGGCTGTTCTCGGGGTGGAGGCTATAGGCTCTTCTCTGGCAACTCCAGAGCCCAGCGATTCTCAGGCTTCCGGAAAGAGAAGGTGAAGATGGATATGTGCTGCACAGCTTCCCCCAGCCAGGTGGCCATGGCCTCCTTCGCCTCTGCTGGGCCTCCTACGGATGCCCCCCGTGACCCCAAGTCCAAGCTGACAATATTCAACAGAATCCAGGTACTGAGCTCTCTTGCATGTGGCCTGACCATAGCAAGGCAAGGGTTTCATTTGGCATTTGTGTCAGCATTTGTTAGTTGTCCATGCATTTATTTCAGTGAATCCTTAGATATAACTTTTTTTTTTTTTTTGAGACAGAGTCTCACTTGGTCATCCTCAGTAGAATGCCATGGCATCTTAGCTCACAGCAAGCTTTAACTCTTGGGTTCAAGTGATCCTCTTGCCTCAGCCTCCCAAAGAGCTGGGACCACAGGTGCCTGCCACAATGCCTGGCTATTTTTTAGAGATGGAGTCTCGCTCTTGCTCAGGCTGGTCTCAAACCCATGAGCTCAGGCAGTCCACCTACCTTGCCCTCCCAGGTTCTGGGATTACAGGCATGAGCCACTGCGCCTGGCCAGATGCAGCTTTTTATTTTTTTGAGACAGTGGCTCATTCTGTCACCCCTGGGTAGAGGGAGTGCCGTGGCATCTAGGTCACAGCAACATCAAAACAGCCCATCATAGCTCATCACTTGGGCTCAAGTGATCCACTTGCCTCAGCCTCCTGAGTAGCTGGGACTATAGGCACCTGCCACAACACTGGCTAATTTTTTCTATTTTTAGTAGAGACAGGGACTCACTTTTGGTCTTGCTCATGTGGGTCCTCTGATGCAATTTTATAGAGGAAGAAATTAAGGTTCCAAGAGAATGAGGACATTGCAGAGTTGTTCAGAACACTTTCTGGCATTTTGTATTCTTCACTAAGCTATCCTTGCTTGCCTTTTTTTGCTTCTCACTTCTTTTTGGATTTGCCGCTTTAAATTCTTCAAAGGTTATAAAGGTAGATACCCTCTTTCCCTTAAATGTTCTTGCATGAAGTGGCCATATATTTTCCTATTGTGAGTCATGGTTTCCACCAGTATAAGTGGGCAGCTGCTGTATGCCTCCTGCTGCTCAGTACACATATGGGCATTGGCTGATTCCTTCATACCTGGTACCCATAAGCTCCTGGTCTAGAGAGGTTAGCCACTTGTCAAACCACAGCAATCTCTCTGTTTTAAAAAATGGCTTTAT
Source organism: Otolemur garnettii (assembly GCF_000181295.1). NCBI lineage: Eukaryota > Metazoa > Chordata > Mammalia > Primates > Galagidae > Otolemur > Otolemur garnettii. The sequence goes on along the minus strand of NW_003852547.1, from coordinate 4,348,136 downwards.
CATTCAAATACCATATAATTCACCACTTGAAGGTATACAATTAGTAATTTTTTTAGTATAGTCACAAGATTATGCAATCATTAGCACTATTTGTCAGAACAGTTTCATTGGCCCAAAAAGAAACCTCACATCCCTTAGCTGCACCACCAGTCTCACCAGCCCCCAGGAACTGTGAATCTACTTTCTGTCTATGGATTTGCCTACCTGACATTTCCTATAGTAGAATCATAGGATATGTGGCCTTTGTGTCTACCTTCTATCACTTAGCATGGTGTTTCCAAGGTTCATCTATGTTGTAGCTTCCTTTCTACAGCTGAGGAACGTTCCATTGCATAGACATATTAGATTTCACTTGTCCACTCATCAGCCAGTAAACATTTGTGTTGTTTGTACTTTAGGGCTATTGTGAATAGTGCTATTAATGACCATTCACTCATGTACAAATTTCTGCATGGATATACATTCTTACTTCTCTTGAGTAGGTACTTAGGAGTGGAATTGCTGGGTCATACAACAACTCTTATATTTAACATTTGAGGAACTGCCAGGCTGTTTTCTGAAGCAGCTGCTTCATTTTAGATTCCCACCCATAGTACCTTCAGTTTTTCCATGTCCTCACCAACACTTGTTATTTTCTGTTTTTTTTCCCCCAGAGATGATGTCACACTATGTTTCCCAGGCTGGGAATGGGCTCAGTCAATTCTCCTGCCTTGGCCTCCCAGGTAGTGGGGCTTACAGGCATGCCTGGCTCATTTTTTTATTATCATGATAATCATCCTAGTGGGAGTGACATATGTTTTTGATTTGTCTTTTCCCCTATGGCCACTGATGTTAAGCACCTTTTCAAAGATGGGCTTTTTGGCCATTTGCGTATCTTAGAAGAGATGTCTGTTCAGATCCTTTGCCCATTTAAAAAAATGAATTATTATCTTTTTCTTATTGAGTGTCAGGGTTTCCTTATGTATTCTGGTTGCAAGTCCATCTTTTCAGATTCAAGATGTGCAAATATTCTCTCTTATGTTATGGTCTGGCTTTTAATTTTATTATATCATTTGTAGGACAGAAGTTTTTTTTAATTTTAATGATGTCCAGTTTGCTTGTCTTGTCTTTTGCTTTGCTTTGGTGTCACACCTAAGAAACCTTGCCTAATCCAAGGTGATGAAGACTTACTTCAGTGTCTATTTCTAAGAGTCTTATAGCTTTAGCTCATCCCTTCCTCTCATTTCTGATGTGTTGGTTCAGATATATTTTCATCTTCAGGGTGGAAATATCTACAGGCTCCCCCATCCAGTGAAGGAAGAGAACACAGCAGGTGGATGGTAAGTTATGAAGCCCCTTCTGCCCTGCCTTGAAGTCCTCTGTGGCTTTCACACATTGGCCCTCGGTGAGTGAACTGGATGCCCTCAGCTCCGAAGGTGATGCTTTAGCCCAGGAAGAATTTGAATATAGCCTCTGTTTGTTAAGGTTTCTCAAGAGTTGTCAGTGGATTAGAGTTGAAAACAAAAAGAAAAAACAAAAACAAATCAGTGATGAGGGACAGAGTTCCAATCTCCATTCCTCTCTCCTGCCATGTCTCCCTATAGTAACCAGCAAAATGGGGGTCCTACAGACTGGACAGAGCCAAGGAGCACTTACATCTGCAAGAATTGCAGCCAGATGTTTTATACTGAGAAAGGGCTGAGCAGCCACATGTGTTTTCACAGCGACCAGTGGCCATCACCTCGAGGGAAGCAGGAGCCACAGGTAAAGGGGAACGAACAGTAGCTTCTGAGGCTGTGGAATTTCTGACAGGCCTGGGGGGAGCAGACAACTGGAAGTTGCTTATCTCAGGATAGAAATGTCATCCTGGACAGGGGGCCCAGACTCAGGGCTGTGCTGCTCTCAGGGACAGTAACAGCTCTTCAGCTCAGTCCTCACCGCCAGGCTGTTTGCAACAGCTGTCCTCAGGGTCCTCACTGTCTTCTGGAGTTCCTCTGCTTTCCTCTACTTACCGTTTCTCTTAAAGAGCAGCCATCTCTTCTCTTAGGTGTTTGGCACAGAATTCTGCAAGCCACCGAGACAGGTGCTGAGACCAGAAGTGGATGGACAGAGTCCCCCAGGAGCCAAGAAGCCTTTGGACATCACAGCTCCAGCCCCTGTGGTGATCCCTATGTCAGTCCCTATGACTCCAGTGAACCGACATGGGGGGAGCATGGCCAAGGTGAGTCTTGTCTGTCTGCCTTCTTCCTGCTACTAGAAAAACCCAAACTAAGCAACACAGAAAATCATGACTCCAGAATGTGGTTTGTATATTCATTCAATCATTCAGCAATTGCTGAGCCCCTCTGTGCCACGCTCTGTGCTAGGTGGTTCTGGGGACAATCAAGCTCTGCCTCCCAGGGCTACCAGTCCATTGTAGGAAACAGACCTGTCCACAGATGGAGCCTCAGACCTGTATAGACAGGGCTTTAGGGAGAGCAGAGGGAGCTAAGAGTTCTGAGGGGGCTCTAGACCCAGCCTGAGGAGGTCAGGGAGGGAGGGCTTCCTGGAGGAGGGCATATGGAAGCTGAAACCTGGAGGGTGAGGCTAGAAGAGAAGAGGGGAAAGGCTTGTCTGTTCAGCCTGTACTGGATACCCCGCCTAGAGAAGCTCCTGCTGGACTTGGGGATGGGATGCAAGGACCCAAATGTCCCCTGAGTCGGTGATTAGGTAACATTTTTGGTCTCCTGGGCACTGTTGTAGTTTGAGAGAAATAGTTTTGTTTTGTCACAGTCATACTCTAGCTCACATTCTTTTTTTTTTTTGAGACCGAGCCTCAAGCTATCCCCCTGGGTAGAGGGCTGTGGCATCACAGCTCACAGCAACCTCCAACTCCTGGGCTCAAGTGAGTCTCCTGCCTCTGTCTCCCAAATAGCTGGGACCACAGGCACCCGCCACAATGCCCGGCTGTTTTTTGGGTGCAGTTGTCATTGTTGTTTTGGCGGGCTCAGGCTGGATTCAAACCCGCCACCTTAGGTGTATGTGGCTGGTGCCTTAGCCACTTGAGCCATAGGCGCCGAGCCTCACACTCTTTTTAACAATTGAGGCTGTTCTCACACATTTCCAGAGTCTTTGGGGGCCGTGAGTGCATGAGAAAGGTTTCATCCAGTCTCAGAATTGCCAGGCTTAGTATCTGGCCCAGGTGTGGTCAGGATCCTTCCTTTGCTGAGCAGCCTATGGGGGTGGCTATGCAGGGGGTATATGGCATGGTTCCCTCTGTGTCTATGGCCAGTCCCTTTTCCCCACTCTGAAGACTGAGTGTTGCAGTAGTTGGCCTCAAGTGATTATCTGTGGTTCTAAACTCTCTTCTCCAGGGGCAAGAGAAAGATGGGGAAGAGAGAGACAGCAAGGAGAGTAGCCAACATAGAAAGCGGAAGAAGCGCCCCCAGCCCAAGGCATTGTTCATCCCTCCTCCGTCCTCCACTTTTGGGGAGCTGGGCTCTGGAAGATGCCACCAAAGCTGCCTGCGGTCTCCAGTATTCCTGGTGGACCGCCTCCTGAAGGGCTTATTCCAGTGTTCCCCCTACACACCGCCACCCATGCTCAGCCCCATCCGAGAGGGCTCAGGGCTGTACTTCAACACTCTCTGCTCCACATCCTCTCAGGCCAGTCCCGACCAGCTCATCAGCTCCATGCTTGGTGAGTGAGGCTGGGGTGTTCAAGCTGTGATCAATCACATGGCGGATTTCCTGTGGACACAACCACTTTCTCATGTAGCATTTGGTTCAGCGATTATTTCCTATCTATGGGTGTGCCTGGTCTGAAGGTCCCATTGCTGTTCAGAAGTACCTAGGACCAATCTGAGACCAGCAGCCTTCTAGGTGCTTAGGATTTTACAGCCAGAAGGAAAACATAGAGGCCATATAGCCTGACCACCCTACTGCCTGCCTGTGTGTATAATTTTAACAGCTTTGTTGAGCTGTAATTTAGATACCATACAAATCACTCATTTAGAATGTGCAGTGTTTTTTAGGATATTCCCAAGGTTGTGGGCCCATCATACGATCTAATTTTAGAGCATTTTCTAAATGTATTCATTGGCAGTTACACCCTTCCCATATCCCCACAGGCCCTTGTCCCCTCAGGCTCAGGCAACCATTCATCTGCTTTCTGTTGCTATGGATTTGCCTATTCTGGATTTGTCATATAAGTGGGATCTTACAATATGTGACCTCTTGTGTCTATTTTATTTCACTTCATGTAGTGTTTTCAGGGTTCATCGATGTGGTAGCAGGTACCAAATGCTGTGTTCCTTTTTATGGAATATTATGGAGTAATATTCCATTGTGTTTATAGACCACACTTTATCTGTTCATCAGTTGTTGGACATTTGGTTGTTTTCACTTTTGGCTATTATGAATAATGCTGCTATGAAGGTTCACATACAGGTTTTAGTGTGGATGTATATTCTCATTTCTCTTGGGTAGATACCTAAGAGTGGAATGGTTGGTCATATAGTAACTCTATATTTAACTATTTAAAGAACTGCCAGACTGTTTTCCAGAATGACTGTGCAGGGCCGGCACGGTGGCTTATGCCTATCATCCTAGCACTCTGTGAGGCCAAGGCAGGTGGAATGCCTGAGCTCAGGGACTTTAGACCAGCCTGAGCAAGAGCGAGACCCCGTCTCTACTAAAAATAGAAGAACTAGCTGGGCACTGTGGCAGGCATCTATAGTCCCAGCTACTCAGGAGGCTGAGGCAAGAGGATTGCTCAAGCCTAAGGATTGCTGTGAGCTGTGATGCCACCATGCCTACCCTGGGGGACAGAGTGAGACTCTATCTCCAAAAAAAAAAAAAATTCTCACCAGCAGTATATGAGATTCTCATTTTGCCATATTCTTGTCAACTCTTACTATTGTCTGTCTTTTTATTATAACAGTCCTGGTAGATGTAAAGTAGTATCTGATTGCAGTTTTGATTTGCTTCTCAGTGATACAGTAAAATATGTATGCCATTTCCTGGCATACAACTCCTAAAATCTTTAGAATCTCCACAGTGATGTCTTTGTATGCTAACGATTGACAGATTGCTGACATCTCCTAGGGCAGTGTTTTTCAACCTTTTTATCTCTTGGCACACTTGAACCTATAAACTTCTATGGCACATTTAAATTACATTGATCAAAACACGAGTAAAAAAAAAGAATACTTTAACTTACGGTTTTTATACACACACATATATGTATGCTTTCCATAAATTAATTTATTGTTTGCTGAGTTTTTTCCTCTGCCCTTTTTTTTTTTTTGAGGCAGGAGTCTCAAGCTGTCACCCTGGGTAGAGTGCCATGGAGTCATAGCTCACAGCAACCTCCAACTCGGGCTCAAGCGATCCTCTTGCCTCAGGTTTTTTCTATTTTTAGTAGAGATTGGGTCTTGTTTTTGCTCTGGCTAGACTTGAACTCCTGAGCTCAAGCAATTCACCCACCTCGGCCTCCCAGAGTGCTAGGATTACAGACATGAGCCACTATGCCCAGCCTCCCAGAAGATCTTAAAGAGCTTGTGTTCAGCTGTGTCCACACAGGCAGAGGGGGGCCTGTGGGTCACTTTCAGTCAGTTTTCTTGAGGCTTTTCACTGTGTCTTCTAGATCAAGTGGATGGCTCCTTTGGTATCTGTGTGGTGAAAGACAACACAAAGATCAGCATTGAGCCGTAAGTTGGAGCAGACTTAGAACCTGAGTCCTCACAAATGGGGACGACTTTTCTCCCCATTTGGGTTCCAGTATCAGTTTTCCCCAAGGGTCACTTCTTCACAGAGGGGTCACTCACGTTTAGCTGCAGAGGCTCCCTAGGAGAGAAGCAGAGGACTTCTCCAGGTGTATGTGGGAAGGCCCTCCAGTATTCACTGTGTTCACACATACAGATTGGGCACTTGGAGATCCAGGTGGGATGAGTGATGGCATGAGCAGGACTCAGAGTACCTGTGGGCTTTGGCTGTAGTGTGGCTGTAAGAGAGTGTCAGGCATCAGCATGTGCCCCTACCTTGACCCCAGGGAAAGCACCCAAGGCCAGAAGTGTCATGATGAAGAAAAACAGAGGAAGGATGGAAGGAGGGGTCCCTAGAGATATTTCTGAACCACTTATGTGTGTATGTGTGTGTTGAGCGTGGTACATTCTTATACAGCTGGGAGGTGGCAGAGGGTTTCCCCAGAGCAGCTGTGGCGAGCACACAGAGCATCTACCTCTACCTCTACCTCATCTCCTTCTCAGTCACATTTGTTCTCCTCCTGTGTGTGTGTGTGTGTCACCTTATTCCAGACACATCAATATAGGGAGCCGGTTTCAGGCTGAGATCCCGGAGCTCCAGGAGAGGTCCCTGGCTGGAATTGATGAGCATGTAGCTTCTCTGGTCTGGAAACCATGGGGAGATGTGACGACCAACCCAGAGACACAGGACAGAGGTGGCTGAGGCTTGAGAGTCAGAGTCCTAAGACCCCCTTCTTCCTTCTCCATCTCCAAGGCATTTCTCCTCCCAGTTCTCACCTCAGGGGGTGGGAGAGAGCCAGCCATGGCCAAGAATTGCTTCTCCCCTGCTGCATCTCCTACCCTCACCCTTGCTCTCACACAGTGGTTGCTCAGGCTCTCCGACTCGGGTACCAGGGGAGGGTCTCTGCTCTTCCTCCTTGTCCTTCCCTTTCCTCAGCCTGCCCTCGATCAAGATATGAGGAGTGAAGGTGAGGAGGAGCCCCTCTCTGTGCTGTCTGGGAAGGTTTCCTCCTTGACACCTGCTGACTCCCTTGTGTCTCCTCTTCCTAACAAACACAGTAACTGAGCTCTGCAATGTGGCATGCTCCAGCGTGATGCCGGGAGGGGGCACCAACCTGGAGCTGGCTCTGCACTGCCTGCACGAGGCCCAGGGCAACGTTCAGGTGAGGCAGAGCCAGGGACAGAGCTTGGGGCCGGGCACGAGAAGCACCTTGCTCTCCTGGGGCTGGGGGTTCCAGGTGCATGATGTGCCATCTCCCAGCTAATGGAAACCGAAGGAAGGCTGCTTGCTCGCCCTCCTTGGGGATTGGTGTGGTCCTTGTAGGGGACATTCAGATAGAGCCCAGTTCTTTAATTCCTTCATCTGGGCATTAACTGAGCACTGGGGTTCCTCTGAGAAATCTCAGGGACCTCAGGAGAGGGAAGCCCAGTGGACCCTCTTCAGGTCCTATGTTAATCTGGATTATTCATTGGATTATAGGGTTGGGTTTTTTTTTTTTTTTTGAGACAGAGTCTCACTACAATGTCCAGCCTAAAGTGCTGTGGTTTCGTCACAGCTCACAGCAACCTCAGTCTCCTGGGGTCAAGTGAGTTTCCTGCCTCAACCTCCTGTGTAGCTGAAACTATAGGCACCCACCACAGCACCCAGCTAGTTTTTCTATTTGTAGAAGAGATGGAGTCTCACTCTTGCTTAAGCTGGTCTCAGACTCCTGAGCTCAAGGGATCCACTTACTCCAGCCTCCCAGAGTGCTAGGTATATAGGTATGAGCCATTAGGCCCAGCCTGGATGGCTTTGGATTAAAAACTCACATGCAAAAACCTTTGGTGCAGTACAAATGCCTACTCTAAGAATACTCACAATGCTGATGGTTAGAAAATAAACAAAGGGGCCCAGTGCGGCTCACACCTGTAATCCTAACACTCTGGGAAGCGGAGGTGGGTAGATAGCCCTGAGCTCAGGAGTTCAAGACCAGCCTGAAACAGAGGAAGACCTCATCTCTAAAAAATAAACCGGGTGTTGTGGCAGGCACCTGTAGGTAGTCCCAGCTACTTGAGAGGCTGAGACAAGAGAACTGCTTAAGCCCAAAGTTTGAGGTTGCTGTGAGCTATGATGCCATAGCACTCTACCAGAGGGCGACAGAGTGAGACTCTGTCTCAAAGAAAAAAGGAGAGGAGAGGAGGAATTAAAAAAAAACTTCAAACTAAAACAATTAAATACAAAATGCAAAAAAGAAAATAAAAAAAATTTAAAAACAAAATAAAGGGCGCTCACCTGTAGTCCTAGCTATTCACGAGGCTGAGGCAAGAGGATCTCTTGAGCCCAGGAGTTTGAGTATGCTGTGAGCTATGTCTGTTGCCACGGCATTCTACCCAGGGCAACAGAGTGAGATTCTGTCTCAGAATAAACAAACAAACAAATGAAAAGTCTTAACTGTAGTGGGAGTAGTGGGAGAGGAAGAGTCACAGTGCTCATGTCAGAGATCCAAGTCAAGCTGAGAGGTGGTGTCTGGCACACAGTATATCCTCCATAAGTAGTCAGGACATATTTATTCAGTACTTGCTGGGTACCTGTCCTGTAGGCACTGAGGCCAGGGCTGGCTTAGGGACTCCACTCTTGGTTTAGTGCTTTGCTCTTTCCTACAATTCTTACTACTTTTTGGGCAAGGAACCCTGTATGTTTTCACTGTGCACTGGGCCCTGCAAATTATGCAGCCAGTCCTCACTGTTGTCTATACAACATCCCTGCCCTCATTCCTTATATTTTAGGAAAGTCAAAACAGGAAATGTATTTTAAACTTGTTAGAAAATAAATCGGGGCAAGGGAAGTGCTCCTCAAAACTCTAGTTCCCAGTAGACTAAGGAGCTTGTACTGGAATAAGTCTGCACAGTGTTTCCTTCATTGAGATGCTCTTTCTGTGAAAAAAGTGGTATCAGCTACACTCAGTGGTTTGCTTAGTGACATAGCTCATGTGCCTACAGACCGTGCACAGGCTGGTGGCTGATCCAGGACTACTTTGAGTGGCCCTAGAAGAGGGTGTGACTTTAGAGACAGCTGTAGTGTTTTTCTTCCAACTCCCCATCCCAGCCTCTTTGAGTAGCCTGCAACTCCTCTTGTTCCAGGTTGCCCTGGAAACTCTCTTACTCAAAGGACCCCAGAAGCCACGGAGTCACCCACTTGCTGACTATCGCTACACAGGTGATTGGAGAGAAGCTGCTAGGATGGTTTTGGCCTGATACAACTCCCTATGAACTAGTCACATCGGTTGGCAACCTATGCCTCTGCCTCCTGCCTTTCTAGATGGCTTCTCCTCCCTGGAATAACTCAGTGGACACTATTTTCTGCTACTTGGATCCTACCTTCACCCTTGCCTACTGGTTTCCTAGCCAAGAGGGGATACTTCTAGCTAGGAAGAGGGGGAGGTAGACTCAGGTTTAGTGGTTGAGCCAACCTGCCCTCAGTCAGGCTGCCTGGGGTCCCCAGCTACCTTTAGCAAGTGAGTGCAGCTTCAGTTGTCATATCTGTAAAGTGGGGATAATGGTCCCTGTCTTCCAGGGTCTTTTTTGAGGATTGTGTAAGATTAAGATTGGTACATGATTGGTACTTAGTAATGGCAACTTTAAAGGGGAAGGTGATCTGCAATTCAGCCATGGCTGTGGCCCCAGAAGAAGAAATGTCCTTCCCCCAATTGGCTGTGTTCATTGACAGGTTCAGACATCTGGACACCTATGGAGAAGAGACTCTTTAAGAAAGCATTCTGTGCCCACAAGAAGGATTTTTTCTTGATACATAAGACGGTAAGGTGAACATGACCTGGTGGCAGTGACCTTACCTCATATAGCTCAGATAAGATAGAGGTGAAGGGCGACTGGGGGTCCAAGGTCCCCACCCTCCTGCTGTTGGTCTGAAGCCCCCCCACCTGCCTGTGGTGACAATCACTGTAAAAAGTATAATGTCCTTGTGAGCATCTGTAGGTTACCTGCTCAGAACAAAGTCCTCTACACCCTTCCCCATGGTCCTGCTTCTCTTTGGTGATCTCTGTTAAGAGTTTCACTAGACACTTATAGGCATTTCTCTGTACAAAAAGATTTTTTTTTAAATAGGCTGTGGTTTTGTTGCCTGGGCTAGAGTGCAGTGGCATCATCCTAGCTCACTGCAACCTAATTCAAACTCCTGAACTCAAGCAGTTCTCCTACCTCAACCTCCTCATTAGCTGAGACTATAGGCTCATGCCACTACACCTGGCTATTTTTCTGTTTTTCAGTAGGGATGGGGTCATGCTCTTACTCAGGCTGGTCTTGCTCCTGACCTCAAGCAATCCTCCTACCTCAGCCTCCCAAAGTGTTAGGATTACAGGTGTGAGCCACTGCACCCAGCCTGCATCTATTTGAGATGCTCAAACACTTGTTCTTTTTCAGTTTTGCATGGTAAAATACATCTAATTTTTTAGGGAGACAGGGCTTTACTGTATTGCTCAGGCTGGAGTGCAGTGGCTATTCACAGACTCAATTCTAGGACACTGTAGCCTTAAATTCCTAGCCTTAAGGGATCCTCCTTTCTCAGCCTCCTGTGTAGCTAGGATGACAGGTGTGCACCATAGTGCCCAACTACAATGATTTTCTGTTTTGAGACAGAGTCTGACTTTGTCACCCTCAGTAGAATGCTGTGGTGTCACAGCTCACAGCAACCTCAAACTCTTGGGCTGAAGTGATTCTCTTGGCTGAGCCTCCCAAGTAGCTGGGACTACAGGCGCCCACCACAATGGCCAGCTATTTTTAGAGACAAGGTCTCACTCTGGCTCAAATATCTCACTGGCTGGTCTCAAACTGATGAGCTCAGGCAAATCACCTGCCTTGGCCTCCCAGAGTGCTGGGATTAAGTTGATTTTCTCAAAGAACCAGATTTTGATTTCATTGATTTTTCTATTTGATTTCTGCTCATTTTATTTTATTTTATTTTATCTTGTCTTTTTTTTTGAGACCGAGTCTTTGTTGCCCTTGGTAGAGTACTGTGGTGTCACAGCTCACAGCAACCTCAAACTCT
>NW_003852547.1:4328691-4337234 GCF_000181295.1 Otolemur garnettii | reverse complement strand
CTGAGCTATAGGCGCCGAGCCTCTTGTCTTGTCTCGTCTTGTCTTATTTTATTTTATTTTTTTGAGATGGAATCTTACTGTGTTACCCTGGATAGAGTGCTATGGCATCATAGCTCACAGCAACCTCAAACTCTTGGGCTTAAGTGATCATCTTGCCTCAGCCTCCCAAGTAGCTGGGACTACAGGCACCCACCACAATGACTGGCTGTATTTAGAGCCTCCAACTCCTCAGCTCAGGCAATCCACCTGCATAGGCCTCTCAGAGTCCTAGGATTACAGGCGCAAGCTACTGCACCAGGCCTCTGCTATTTATTAATTTCTTTCTTCTGCTTGCTTTGGGTTTCATTTGCTTGTCTCTTCTTTCTCTAGTTTTTTAAGATGGAAGTTGTGATCATTTGAGATATTTTTTGTTCCCTTTAAAAATTTTTTTTTATTTTTATTAGAGACAGATGAAGTCTTGCTTTTGCTCAGACTGGTCTTGAAGTTGTTTATTTTTCTTTTTTTGACAGTCTCACTGTGTCACCCTCAGTAGAGTTCTGTGGTGTCAGAGCTCACAGCAACCTCCAACTCTTGGGCTTAAGTGACTCTCTTGCCTCATCCTCCCAGTAGCTGGGACTATAGGCTCCCATCACAATGCCTGGCTATTTTCTTTTTATTGTGGTCATTATTGTCTCATAGGCCCTGCCCAGGTTCGAACCTCTCAGCCATGGTGTATGTGGCTGGCGCCCTAACCACTGAACGATGGGTGTCAAGCCTTGAAGTCTTGAACTCAAGTGATCCTCCTGCCTCAACCTCTGAAATAGCTGGGACTACAGGTGCCCACCATAACACCTGGATAATTTTTCTATTTTTAGTAGAGACGGGGTCTCACTCTTGCTCAGGCTGATCTCAAACTGCGAGCTCAGGTGATCCTCCCACCTCAGCCTCCCAAAGTGCTAGGATTAGAGGCGAGAGCCACTGTATCCAGCCTCTTCCTTCCTAATATAGGTATTTATTGCTATAATTTTTTCTCAAAATACTGCTTTGACAAATTTTTGTATGTTAGGTTTTCATTTTCTTTTTTTTTGAGACAGAGTCTCACTATGTTACCCTCAGTAGAGTGCTGTCACGTCACAGCTCACAGCAACCTCAAACTCTTAGGCTTAAGCAATTCTCTTGCCTCAGCCTCCCAAGTAGCTGGAACTACAGGTACCCACCACAATGCCCAGCTATTTTTTTGGTTGTAGTTGCCATTGTTATTTGGTAGGCCTGAGCTGGCCTCAAACCTGCCAGCTCTGGGAGGTGGTTGGCACTCGAGCTGCTTGAGCTATAGGCACTGAGCCTAGGTTTTCATTTTTATTGAGTTCAAAATACTTTGTTATTTCCCTTTTGATTTCTGTTTTAACCTATGAGTTATTTAGAAGTGGTAGCATTTGGTCCCAAAATATTTGAGATTTTCAAGAACTCTTCTATTATTGATTTCTAATTGTTTTGTGTATGACATAGTCTCACTTTTTTGCCCCCAGTGGAGAGCTGTGATGTCATAGCTCACAGCAACCTCAAACTCTTGGGCCCAAGCAATTCTCTTTCCTCAGCCTCCCAAGTAGCTGGGACTACAGGGACCTGCCACAACACCCAGCTATTTCTAGAGATTAGGTCTCACTCTGGCTCAGGCTGGTCTCGAACCTGTGAGCTCAGGCAGTCCACCTACCTCAGCTTCTCAGAGTGCTAGGAGTACAGGCATGAGCCATCGCACCCAGCCTGATTTCTAATTTAATGTCCTTTTGGTCAGAGAAATAGTTATTATGACTTGAGTCCTTTATAATTGATCGGTATTTGTTTGTGGCCCAGAACATGGTCCATCTTGATAAATACACTGAGCACACAGAAAGTGTGTTCTGCTATTTGGGATGGCGCTTTGTAAATATCAATTATTTCAAGATGGTGGGTAGTGCCGTGTGCCGTTTAGGTCCCTATGCCTCTGTTGATTTTCTGTTATTCTCAGTTACTGAGAATGGGATATTAAAATCTCTTGAGTATAACTAGGGTTTTGTTTTCTCCTGCAAGTCTGCCAATTTTGAGCTCATGTATTTTGAAGTTATGATTTAGATGCATAAACATTTAGGGCTGTTTTGTTCCCTTGATTAATTGACCCCTTTATCATTAATGAAATGAAACTTCTTTATCCCTTATTCTTAGCTCTGAAATGTACTTTTTCTGATATTTATATAACTACTCAGTTCTTCTTTTAAATTTTTTTATTTACTTTGTGTTTTTAGAGACAGGGTCTTGCTCTTCACCCAGGCTGGAGCTCAGTGATGTCATCATAGCTCCTTGAATCATCATCCTTGAATTCCTGGGCTCAAGTGATCCTTCTGTGCCAAAGTGCAAGGATTACAGGCATGAGCCACCAGGCCTGACTAAGGATGTACTGTTTTGACTCCTAGTATGTGAAGATATACATATCTGAGAAAAATTAGTGTGGGAACATATTTTCTGGGGTGAGATTAATTAGCCAACTTAATTTCCTGGGAAATTTTCTCTCTTAGAGAAGTTAAACTTTTCCATTTTGCTTTTACAGATGATTTTTTTTTTTTTTGAGACAGAGCCTCAAGATATTCCCCTGGGTAGAGTGCGATGACATCACAGCTCACAGCAACCTCCAGCTCCTGGGCTCAAGCGAGTCTCCTGTGTCAGCCTCCCAAGTAGCTAGGACCACAGGCACCCACCACAACACCCGCCTATTTTGTGGTTACAACCATCATTGTTGTTTTGGCAGGCCCAGGCTGGATTCAAACCCGCCACCTTAGGTGTATGTGGCTGGCACTTTAGCCACTTGAGCCACAGGTGCCGAGCCACAGATGATGTTTTTAATGGGGTCCCTTCTTAGTGGGGAGAAGAGAAAATGGTGCTCTAGGTTCAAACTGTGTACTTGAAACCTCCCCTCTTCTGGAGGGACCATTTTTTTCATCAGGATTCTAGAGGCTCTGCCAGCTGTAGGACTGTGTGATGTCGCATCACATGGGGTCATTCGGTTTTAATTAGTCCCAGCTGGTAAACATGAAGCTAGTAGCATGGCAGGGTACATCCTCATTGGTGTATCTTCCAGCGTTTTCCTATAGGGGAGAATTCCTGGACTGGGATTGCTGCTCAGAGTATACCAGACTTAGATGTTGGCAGCCGCTATGTGGTTCCACTTTGGACCCCTCATCATCCGGAAGGACTTTGTGGTCCTTTGCCCTTGTGGGGAAGGAGCATACCAAGGCAAAGGAAGAGGCATTTAAAAGCCTTCCAAAACTGCCAGCTGGCCTGCTGGGAGGTGTGCACTCACTAGTCTGCTTCTGTTTTCTGTCACTAGATCCAGACAAAGACAGTAGCCCAGTGTGTTGAGTATTATTACATCTGGAAAAAAATGATCAAGTTTGACTGTGGCCGAGCCCCTGGGCTAGAAAAGAGGGTCAAGCGAGAGCCAGATGAGGTGGAAAGGACAGAAGAGAAGGTAGAGGATCTGGGGGTGGGGTGTGTGGGTTCCTCTCTGATCTGGATGTCCATTGCCCATCTGTGTCAGAGGGTTGGGGGGTAGATTTCCTGTAGAAGACACAATGCCCTTAAATTTCTTTCTCCCTTCAAAGGGGGAAGATTAGCACCCTTATGTCACTTTTTGCCCCCTCTGCAGGTCACTTGCAGCCCTCGGGAGAGACCCAGCCACCGTCCAACTCCTGAGTTAAAAATCAAGACCAAGAATTATAGGAGGGAGTCCATCCTCAACTCCAGCCCAAATGCAGGTCCCAAGAGGACCCCGGAGCCCCCAGGCAGTGTGGAGAGTCAGGGAGTTTTTCCGTGCAGAGAATGTGAGAGGTACCCAGCTTTTTCTTGGAAGTGCTCACACAGCCTTGGCCTCAGCCCCATGATCCCATCCTTGGGGAAACCCATGTCCCTGCCTGCTCTGACCTGCTGTCCTCTGGCAACCCTACAGGGTATTTGACAAGATCAAGAGTCGAAATGCCCACATGAAGCGGCACCGCCTACAGGACCATGTGGAGCCCATCGTCAGGGTGAAGTGGCCAGTGAAGCCCTTCCAGCTGAAGGAGGAGGAGGAGGAAGAGGAGGAGCTAGGGGCTGACATTGGCCCCCTGCAGTGGTGATTCTAGGAGGCAGCAAAATTAGATGGGGCCTCCAGCAGCTTCACACCTCTCTGCAGTCTCTCCAGGGTGTTTGGGGCATCCCTCTGCCTCCGGCCACCCTCCCTATCCCCCACTGGCCAGCCCAGCTAGCAAACTGGGCATTTGGCTACAAATAGGCAGGAGAAGCACAGTCATTGGACAACTCTGAAGCCCATGTCAGGTGGTGCCAGAGGCTCCACTTTTGTTAGATTAATAGTCTCTCCCCTTTTAATTCCATCTCTAGAGCAGGAAGGCTTGGGGAGAGAACACGTTAGGTCTGAGTAGCTCTTAAATCTTAGCCTCAGTTGTGGGGTTTGGTTACATTTGTTGATAAGGCCAAGATGTAGAGAATCAGTGAGAAAAAACCTTGAGATCACCAACATGTTGGGGCTCCCTCCCTGTGACAGGGGTCAGTCTTTCTGCATTCTGGATTCAGTCCCTTGTCTTACAATGACTTGTACATTGTTAGGTGTGTTTTTTGTACGTGTCTACTTGTAAATCTTATTAAATTGGATTCTTGAGTAGCTGTCTTCTGAGTGTCCTGCTTATTGAGCCAATAAAGGCTTTTGAGCCCCAGCCACTTGCTAGGGCCAGGAGGTAAGAAAGCTGAGTGTCTACTCTGAGGAGCTGGGGTCCTCATGGAGAAAGCAGGCATAGTAATTTGTATATTCACTTAGCAAAAGTCTAGTAAGTACCTGCTGTAGTATATGCTAATCCGTTAATGGAGACATAGTGAAGCAAGAGAGACAGAGCTGTCTTTATGGAGCTTCTGTTCTAGGAGTGAAAGGTAGCAGTAATAAATAAGCGAACAAGGTGGTTTTAGATCATGACAGTGAATATGCTTGTGGCCGTAAGTAACAGAAGAGTTGGGATAGGTTTTAACAGGACGTTTCATGGTTCCAGTGGCTCAGCCTTGAAGTTAAGGACACCTGGTGGCAGCCAGCGTAGGTACAGAGGATGCAGCAGAGCCAAAAATAACCTCTCATTCCAGCATCCATATCTACAGAGGGGCAGGGAGGAAAGAGCATGGCCCTCCCTTCCTTGTATCCCTTTTAAGAGTGAAGAAAGTGTTATACCTTCCAACAGACCATGCCTTAGGCCTGTTGTGCCAGGATGGTAGCCTGTGCTTGTTTTTAAACTGATCCCTAGCAACAGTTATCCTGGACCACTCAAGATGTATCTACAGGACTGGGGAAAACCAAGGTGTTCACTGAAGTTTGATCAGGCAAAACTGGAGTTCTGTTAGCCAGGAAAGAAAAGGAAACAAAAATGTCTGCTGAATTTGTAGTCCATTGTGTCTCCTGCAAAATGACCTTATGAGAATTAAACAGGGCTAAGTCCTAGAGAGTGAGCAGGGTGTGTCAGATGGTATTAGATGGAAGACCAGGGGAGGCCAAGATCAGGAACCAAGGCTGTGGCACGGCAGAAGTGCAAACTTCAGGGAAGGGAAACTGTCGGAGTGTGTCAAATACCGTGTTTCCCCCCAAATAAGACACTGTCTTATTTTTTCTCAAGAAGACACACTAGGGCTTATTTTCAGGGGATGTCTTGTTTT
Organism: Otolemur garnettii; assembly: GCF_000181295.1. Lineage (NCBI taxonomy): Eukaryota > Metazoa > Chordata > Mammalia > Primates > Galagidae > Otolemur > Otolemur garnettii. The sequence continues at coordinate 4,331,537 of NW_003852547.1, read as the reverse complement.
TATTAAGTATAATACAGCAATCTACATTTATTTAAATACAGTTAAGTCATCTTCTGGAACCTGACAGGGAGAGCCGAGCTTGTTGGTGGGGCTGGCGCTAGTGATGCATGAACTCCTTTCCACTAGCCGTTTGCACATGTGCAATAGGATGTGTGTGACAGCGGTTACCACACGCGCACCCATGCAAGTGCAAATGGCTAGGAGAAAGGAGCTGTGGCAGATAAAAGGTATTCCAGTCTTCCTTACCACTCTGCACCGAAATGCATGCCATGGCTATGCAGATATGTTGCACAGCCACTCCCATCACTAGGTCTTATTATTGGGGTAGGGCTTTTATTTAACAAATGCATAGAAATCCTGCTAGGGCTTATTTTTTGAGTAGGTCTTATTTTCGGGGAAACACAGTAGGGAAGTGACATCTGATTGTACCTCATTAAGAAACTCCCCGCCACGTGAAGATTGTAGCAGGCAAGATTGGAAGCTGGGAAGTGGATAGAAGGCTCTTGAGATGAGATGATGGCTGAGACTGGGCAGCAGTGAAGGTCAGGAACACGGGGTCATTTTAGAACAGATTCCACTGTCTTATTGATGGGTCACAGGGAGGTGGTAAGGAAAAGGCAGCTCTAGGCTGGCCTAGTAGGTTTGGCCCCTGAGCAGCTGAGTTGATCACATTAACTCACATGGGAAAGAAGGACTTCTCAGAGGGTGGGTTGTGCCATTTATGATCATGTCTATGATACTGCAGTAGTGTGTCCTGAGGGACCAGGAGGGAGAGCACAGTAGATGGTAATGTCAGTAGTTTTCACAGAGAGGCCATATATCAGCTAAGTCTTAAAGAGGGACGGAGGAGGAGCAGAGGGGGGAGTTGAGCTTAAAGCAGCTTGGGCAGTGTGGGTAAGGGAAAGGGTCCAGGGCTCAGGTGAACCTGAATGTGCACCCTGGCTCCTCTTCATTGTGACAGAGGGAAAATTATTTTCCTTGTTCGAGCTTAGGTTTTCTAAGTCTGTAAAATGGGATGAAAAATGCCTCTCACCAGCCCCTGCCATGGATTTGTTAAATGACAAAATGTAAATTAAGGACTTAGCGGGGTATGCACCATAAGAACCAAACAGCTCCTATTTAATGAGCACTCAAGTTGTTGCTAATATTGTTTGGGTCCCTTGCTAAGTAAATCTGATGACCCTGGAAATGAAAGAGTGGCTCAAAGGATTGGGAAGCACATTAGTTATCTATTGCTGCATAACAAATTACCCTAAAACATAACAGCTTGAATGGAAGCTTTTATAATAGTTCCTTTTTGACAGAGGGAAACTGTGGTAATCCAGACCTGACTCCCACCTGGTCTGTGATCAGGATACAGTGGCAGCCACAGTGGGTGGTACAGGACAGTCTATTTAATGTAAGGAAAAAGTTGGTCTAAGATTTCTTACACCTTGTCCGAGTCAGCCACCCCCCCCAAGATTGTTTCCTCATATGGCAGCCCGATTATCTGCCCCCTAATCATACTCAGTTCCATTAAAAATGCAAATTCCTGTGCTGGACTACAGACTTTCACAATTGTAATAATTGGGGGTAGGACTTTGGAACCCAATTTTATTTAAAGAAGCTTTTTAGGATAGTTTTACAGAAAAATTGCAAAGATAGTACTGAAAATCCCCGTATACCCCATACCCATTTCCCCATGAATATTTTATATTAGTATGATACGTTTGTTACAATTAATGGACCAATACGATATGAATTAATAACTGAAGTCCACACTTTATTTAGGTTTCCTTGTGTTTTAACCTAATGTCCTTCTGTTCTAGGATCCCACCCAGTTACACTGTATTTAGTAGTCTTATCTCCTTTGGCTCCTATTGGCTGTGATGGTTTCTCCGACTTTCCTTGTTTTGAGGACTTAATGATTGTGAAGAGTACTGTCAGGTACTTTGTGGCTCAGTTGGAATCTGTCTAATGCTTTTTCATGAGAGACTGAGGGGAAGACAACAGAGGGAAAGAAGCATATTAGTCACGTGTTTTTAATGAAATGGCTTATCACTGTTGATATTAACCTCAGTCACCTGACTGTCAGGGTCAGTTTTCTCCACCATAAAGTTGTCTTTTCCTTCCGTTCTCATAATTTGGAAGGAGGTCGCTATGCACAGTCCACATTTAAGAGCGGTGAGTTATCATCCGTCTTCTCGAGGATGGTGTATGTATATTATTTGGAATTCTTTTGGACAAATTATTTGTCCTCCCCCCATTTATTTATTTTCTCAGTATGTATTAATTCATTTATATGCTCATGGGTTTATGGATACTTTTATAGGGTTTAGGGTTATAATCCAATGGTTTTGACCATTGGGAGCTCTTTCAGCTGGCTCCTGTGTCCCTTATGGGGACATCCATTTCCCATCATTTTGTTTGTTTAATGCTTCCTTCCTTTCTGGCACTACAAGATGCTGAAGGCTCATCCTGTATAATCTCCTGCCCGGTTCTAGAACCAACCATTTCTCCAGGGAACCCAGATTCCTTTTAAAAAGGAATTGTAAAATGGTATTAGAAACCAAAATCTGGGCCCTAAATGTAGTCCAATATGAACTTTAACACGCTTTTTCTAGCTATTTTTTACAAAACAAGAGTTAGAGAACCTCTTGTTCTCAGTCTTTGAAGTACTTGGTCTTCCCAAATAAGTTCCAGCATAGGTCGGTAGAGGGCGCAAGAGAAAGCAGACCGGTTTCCCTTTCTCCACACAAGTTTTTCCAAGTGAAGAGCGACGCGAGATCAATCGCGAAGGTGGGACTAAGAGAACTGTGAAAAGCTGGCGGGTTCCCTGAATTATCATATGCGGGTCTGCGGTCAGC
>NW_003852547.1:4318003-4328541 GCF_000181295.1 Otolemur garnettii | reverse complement strand
AGGTCCTTGGCGACGCAGCCTACGATTGCCTTATGCAGTCACGTGGGAGGTGTCGTACAAAGCACCAGGAAGAGAGGGATTGCTGTTCGTGGGTGCCTGCGCATGCGTTGAGATCTCTGGATGCCGATTGGGGGTCGCGAGTCATGGGACTGCGTGCGACTCTTGACGGGGGCGTGACCGGCTGGGCGCGCGCCGCTCTGCGAGTCCGTGGTTGGCTACTATGAGTCACGTGTTGCCGGGCAGCAGGCGGCGTGCGCCGGTGCGACGTCAACACATCCTGCTGAGCTCTCCTGACCTGTCTACCGCGGCCTGGCCGCGGCTGAGTCCTCCCAGGGCCCGGGTTGGGCGGTTTGCTGAGTACCTTTGTGGCCGCCATGGACAATTCCGGTAAGGAAGCGGAGGCGATTGCGCTGTTGGCTGAGGCGGAGCGCAAAGTGAAGAACTCACAGTCCTTCTTTTCGGGCCTTTTTGGGTAAGAACCGGGCCAAGGGGTCGGCCGAGACCTAGGTTGGGAGGACGAAGGAGTCACGGCCCTAGGTGGCGGGTTAGGCGCGCTAGGCTCAGGTAGAGGGGACAGAGAGGATTTTAGAAGGAGGTGACATGGTCCAGACAGCTGAGGGGACAGATTGAAGGCCAAGGAGCCTGCCGTGGCAACGCAGTGTGAGGCGAGACAGCCTGAGGTGGCGGAAGGGACTTGAGTTTGGGACACACGGGTCGAGGTGACACCATCCTGACGCGAGGAAGAGAACTCAGGCTGAAGACGGACCGGCGGGCCAGAGGGCATATGGCCTGAATCCCTGACGGCTACTGGCCTGAGGGACCTGAGAGAGAACCAGGGCCTGAAGCTATTTGGAATCTTGGGGAGTCTATTTGAAGGCTCTTGGATCGCGTGATGGGGCCTGGGACTGAAGACATCTACCTGAGGAACTGTCTTTTGGAAGATTCAGGGCAGAGATTTGCATGGGCCCTGGGTAATGGGGGTGAGGCCGAAGGAGTCTGACACCAGGCCAAGGGGTTTAGAGCTTCGGTGATTCTGGAGGTGGTGAGCCAAAGCCTGGGTGCCCTGAGAAGAGGACCTGGGAGGGAGTTAAGCCTAACGAGGCTTGGGCTGGGGGGGGGGGGCTGGAGACTGATGATTTTGGAGGGGGATGACAGTGCTGGCTTAGCCAAGGAGATGGAAGGGAGAGATGGAGGAACCAATAGAACCAAAAGGGGGATCAAAGGGCTGCTGGCCTGATTTTCCAGTAATGACTGGGAGTCTGAAGGGGATGACTGGTATGCTGAGAAATCTGAGAAGAGATCCGAAGGGAGCTGGGAGACAGAACTGACTCCTGTGGTGTGTCAGACATTTCACATAAAGTTCATGTCAGCTCATAAAAGCTGACCATCCTTTGAGGAATCTTAGTGGTTTAGGAGGCTTAGAAGCCTGGGTTTGAGATGAAGCTCTGCTACTTTATGTCCCTGGGTAAGTTGTTTAGCTTCCTTATTAAAGGAGATCGCTAGTAAAGCCTATATCAGAGGTTTGCTGAGAGTATCAAGAGTGTGTATGAGGCGGTGCCTGTGGCTCAAAAGAGTAGGGCGCTGGAGGTGACAGGTTCAAACCCAGCCCCGGCCAAAAACTGCAAAAAGAATGTGTATGAAGTGCTTAGAATTGAGCTTGGCATGTGGGTAAAGCTCTGGAAGTGTAAGCAGTGGAAGCTTGTAGGTAGCTGCTGGGGGTCAAGGTGGGGGCCAAAGGGGAGAGGGCTGGAAGAAGGAGAGTCTAGAAAGCCTGCCATGAGGGAGCATGGACCTGAAGGGAAATGGGGAAAGGGCTGTGGGCCATGGGCACTTAGAAGGGTTAGAGGAAAGGGCTTGAGGCTCTGAGGGGGGCAAGTAGAAGGGAGCTAGGGAGGATAGGGGGAGGGGGATGCTGAGGGAGGGATCTGAAAGAGTCAAGGGGAGGCTGTCCAGACTGAAAGGACTGGTGGGTCTGTAGAGAGGTCTGTTTGGTAGGGTGGGGCACAGAGTCTGAGAACCAGAGAGACACAGAGACTGGGGAAGGTAGTGGGACTGGAGAGTTTGCCAGAAGGCTGAGGAAAGGAATTTGGAAGGAGAGCCTCTGGATTGGAAGGGGCTGTATTAAGAGCCCAGCAGAGGTTGGTAAGAAAACAGAGGGGAGGGATCCTTCTGGGAAAGGACATGGAGTCACTGGGTGGACAGAGCCACCCCTTGTTGTTTGAGGTTAGATAATGTTTAGCAAAAGAACTTGCAGAACATGACCAAGAATTGCCTGATGAGGAAAATACCTGGGCCGGTTGGATTGGATTGATTAGATGAGGAATGTCTTGTTTTTTTAGAGCAGTGGTTCTCAACCTTCCTAATGCTATGACCCTTTAATACAGTTGCTCATGTTGTGGTGACTCCCAACCATAAAATTATTTTCATTGCTATTTCATAACTGTAATTTTTGCTGCTGTTATGAATCATAACGTAAATATCTGATATTGGGTGACCCCTGTGAAAGGGTCGTTCAACCCCCAAAAGGGTCGCGACCCGTAGGTTGAGAACCACTGTTTTAGAGCCTGAGAATGGAGGGAAGGTGTGTGTTTCTTCTACCTTGACAAGGGAAGAAGTTCAAGTGCAATGTTTTGAGGCTGGAAACAAACTCAGTTTTGGGTGATAGTTGTGCTGGATGGCTCTTGGTGTCTTGTTTCCTTGGCCCAGGGATTAGAAGACTAGGGCTGTGCTTGGAGGGAGCAGCTAAGTCAGCCCCTGAGGTGCTTGATACCTGGTTAGAAAGGCAAGATTAACACTTGTCAAACACTATAAAAACAAAATTGTCAAATGAAAAGAAGGGCTAGGATTATGACATTTAGGTGAAGTTCCTGAGCTGAGAGGAAAGTGGTATGAACTGGAGGGGGTGAGGAGTGAACTCCAGGAACCCCCAGATTTGCTAAGGGAGCCAGGGCCTGCAGGGTGTTCTAGACAACAGGGACAGTGCAAACAAGTGGCTTGCATGAAGGAAGTTCTACCTGAATGATGGGAGAACCAGGATCCAGAGGGACCAAGGATGGCTTATGGTAGAGAGGCCTCCATCTGAGGGGATGAACAAGAGTTCTAGGGGTGCTCTCTGGTGGGGAGCAGCTCTCCAGGCAGATATGACAGCTTGAGCAGTGGCCTCTAGGTGTGAAGATCATGAAGTTAGAAGGGGGAAGTAAGGCCAGACAAGGGTGAGGCCTTGCAAGCAAGACTGGGGCTTGAGGAAGTACTAAGAGCAATGAGGGTTTAGGGGGGCAGTCCTGGAGGGTTCCCATTTGCCTTTTAGAAAGGACTGCTACAGCTCGTGTTGGGGAGAGCATCAGACAGGAGGAATCACAATGGTACTAGCAGATAATGTTTCTTAAATCCTTTCTGTGAGTCAGGCCTGGGCCAGACATGTAACTGGTGTTCAAATCCCTGTGGAGGTAGATAAACTGGGGTTCAGAGGAAGTGGACTTGTTGGCCTGTCCCGCAGTGGCGCCATTCAAATTCGGGCCCGAGTTGGAAGCTCTCTCACTCAACCGCTGTTCTGACTGCCACAGTCCTTTCTCCTTGAAAATCATGCCCATTTCTAGGTGCTCACATTTAGAAAGGATATTAGCAAACAAGGTATGCTGGGGGAGCTTCCTCCCTCTAAATTCCTCCTCTTCCCCAAGGCAGTTTTCTTCAAATATTTGAAAGAAAGCATTGGTGTGTTCATCCCAGTTCCTTTCAACTCCCCTCCGGCTATCCTCCCTGGCTCCCTTCTACTTGCTCCCCTCAGAGCCTCAGGCCCTTTCCCCCAACCCTTCTAAGTGCCCATGGCCCACAGCCCTTTCCTTTCAGGATCACACTCCCTCATGGCAGGCTTTCTAGACTCTCCTTCTTCCAGCCCTCTCCCCTTTGGCTCCCACCTTGATCCCCAACAGCTACCTACAAGCTCCTAGGTGATGCTGACAGAGGAGTGAGCAAGGCGAGAGCAGAGGGCAGAGGGCAGGGATGGTGGGAGATGGACCTGACTGGAGCTTGTGTGGCTTGTGTGACTGGGAGCTGGGAGTGTTAGCCAGCATCAGCTCAGAAGGGCCCACTTTATGGGCAGGAACCTGACTGGAGCTTGTGTGGCTTGTGTGGCTGGGAGCTGGGAGTGCAGCCAGCATCAGCTCAGGAGGACCCACTTTATCGGCAGGAACCATTACCAGCAGCTCCAGATCTGGGTTTGATTGTGTTAAACATGTCATAATTCACCTTCGCTCAAAGCCTTCCCTGGCTTCGAGGAACTGGAGAAGGAAGTGTTGGGGCTCAGCTTGCACTGGTGCTTCTCTGTCCCCTTTGGGGAACCTCAGCGTTGACAGCTTCCCACATTGAGAGGTCTCTATTCCTGTCAAAGGGTCAAGTAGAATAACTGTCACCTAGGATGTGGGATCCCCCCGCATAAGTCTCTGGAGATTTGTGTTAGTTAGCCTGCCTAAGACTGCTGCCTTTGCGCGTCATCATTTCTGGGCTGCTAGACGCTAGGGGGCTTTGCACACCAGCAGCCAGAGAGGGTGGCAGCACCAGCCAGTTAGTAGAAGCTCAAAGCCATTTCTGTACCTTCCCTTGGTGGTAGAGGGTGGGAGCAGCTCAAACTTCTGCTCTGAAAGCAAAAAGATAGAGGTTTCCTAAATAAAGAACAATGAGCCAGCAGAAAAAGGAGAGGGGTTAATCTGGGCACACTTTTTCCTCTTTCCTGCTCCATGTTTGCCTCCTGATGGATGTACTGGCTTCCCTGCTGTCTCCCTTTGGGATTGTACAGGTTCTGAATGGTGGTTTTGTTTCCCAGGGGTTTTCCTCATTCCTAACTTCTTCCCACCACATCCCCTTCCCCCCAAAAGCCAAGATAAAAACTTCTTTCCTCTTGGATACCACCATGTATAGGGAGTTTCTTCATCTGTGAAATGAAAATCATAGTAATCTCTGCTTCCTAGGGTGGCCTTAAGGAGTAAATGAGATGATGCGTGGAACGCAGTGCCTGGCCCTGGTAATGCTTATTAAGTGCTCACTGTTAGCATTATTATTAGATATTGTCACTGGAAGTTGAGCAGGAGGTGCTGGAGAAATAGAGTTGGCAGGGTATTCTGCACACAAACAGTGTGTTCCTAAGATCAAATGCTGACATATCAGTTCCTATTTGAACTGCCTGTAGACACCAGCAGCCCCAGGAGCCCTGAAGGGCCAGCTTTTGTAAGGGAAGAATTGCTGCCAAAGTCAGAGGCTGTCCCTGCCCAGGGCCTGCCTGCTTAGCTGAGCCTGCTGTGGGTACGAGCTTCCAGCTTTGCTTCCAGATCGCCTTCTTCCTGCAGAGCACATAGAAACCTCAGTGCCATTTCCAGTGGGCATGGTGGTGAATCACAGTACCTTGCCAGCTGCCAAGATCCACAACTAAAAGCTTGGCATCTCTTGCCCAGGCTCTGAGAGCAGTCTTTCCTGAGGGTATGCAAGGTTCCTGGGGAATCCTCAATGGATGGGACTTTGTTGCCTGGTTGTATACAGCTGTTTCCATGCTCCTCCTGTTAGGATGGAGCTACTCAGAGATAAGGGTATTTCAGAACCTCTTTTAAGAAAAGGAAATGCATTTCACGCTTGGGCTGTGATAAAGTATAATTGGGATACAAGGAGGCATCAGTATAGGAAAGGAGCACCTGTCAGCCTTTGTGACAGGTGAGGTTCCTGCCTCTGAGCTTATCATCTGGAAAGGCAGTGGACCCAAAAGTTCTGTCAGCGTCATGGATTAAGGAGTAGGATAGTGGGAGACCCAGGCCTCTGTGAAATTTAAAGAAGTAGTAGCTAATCAGGAGGGGGAGGAGAGGAAGCCCTTGCTGGAGAAGCTCCAGCGTTTCTGGAATCTGTGCCCTCTGTGGGGCCTGATGACAGTCTTTGACATGCCAGGCACTCTGCTGGTCACTCTCCTTGGTGCTAACTGTGAGATTGCTCATGCTTCCAGCCGCCCTGCAAGGTGTAGAGTCTCATCCCTAGTTACAGATGAGCAAACTAAGCCTCAAAAGCGATGAGCTGGCATCAAAACCAGGCCTGACTATCATCAGCAATTTTTTTGCCACTACAAGCGACTCTAGCTAGAATTCCCATTCCTAAGTGGCTGGCACCCCCTTGATTATATTCCTCCTCTTTTGTATAATGCCAACCATTTGAGCACTTGTTCTGTGCTTCCCTCTGTGCCAGGTGTTGAGTGTGTCAAGTGTCCCTCATCTCTAATCCCCACAAAGACTCCTCCCAGGTCAGGTTCGTTGTCTCAATTTTACAGATAAAGAAACCAAAGCTCTGGGATTAGTGACCCAAGGTTGCACATTTAGCAAAGTGCCTGAAACATATTTCAGCCCACATCTCTCTATTCCAAAGTCATTTTTCTACCTCTTGCCCTTGCCTGGACAGGCATGTCACAAGAGGGTTCTGTGATGATTTTAGACCTGGACAGTTAGGATTTGAGGCTTTATTCTTTTGTTGTTGTCACCAGGGCCTGTGCAAGCACTGTGGGGAGAGGGCCTGTGCAAGCACTGTGCAGCAAGGTACCCAGCCCTGCCTACAGGAGCACAAACCCCATTAGGCCAGACTAGGCACCCTGCAGAGCCAAGGGAGGCACTTACAGGGTGCCAGTGGAGATGCTTCCGGATCTGAGGCTCTGACAGCTTTAGTGCAGTCAGTGGAGGAGCAAGGCTGGTGGCCACCTGCTCCCTGTGCTGGGGTGGACCTCATACCACTGACAGCCTTTACTTTTTCTAATGTTCTTTCTGCTTGTCAGGTTAACTCAGTGGGGGGCTGGCTTAATTAATCCCTCCTTTGCCCTTTGAAGAAAGCTCAGTGCAGCTCTAGTAGAGAGCAGAGTCTGCTTGTCTAAGCTAAGGGAAACCTGAGTGGTGTAGGCTCTTTTAATCTAGAGGAGGGGAAGAGCAGGCAGAGACCTTGCTTTCTAGATTATTAGAAAGGGCACATGGAAGGAAGCCATCCTGATCATTGGTAGAAAGGCCAGGGTGGTTCTGGGTCCCCAGGGCCCCAATCCTCTTTCCTGACCCTACTGCTTCATGGCAGTATAAACCTGGGCAAGTTCCTCACCCTCTCTGTAGGCCAGGACAGTACCCAAAGGGTTCTTGCAGGGATCTGTCAGGTATTGTTGCTTGGAGGCAGTAAGCGAAGATAAGTAGCATGTCCTGAGGAGTGTTTGTAGCAAAGGTAAGGGGTTTTACAGTCCCTCCTTCCCTGATGTGATACTGACTAGAGACTCAGGGCAGTGTCCTTAAGCCTGAGGAGGGAACCATGGGCCATTTGCCGTGGCTCTTGCAGAGAGACAGGAGGGATAGAGTGAGGCCGGGGCCATCTGCCCTGCCTTTTGAAGTCCTCAGGGAACTGCAGGTGGGCAGTAGGGGGATGGCATGTTTCTGGCAGCCAGGAAGTACCCAGGGGATGGAGGAAGGAGAGAGAGAGGCTGAGACTCTGCCCTGCAGAACCCCCTGGCCTGAGTCCCACCAGGCATCTGTGCACTCCTGGCAGTGCACACCCCTCCATATGGCAGTTGCTGGAGGTTGGTGGCTGTGCTTGGGAGACCTAAGAATGCTTCCTCTGCCTTGGGAGGGGAGAGAGCAAAGCCGAGTGGGTAATTATAGAGAGCTGTGCATCAGGCTGGCCCAAACCAGTTCCCTTTATTCCCTGTGTGGCTCAGAGCCGTGGGATGGGAAGAATGAAGCAGCTTGGGAGAGGTCAGTGGGGGAGGGACAGACAGCTGTCATCTGCACTGCCACCCAGGCCCTCAGGAGAAGGGGCGTTCTGGACCTTGTACAGTGGCAGAGGGAGGAGGCCTGGTTTCTTCCCCTGGGAGAGTTTGCAGTTTTAGTTATGATGCCAATCATAGATTGGTGTCATAAGCCCACCTGACCTGGAAGAGATATCCTGTAGTAAACCATGTGGAGGGACAGCTTGGTAGAGCAGGGGAGCTGAGACTTCTTCCTTCCAGTCACAGACCCTCCTAGTGTGTTAGGATAGCCTTATCCTGGCTCCCAGTGCAGGGTGTCCTCTGCCTGGCTCTCCAGCCTTGTTTCCTGGTGCCATTTGCACTGTAGCTATTCCACCTGCTTCTCTTCCTTGAATTCCCAAGCTCGTTTCTGTCTCAGGGTCTTTGTACATGCTGTAGCTGCTGCCTGAAATGTTCTTCCTTTTCATAGATGACTCCTCAGTTATCATTGAGGCCTAAGCACCAATCTCCCATCCTCAAAAGCAGCTTTCCCTGACTTGTCCCAAGAAGTACCCCCTCCCCAGTCCCAATACTACTTTATTCCCTGCAGAGGGCCATCCCCTCTCCTTTGGTTACTACTGTTATTTCCAGTACCTGGACGGTGAGAAATAAGCTCAGATATTTGTTCCCTAGGTGAATAAACATCTGTATGAATGTCTTCTCCTAGAGCTGCCAGCAAAACCTAGACAAATCATTTTCTACCTTGGGGACTTCCCTCCTATCTCTAGAAGAAGATAGGAATCTAGAGATCCTGTCTGCCTCCAGCTGGCAGGGGTAGTGGCCAAGACCAGATAGTGCAGGGAAAGGTGGAGGCAGGCCTGGGAGCCCAAGCCAGCATTATAACCCCTGTGGCTTTTCCACCCCACAGTTAGAATCACAGACCCTGTGCAGGGTTGCATGGCTTACTCTGGGATTGTCGGATTTCAGCCTGGGCAGCTGATACAAACCCAGCTGGGCTGACTTTGCTCTTTGTTGATCACCCACTTAGCCTCTCAGCAACATGGGCCATTTCTGTTCATCCAGGCATGTGAGCTTTCTCAGAGGAAGGAAAGGATAGGATTTAGTATAGTCACAAGAAGGGCATCTGTGGGGTGGGCACATCTGTGATTAAAGTCTGTGAACATATCCCTTTAAGAGAACATTCCAGAGAAGGTCCTTCTGAGGTTTTTGTGCAGTCAAGCCCCAACAGACCCTTCTGAATTCTCCCCTGCCAAAAGCTTGTGAAAATTCCTCACTTCTCATGGCCAGGGGTAGGTTCTAAAGAAGTCACTCCAAACTAGGTCGGAGGCCCAATGTGTGTTGAGTCAGCTGGTGTGAATTTGGTGGGAGAAGGCAGCGGGGCCCAGTGAGGTGAATGTGGGAAGAGCACATTGCTCAGGGCCACTTCCCAGGGAGAGTAGAGTGTGGGGAACAGCATCAGCACAACTCAGAAAGCAGAGGGTAGACTTTTCCTCTAAAAAGGAACCTTACCTAGTGCAATTTGGGATTCAGAAAGCTGGGATTCCAGTCCTAGCCAGCCTGCTTGCTTGCCCTGTGGGTATTTGCCACACCTGGGACAGGTGACTGGTGGCTGCTTTGTATGTGGTCAATCTCAGTTTTTCCTTCCCAAACTCACCTGATTATCTGAATCACTTGGGTCCCCATTATTAAAATTCTCAATTCCAGGCTCTGCCCAGATCTGTTGAGTGGAAACTCCAAGAGGTGTGGCTGTGGGTTCTGGTTTGAGTCCATACTTCATGTGGTTCTCAGTGATGGGCAGGTTGGGCGGACTGCACCCGCAGTGCAGGGGAAGGAATACTGGGACTCCAGCTCCCCAAATTACCTTAGAGTCCCTGCATATCTGTAGTTGGTGTGGACAAATTTCTAAGGTACATTTGACATGGGGCAAGGGTCAGAAGACTGAGGACAATTTGTGTAGCTTTTAATTGGGAAAATAACCCCCTTTTGTCCTCTTTAAAAAACAAAAAATAAACACTGGTTATTTCAGTGAAGAGAATATGAAACTCCTTGAGAGACTCCTGAGTGTGTGGTTGGGAGATTGAACAATTATAGAGACCACAGACCTCATGCACTCCATCTGTTTGGATTATTAGAGGTGGAAGGACAAAAGGATGCTGTGGGGACATATGAGTTTGAGGGGCTAATGAAGAGTCTTCCAAATCAGGAAGAGGTTCAGTATGTACTATGTGGAGGTTGAGAAGCCAGAACAAAGCTACCCAGACAGAATGCCTTTCTTTTATTTTTAAACTCCTGTATATTTGTCAGGCCCTTACCATTTTTTGTTGTTGTTTGTTTTGAGGCAGAGTCTCACTATGTCGCTCTCAGTAGAGTGCTGTGGCATCAAAGCTCACAGCAACATCCAACTCTTGGGCTTAAGCAATTCTCTTGCATCAGCCTTCCAAGTTGCAGGGACTACAGGTACCTGCCACAACGCCCGGCTATTTTTTGGTTGTAGTTGTCATTGTTGTTTAGCAGGCTCCAGCTGGGCTCAAACCCCCCTGCCTTGGTGTATGTGGCCGGCGCCCTAACCACTGAGCTATGGGCACTGAGCTGCAAGCCCTTACTGTTGCACAGTAAGTTTTTTGATGGTTTTTGTAGTTTTAAATAATGCAGGCTACCGGGGCATGGTGGGACACATGCTGCCTGGAAAACTAAGGCAGGAGGATGGCTCTGACCCATGAGTTTGAATCCAGGCTGGGCAACATGGTGAGACCCTGTCTCTAAAAAATAAATAACTCTGGCTCGGTGCCTGTGGCTCAAG
>NW_003852547.1:4288271-4317774 GCF_000181295.1 Otolemur garnettii | reverse complement strand
AAAAAAAAAAAAGCTCTGATTGGTTATTAAAGTAGTCTGAACCCACCAGCCCTGGTATATGTGGCCAGCTCCTTAACCACTGAGCTATGAGTGCTGAGCCTTTTTTTTTGATACAGAGTCTCACTCTGTTGCCCTGGGTAGAGTGCCAGTGGCATCATAACTCACAGCAATCTCAAACTCTTGGGCTCAAGCAGCCCTGCTGCCTCTCCTCCCAAGTAGCTGGGACTCAATTCCAGGCTCTACCCAGATCTGCTGAGTGGAATTATTCAGAGAACATTCCAGAAAAGGTCCTTCTGAGGGTTTTTTTGCAGCCACGCCCCAAGGGACCCTTCTGAATTCTGGGGTTGTGCTGACCCTGTCCCCCTCAGCTGTGCCTGCCACAATGCCCCCTAGTTTTTCTATTTTTAGTAGAGATGGAGGTCTCACTCTTGCTCAGGCTAGCTTTGAACTCCTGAGCACAGGCAATTCACCTCCCTTGGCCTCCTAGAGTGCTAGGATTACAAGTGTGAGCCACCATGCTCAGCCTTCTGATTAGTTTCTTAGGATAAATTGCTAGAAATGTAATTCATTGCTAGACCACAGGGCCAAATATAAATTCTGATATTAAATATATGTATTATTCTTGAACATAGAAAATGTGCAGCTGGTAAAAACATTCAGACAGTATGAAGGAGGGATGTGGAGTGAGTAAGTTTGCCTCCCACACCTGGCCTGTGCTTTTTCTGAAGATTCTACCTCAGAGAAAAATGCTCTAGTTACTAGGTTTTTATGTTATTTTCTTGGAAATATTCTTTGTTTATATAAACATATATGTTGCCATTCTTTTCACTCTTTTTTTTTTTTTTTTTTTGAGACTAAGCCTCAAACTATCACCCTGGGTAGAGTGCTGTTGCGTCACCACTCACAGCAACCTCCCACTCCTGTCTCAAGCGATTCTCCTGCCTCTGCCTCCCAAGTAGCTGAGATTACAGGTGCCGGCCACAATGCCTGGCTAGTTTTTGGTTGCAGCTGCCATTGTTGTTTGGTGGCCCTAGCTGGATTCAAACCTGCCAGCTCCGGTGTATTTGGCTGGCATCTTAGCTGCTTGAGCCACAGGTGCTGGGCCCTTTTCACTCTTTTTTTAAGCACAGATGGGAACATTGTATATCTATACATACTTTTTTTTTTTTTTTGAGACAGAATCTCACTCTTTTGCTCTTGGTAGAGTTCCATGGCATCATAGCTCATAGCAGTCTTGAACTCCTCAGCTTATGTGATCCTCTTGCCTCAGCATCCCAAGTAGCTGGGACTACAGGTGCCTACCACAGTGCCCAGCTAGTTTTTCTCTTTTTACTAGAGATAGGGTCTTACTCTTGCTCAGGCTGGTCTCAGACTCCTGAGCTCAACCAGTCTACCCACCTCAGCCTCCCAGAGTGCTAGGATTACAGACATGAGCCACTGCATCTGGCCTATATATACATCCTTGAATAATGTTTCTTTGTGTGGCTGAATTATGGCATATTTGTCTAGTCCTCAATTTGTAATGAGATATTTGGTTTCAAGGTCTTTATGGATAGATTTCGGTGTGCAAGGCACTTTGTCTAAAGCTAGGCTGATTCCTAGAATGCCTTATAGTCTCCTGAGGGAAAGGGATGTATAGAAGGCCTGAGACCCAGTGGTCACAGGAAGCGGAAGAGGCTGTCAGAGGCAGAGATCAGGAAGACCCCCTCCACCAGATGCATACCCAGGGTGATACAGTCTGCCTGAGTGAGTGGGCCTTATATGTGAGGTGGAAGCTGGGGAGGAAGCTGGCTTCACAGAGAAATTGGGGGACAGGAAGTGAGGGTGGGAGCACATCTTTACTAGCACCAGAACAGAGTGCTTGCTTTCTGTTTGACAACAAACTAGATGTTCTCTGTATCTTTTTTCCCCAGAGGCTCATCCAAAATAGAGGAAGCATGCGAAATCTACGCCAGAGCAGCAAACATGTTCAAAATGGCCAAAAACTGGAGTGGTAAGTGATCTCTGCTAGAGCTCCTCTGCAGCTCTTTCTCCTCTTTTCCCTCAGCTTCCAGTTCTGGAGGCCTGGCTGTGAGGTTAGCCTTGTAGGCCCCTTTTCTTTTTATGCCATCTCTGGCATCAGAAACTGATTGGCCTCGTCTTTTTGTATCTACTGGGTTACTTTATGCTTTGGGTAACATGGCCTTGGAGAAAGGTTAAGGATAAATAGATTATTGCATCCAGATAGACCCACATGTATTGATGAGCTCTTTGAGCTCTAAATTTCTCTATAAATTTAGAATTTTAGGTGTCTTGGAAATTGTTCCCTAGTACTTCCTTCAGAGTCTGAATTCTGGGCTAGGGAACATTTGACTGGTTCCAATAATAATATTAATCACAGTACAGCTACCATTTATTGAGTACTAAGTGCCAAGAATACATCATTTAATGAATCACCACAGCCGTGCTATGAAGATCAGTCCATTAATGTCCTAATGTTACTATTCAAAAACTAATGTTTGGTTCAGCTTCTTTTCCACGGTGCCATGACTAGTGAGTGACCATACCAGGATTCAAAAAGCAGGGTTCTGACTGTAGAGCCTCAGCAGCTGGCCTGCACCAACACAGCAAAAGAGGTTAACTGAGGAGAAGAGGTGAGGAGGGGCTACTGAAGGTCAGAGAGGTGGGGAGATTGGTGAGGGGCCGCCAGCAGGCTGATGGAGAGCTTAAAGAGCCATGGTGATGAGCCCATTTGGGGCTGATTTCCTAACATGGCTTTCAGCATCAACAGGGTTGGATCAAGGAAATCAAGCAAGAGACATAGTTTTGGAGCCCAGGAAAGAACTTTCTGACCACTGAAAAGATGAGACTTAGGGATGAGACAGGGACTATGGAAGCAGGGTACAGAAGCATAGGATAAATAGTTGTCAACATTTTCTGATAATTTCAGTTTCCCAAAAGTTGGAAGAATTTTTTTTTTTTTTTTGAGATAAAGTCTCACTTCGTCCCCCTTGGTAGAGTGCGGTGGTGTCACAGTTCACAGCAACCTCAAACTCTTGGGCTTAAGCAATTCTCTTGCTTAAGGCAGGAAGGTAGTAGGCCCGTGGATCCTTGCTGGCCTTTCTTCTAAGGCCCTGCCAGTTGTGCAGAAGGAACACATGTCTATAGCTAACAAATTCACATGGGCTTTTCTCACTCTGGACATGAGGACATCCAGATAAAAGCCTGTGCCCTGAGAGGCAACCCTGGCATTTTGTAGCTGGACTCTGGAACCTTCAGAAGGACTGCACAGTAAGGGAGTCATGAGGCCAGACAGAGCAGGTCCCCTCTGTTCCAATTGGTGTGACACAGCACTCCATGCCTGCGGGAGGCATAGACTCCCTCTAGGCTGCTACCTCTGCTAGTTGCTCCGTGCTCTCTCCTTAAAACTCCGTAAGCACCTTGAATTTGCCATGCTGGCTGGTGGAAGAGTTTATGGTAGAAGAAGAATGTACTCCCATGTTCTAATTTCCAGACTAAAACTATCCCTGAGTGTGGTTCCACTGGGTATGTAGAGAAAAATCACATGCTGCTCTTAGAAGAGGAATGAGTTCAAAAGTTGCCACTCGGCTCTGATGGAGAAATACTTACTTTGGAAGTTTGAAGGGGGTTATCATGGGTGTGGCTTTGGTCTTTGCTTTCCTTATCATTATTCGTCAGTGACAACTGTACAGAAAGGCCCTGGAAAAGGTCTGGAAGCAAACTGAGTCCATACGGCTACAGTCCTCCCTTTAACCCTGGATTTCAGAGACTCTATATCTCTGATAGAGAAAGTGAGATGGACTGAATTGCACCCTTGGTTCTTTGGAGCCTTGTGGTGGTGTCCCCTCCCCCCATATTCCTCTTTCAGATCATTAATGAGTGACTAGAAAGAGTAAAATAGAAAGGAAAAAAAGAAGGCACATGGACAAAATGACATGGTACCACAGAAGGTGACTGTGGGCAGATAAGTACAGGATAGACTGGGCTTCAGGTACAGCCCCACTCAGACAAGTGTTCTGTGTCACTTGTCTGCATGTACTTGAATTCTTGGTGTTCATGTCCTATTTTCTTTTCTGGATGTGATGCTCCTGAAAGGGGCAGACCCTATGTCATTCCTGTACCCCCCACACCATGTGCCTCATAGCACAGAGCCTGAGCCTGCAGTGACTGTACGAGAGAATAGAATGTGGACAGAGGCAGATGAGTCTGAATTAGGAAGAGTTTGGAGGAGTTGTGAGGGAAAGAAATAGGACTTGGGAAGGGGAAGTAAATGGGAAGGTGTTATGTGGTTTTAATCTTGATTGCCCCTTCCCAAGACACCTCCTCCTGAGCCTACCCAAAATTCGGCTTCCACTTTGCCTTCTGTGGTCCAAGGGTTCCCTAAGGAGGACTGCTGAGGCCAGGAGGTATAGGAGGCCTCTTCTCTCTCTTTATATCCTTTGCAGCTCTCAGCTCTGTTTTCTCTTTGTTTCTTTAGAAGTGGTAGCTCCAGAAATATTGGCACATGTTGGGATTAGGGACAAGGGATTTAGCTGAGTTCAGCCTGCCTCTTGCATATACCTGGTTCTTCTTCCTCTTCACCCTGAGTTAGCCTCCTGCCTCTCAGTTGGACCAGCAGGAACCTCAGCCCTAGGGTCTAGGCCTTACCTTGGGCTCATTCAGGCCACTCTTGTCCTCTGTGAACTTTTCTGTGTTCCTAAGAGTCCCACCCACCACACAGGGAAGTGTTTGTATGGCTTTAAAAAGTATGGCGCCCCACTGAGGCCAAGATCTCTCTTCTTTTCTGTTCCAGCTGCTGGAAATGCTTTCTGCCAGGCAGCCCAGCTGCACCTGCAACTCCAGAGCAAGCATGATGCGGCCACCTCCTTTGTGGATGCCGGTAATGCATTCAAGAAAGCTGATCCCCAAGGTGAGGGCCTCTGTGGGCCACCCGGCTGACTGCCCAGAGCACCATCTCAGCCCTCTGCCCAGAAGTCCTCAGGTTTCCACTCAGCTATCTTTTTTCCAGTGGCCAGCATGTGGTAGCCTGGTAGGGAAATGCCTGAGGTAAAGCAAGCGGTGACTTCAGAATTGGCTCCCGTCCTTCCGGTTGGCATTTGCACCCTGCTCTGAGTCTCTGCCTCCCCCCAGATACTTTGTATGTGCAGCTGATCACTGCCCCCAAAGCCTGGGAGCATTTGGGAGTAGGAGTTATATTTCAGACCCACTGCCTGCCAAGGAGAGAGAAAAATCTGTTCTGTCGTCAGAATTAACACGCAGAAGGGAGTAGGGGGAGTTCTAAGGCCAGCCAGGTAGGAGTCGCTGCCGAAAAAGGAGCGGAAATTATCTTAACCTGGCTTCCTTATACCCTGGGGAAAAATTAGAGAGAACAGAGCCTGAGATACAGTTGCCAAAGAACAAGTTACTTAAAATGAGAGCATGTTAGGGACAGAAGCCCAGTTTGGGACTGACTCATGGTGAGAAAACAGTTTCTGCCCCACTGGGCTCATCCCAAAGTGGAAATACAGTCTAATGAGTATCACACTCTTAGATTTCATGGGGCAGGAATTTTAATTTATTTTTTAAATCTTGGTCCCAGACATAAGTTGCTAACTTTTAGTTTTACCAAGGAGGGATATTTTTCTTTTAAAAAATGGCCATTTACTGTTACTTTCTTTAGGGGAATGGTAAATATATGAATTTTGTTAAAAACGAAATATATAATCTTGGAATGAAGGCCTGTCCCTCCCAAGAGGCGACAATTAGAAACAGTGTTGGGATATTTCTTCCAGGGTCAGTGAGCACCGGTTCACACCCCAGCATCTGGGAATTCCTGGCATACCCTGTTGTCGTGATTAAGGATAGATAATTGCAAGTTAAGGTTTTTGAGTTCTATGTTGACCAGCAGCTTTTCCCCAGACTGACAATTTGTTCCTCTCCAGGTGGCCATGTCACAGATGTCAGTGATCACATGGGGGGACTCAGGCCTGTCAAAAACCAGGCTGTTGATTGAGCCTAGCAGGTGATACTGGGCCACAGCAGGGCCACATAGGTGACATGACCATGACTCAGGTCAACCCTGGGTTTGTGTTAAGCTTGAATCATCCCGGGGAGTCTACACACCCACCAGGGAGCCTTCCCCCCACCCAAGCCTTTCTGTCTGCTCTCAGGAGAACGAGTTGGCCTGGAGATGCTGCCTTAGCATCTGTGATGTTCAGCTGCTGCTCCATCCGGAGTGACTGAAGGGACTTGTTTCTGGGGCACCACTGAGTGCCGGGGTGGGGACATGTGTACAGTGCCATTTGCTCTTTCAGCAGACACCTGCACTTCCTGAAGACAGGCCTTACTTGGCACTATGATGTCTTTCCCTTGGCTTTCCATCTGAGCTTTTTCAAGCTATACAGCAAGACTGCAGGCTCGGGGCCTGATGTCTTTATGTAGCCCATCCGTGGCCTTAGGAACCTGAGAGTGTAGCTGAGGAATCCCAGACCAATGGGAACGTGCAATGATGATGCCACATTGAAGGTACAAGCACTGGCTTGGCTCAGGACTGGTTTTAGTTGGCCACTTTAGAAGCTGAGACAGGAAGGGGTGGATTTGGCTGGGGGAGACTTTGAGGAGAAGGAGGAGGCAGTTGTGAGAAGAGAGCCTTGTTTGAACAGAGCTCTGGGGACTTGGTGCTGTCCAGGGAGGGCTGTTAGCACAGCATTCTGTGCCACGGCCTCTAGGTGCTTACCCAGTCTCCACTCTCAGCAAGGGGCAGCAACGGCTTTGTGTCTAGGGCTGCTCAGGCCTTGCAGAAAAGGCGGCGGCAGCTCTGTGTGGCTCAGCAGGGCAGGAGCTTCATGGCCTCAGAAGTTTGAGAGGTCCCTGCCCCTGCTGTGTGACTGTTTCCTCATCTGTTAAAGCAGAGATTGCACTGCAAGGTAACGCTCATGTCCAGTGTGGACATGTGAGAAGTGTGCAGTAGGGGCAGCCCTGGCTCGCTCAGCCACAGTACCTCTGTCTGGCCTGGCTTCCTCACAGCCTCCACTCCCTGGGCTCTTTTCTTTTCTTTCTTTCTTTTCTTTTGAGACAGAGTCTCACTTTGTCACCTTTGGTAGAGTGCCCTAGCATCATAGCTCACAGCAACCTCAGACTCTTGGCTCGAGTGATCAGGGTCTCACTCCTGCTCAGGCTGGACTCAAACTTACGAGCTCAGGTGATCCACCTGCCTTGGCCTCCCAGAATGCTAGGATTATAAGCATGAGCCTCCACACCTGGCCTCCCCCTGGGCTCTTGTCACTGATCTCCTCAGCAGCCTTGAAGGCTTCTGTCTAGGTCAGCACTTCCTATAGTAGTCTCTTCTAGAGAGTGTTTCCCTTGAGGAAGAGCTGGTATGCACCTGAGGCCTGCCCTGGCTCCCATCATTGCCCTCTCCCTCTGTAGAAGATAACTTGCTGCCCTTTGGTGACACTGGGTGGCATGGTGCGAGGGATGGGGAGATTGGTGCCCATACCTGTCATTGGTTCCTCAGATTTTCCCAATCACTGCTGGCTACTCCAGGCAGGCCTCTTCCCTAGCCTACCTCATAGCTGGGGCCAGGAGCAAAGGCGTATGTGTGTACCTGGGACAGGGAAGTAGCCCAGTCCTCATTTGTCCCTCTACCCCCCTTTGCCATTTACTGAGTGCCTATTGTGTACCAGACACCTAGCATCTTTTAACCCATTTGAATTCTTTGTATGATTCTGCGATTTGCCCCTGTTTTACCGAGGGGACAGCTGAGTACTAGATGTGATCAAGGAAGGCTTTAGTGAGGGGCAGAAGCTGAATTGAGTGGCACCGCTAGTGGAAATGATCAGAATGGGGGTGGAATGGCAGCTGGCTCATTTCCAAAGTCCCTTTCCAGCTCTCTCTGGTGGATAGAGGAGGAGGGGACCAGGTGAGCTGCCACCTAGAGGGCCAAACCAGGGAACTGGGTTTTGCTCTGCTTGCCTTGGGTGCACTGGCAGGCTGTCCTCTGAGGACTAGGTGACGTGGGACCAGCCTGGTGGTTGTGAGTATGTTAGGAGCTCACCCAGGAGCCAGCTGGCTATGCTGTCAGGTAGCAGCCTGTGGCTTCCAGGCATGAAGGGCACTTAGCCCCGTAAATCCATGTTGCTGCCTGGGGGTAAGCCTGTCTCTCCTGCCGCTACTGCAAGGGCTGCACTTTGTTGACAGCACTCCAGAGCCAGTGCCAGCAGGCCTGGGTGGCAGCTGCTAATCTTGCTCAGAGCGGCCCTGTGGACCTGAGATGGCACATTGAGTGTCCCAGGCGTTCTAGCTGGGAGAGGGAACATATGAGTACCCTGGGCCTGCCATGGAAGCTGGAGAGGATAGGTGGGCTGGCTTGGCATCCTGGCCCTTCTGTTTCTAGATCTGTTCTGTTCTAAAATTTGTGCCTGTGTATGAGGGTGACACTTCTCAGGCTACTGGCTTTTGATTGTGTTCTCTTTCCTTCTTCATCTTCTGCCCTCTTTTTGCCTTCTCTTCCTCTTACTTCAGCTTCTGTCTGTCAACCTCCAAACCTTGCCTGAATGATGTCCATCCCCTGAATTTGGGGGGAGGGGACCCAGAGGCCTCTCTGAATTAGACAAAACATAGACTTCTCTCCCCCAGAGTAGCATTCACAGGCACCTACTTTTTGCATGTCAATTAAGAGGGTGGGCTATAAACTCCCTGAGAGCCCAGCGACATACCTGAGCTAAGAGCTTCTGTTCAGCAGTCTCCTCAGGGAGTGAGCTTGGTGTCCCATGCAGACTGTAAGCCTCTTGAGAGCAGGCGCCAAGCCTTGAGCTTCTTGGCAGTACTGTCTTCCCAGGTGGTCTCAGCATAGCAGGAGCCTTCAAGTGCCTCATACCCATGCTCAGCCCATACCCTATGATCTGTCCAGGCTCTGTGCCCTTCCCTCCTTCCCCTCAACATCCCTCTCTTCCTGAGATGCACGAAAATGGAGTTAAAAAAAAAAATACCTGCTCTGGAGCTCATTTCTATCTGCTAGAAAATGCCTCCCACTCATGCTTTTCTCTCTCCAAATAACTTGTCAAAAGAAAAAGAAAAAAAAAAACCTTTCCCAAATTTAAAACCTTGCAAGAGATATTACAACAAAGGTAGCCCAATTCCTCCTTCCCATGCCATCCTGGTGTGTTAGGGGTTTTGGTAAAACCTGTCACTGGGCTCTCAGGCAGTCTATATATAGCCCACCCTCAGTGTGAGGAACCAGTGGGTGGCAGGCCAGGTTAATGGGGATGGGAGGAGAAGGGGGTATGGAAAGAGAGGGTAGGGGAGAGTCCACAACTAGAGGTCTTGGTGCTCACAGCATCCAGCCTCCTTGTGCCAGAAATCCAGGCCAGATGAGTGCAGGGAGCAGAACCTGTTCAGGGTCCTGCAGGTAAAATTTGGGCGTTCCTGTTGCCTCCAAGCCTGCCTCAGATGTCAGGCTTGGCTGTCTCCGGCACCTCCTTGCCCCTTGCCAGCAGCTCTGTCCTGTGAAAGCAGGGACTTGGCAGGTCTGGCCCAAAACACCTGTAGGAATCTGGCCATCAGCCAGGCCCAGCACTGCTGTGACCTGTCCCCTGGGGTTGCTGGGAAGCCAGCAGCAGCTCAGCGGCCCTCCCCTGAAGCATGTGCCCAGCAAGTCACAGTCTGCAGAGTCATCAGTCTGACTAGGTTTCTGAGGCTCAGGGATTCCCTCATCTTTCCTCTCAGCCCCTGGGGAGTATGATCATAGCCCCAGCAACTCTGAGTGCCTGTTAGTCCTGGGAGTGCTGCCTCTGCCTCCTCTCCTGGGTTCTGCTGAAATGACCACTGTCTTATTTCTTCTCCCTACTTTCCTTTTTCTCTCCCCAGAGGCCATTAACTGTTTGATGAGAGCAATCGAGATCTACACAGACATGGTAAGAGTCACAAGCATCCTATCCCCACCTCTGTGTCCTGTGGTATTGCCCCAGGCCTGCCTCCCCACCCTCCACACCCCCAGCAGTGTTCCTTGTGCTGCGGAAGCAGGCAGGGATGAGGGAGAGGGAGCTAGTGGGGTCCTCACCAGCTCCCCAGCAGCCTGGCTCCTGGCAGCAGCTCCCACCACAACAAAGGAGCCTGATGGCCCCTCTCTCTGCATACCTGCCTCCATCCTGGTCCCTCCATGGGCCATCGAAGTTTTCGTTTATAGCAGTCACAGTTATTAGAGCATGTGTATGTGTCTAGCACTTTTCCTCTTAGCCTCTGCCCTGCCCCAGGTAGCATTTCCATTGACATATGCAGCCCAGATGGGCAGTTGCCAAGGAGCAGGATGAGGGACCCAAAGTTGGCCTGGGCTCCTGTTGGCTCTTCACTTTTTGCCTCCTCTTCACCCTTGCTCCTTGAATCTCACTGAACCCCCTCTCCCAGCAGGTACATAGGCCCTGCCCTCTTGCTGTATTCGGGGTAGTGCTGCAGTGATAATTATAACAATCATAGCAGCTTCCAATTTTTTAACAAGGCACTTGTTTAAAAGTGGTTGAAGTGGTTTTACCTTCCATCATGACAACACGATGAGGTCAGCATTATTGTTATTCCTGTTCAACATTTGAAGAAAGGGGCTTAGACAAGTAACATGACTTGTCCAGGGCCCAGGGACACGGGAGTTGTTGAGACCCAAAACTAGGTCTGGCTGAGCCCAGGGTCTTGTCCTTTCCTACTGTCCTCAGCAAGAGGGGCAGCCTTGGACCAGCATCTCTGTGCAGAGTGGCAGGGCAGGCACCTGAACCTGATGGAGAAAGCTACATAGCCCTTCAGAGTTTAAAGCCTCTTTGGGGAGCTCTGGCTGCACAGGGAGGCTGAAGGGCAGGTGTTGGCCTGCAAGAATGGCCAGCTCCATAGCTACCCAAGTTGGGGCCCTGGGCAGGGGAACTGTCAAGCTCTCTGTCCTGGTTTCTCCAAGGCCTTTTACCAGGTTACTCTGAATAAAAGGGCTGATCCTTCTGCCTCTCCTGGCCCTCAGTCAAATGCTTCCTGAGGGCCAAGGCCTCTGCCAAGTACCTTTACATACATTCTCTTATGTTCGTACTATCTGTGCCCTCTTGGATGGGATGGGTAGGGTAGGCACAAGGACATCACTGATCATGGGTGGCCCCTTCCTATATCCCCCCAGGGCCGATTCACCATCGCAGCCAAGCACCACATCTCAATCGCTGAGATCTATGAGACAGAGCTGGTGGACATCGAGAAGGTAAGTGAGTAGTCAGGGTTTGGCCAGGCTGGACTTCTCTCGCCCCTTCTACCCAGAGGAATCCTCTGGTGTCTGAGTACCAGGAAGGTATGTGGGGCTGCTGGCAGAGCTTGGGGAACCAGGGCAGAGGGAGCTATAGGCTGAATGGAGGCCTCCTCTCTGTCCTGCCTTCCTCCTGCCACCGCCTCCTCATGTCTCCCCAGGCCATCGCCCACTATGAACAGTCTGCAGACTACTACAAAGGCGAGGAGTCCAACAGGTAGCCCCTCTTCCTGCCTGCCCCTAGGTCCCTCAGTGACTTGCAGGACCTGCCACCACCCACCCTCACTCCTCCTCCCTACACAGCTCAGCCAACAAGTGTCTGCTGAAGGTGGCTGGCTACGCTGCACAGCTGGAGCAGTATCAGAAGGCCATTGACATCTATGAACAGGTGAGGTGAGGCAGACCCCAGCCCTGCACCCTGTTCCAGGCCTTGTGCCCCCTCAACCCAGTGCTGTGTTCTAGAGCCCTACCCTGTCCCCGTCTCAACCTTCCAGCTTCCCCTCCTCTCCCTGTCTCTCTATTTCTCTCATCATGCCATCTCCCTCACCTTCACTTTGTCCTTAACCTGGCTAAACTCCTTCTCCACTCACAACGCCGTGCCATGTCACCATCCTTCTCACACCCCTCATAGAGCTTCCTAGAGGGCCCAAGAGTGAGGCAGACTCTGAAGAACCAGAGTTGGGCAGGGAATGGAAAGAATTGCTGAGAAGGCCTGAGGCCTCATCCACAGTGGGAGGGAGGAGGGTCATGTGGGCTTCCCTCTGCTGTGCAGGGAGGACTGGGCTGTGGCCAAGAGAAAGACAGGCAGCTGGGCCCCAGGGAGAGCAGGGTGGGCACCGCCTCCCATGTTCCTGCAGTCTGCCACCCCTCTGCCCACCAATGTGCCAATCTCCCGTTGGTCCTGACAGCAGAGCCGCCTCCCCACCATGTTTGTGCTTCAGGGGCCCACAGACACCTGGCTTCAGCCTCCACTACCCCACCCCCTGCCACCGTCATGTCCTGGTCGCTCACACACCAGTTGCTGAACTCCCTTGCTTAGTTCCTAGCAGTGACTCTGGCCTCTGGCTGCCTGCCCTGAGCTCACAGTCACCTCCACATGGTCACAGGTGGGGACCAATGCCATGGACAGCCCTCTCCTCAAGTACAGCGCCAAGGACTACTTCTTCAAGGCAGCCCTCTGCCACTTCTGCATTGACATGCTCAATGCCAAGGTGAGCCCAGGCCTGGTAGGTCCTGCCTGAGCTTTCCCAACACCAGCCAGGAGATCCCTGGACCACTGTGTCTGTCACCAGGCCAAGTTGCTTCTTGCCTCCAAATGTAAATGTTGCATCTCTGTCCAGATGTCACCTCCCCAGCTCTGGCGGCTTTTCAGTTTCCAGCTCCTGGCGCTCTCAGTGCTGAGCTCTGTTCTTTATGGGTGTACTTGTTGAGTCCCATGAAATCAGCTCCATTGTCACCCCCCCGGGTTTTTTTTTTTGCGGTTTTTGGCTGGGGGTGGGTTTGAACCCACCACCTCCGGTATATGGGGCCAGCACCCTACTCCTTTGAGCCACAGGCGCCGCCCCCATTGTCACCCCATTTTATAGATGAAGACACTGAGCCTGAGACAAGAATCCTTTTAAGGCCACAGGGCTAGTAAACAGCAGCCCCAACATTCCAGACCACTGTTAACTCCTTGTGCCATGACTTAACCACAGCCTGCATGCCACCTTACCTACATTCAGGGCTTCATGGTTAGAGAAGGCAGGAGGAGGGGGATGGGCCAGTGGGAAGGAACTGGACCACAAGTTGGCACTAGATTTTGATTGTCTGCCATTCCCTCACCAGGCAGGGCTCTAAGGCATACACAATTTCCTAGTGTCTCTGACCACCCTGACCCCTGCCTCACAGCTATCTGAGCCCTGGTCCATGATGGGCACTGGCCACACTGGCATGAGCTTGGGCTTTGTCAATCCAGGTTCATGTCCCTGTCCCATATCTTACCCTGTGTCCTGGACAGGTCACTAGCCTTCCCTGGTCTGTTTCCCCACTCTCGCAATGGGACTTACCATCATCTGACCTCTCAGTTCTGAAGAACCGAAGCAGTCAGTCAGCCCCAGGCCTAGTTTCTAAGATTTGCTTATTTGCCCTCTGTCCTGGTTGATAGGGGACAAATGAGCACTTCCCACCTCTCCCCTCAGCCATCTCAACAGCCAGGAGCTGGTTCTAAGCTCAGCTCAGCTCTGTAGAGGTACTGATAGGCACAGAGCCAGATGACACTTGAGGCTGGGGGAGGGGCCTGGAGACCTGCCTTGGGACTGCCAGCTGTCCCCAGGTCCCCTGGGCTGCTAGGCCATCGGTTCCAATGGCCCTGTCTTTATTAACTTGTCCCCTTCCTCCCTCCCTGTTGCTCAGCTGGCTGTCCAGAAGTACGAGGAGCTGTTCCCCGCCTTCTCTGATTCCCGAGAATGCAAACTGATGAAAGTGAGTGCTGAGTACTCAGGCCTTCCTGTCCCTGGCACTGGAGAGGGGTGGCGGGGCCCAGGGATGGGGAATCTAGAGTCTTAAGGTCCAGGTGGGAGAATCATCAAGATTAATCCAGTGGTTCACAAAGGGTTTGTGTTTTTGTTTTCTTTTCTTTCTTCTGCAATTTGGGTCTCCATTTTCTAGATGAGAAAAGCATAACTCAGGCAGTGGTAGAGCCAGTCACAGAGCTGGGGGTTGATGGTGACATATACCTCTCTGCTGATGCTCTGTGTCAGTGAGGTTACCCTGAGCATGAGCCTTTTTGATGAGTGGGATGAAAGGATTGGCGCATGCCCCTTTTTCCCTCTTAGTGTGGGAACACCCCCCTACCCTAATCCCTTATTTAATGCACTCAGATAGCATGTGTTTGAATCTAATCCAGGCCAGCCTGGCCCCCTGACCCCTTCCTGCCATTTGCTTACAGAAGTTGCTGGAAGCCCATGAGGAGCAAAATGTAGACAGCTACACTGAGTCGGTGAGTGGCTGGCATGGGTGGCCAGGTCCCTCTTGGGAAGATGGGTTCCCCAGGTGGGCTGTCTTTCTCAGACATAGTCTCCCATGAAATTCACCTTTTTCATCTGTGGCCCTAGGTACTTAGCTGTGAACTCTTTTTTCCAGTCACCCCAGAATCCTCACAAGTAGCCCCAAGAGGTACAGGGAGTGTTATCTCCACTTTATAGAGGATGGCACTGAGATTGAGGAGGAAATATGGCCCTGGCCTTGTGGGGATGTAGCTGGGACTCAGACGCACATCTGTCTGCCCCTGAAAACTAAGTCTTTGCACCACTCAAAGTCCCCCAGGGTGTCTTGGGTGACCCCAGGAGGAGCAGATAGGGAAGGGTAGAGGTGAGGAGGAAAGTGGAGCTGAGGGGACAGGGAGAGGCACTGAATTCTCTCTCAGAGAAAATGCCCCACACAGATATATATACATTTCTTCTTTTCCTTCCTCTGTTCCGAATGTGCTGAACTCCCTGTGTCAGCTCAGGTTCTAATTCAGTTCTCTGGATGGCATATGTCAAGTTTATCTCTCCCTGGGTGACCCTAAGGAATTTAAACCCCTAAATGAAAACAGACACCAAGTGCCATCCAGTTCTTCCTGCCCCAGGCCATAGGTGGGAGGCTCAGCACAGGGGGAGGGGGAGCTTCAGCAGGGTGTGCTTCTTGGACTCCCCTTTCCCCAGGTCACTTAGGTCCTCTCTAGGTCTTAGTCTCTCACTCATAAAACAAGGAGGCTGGACTTGTGTGTGTGTGTGTGAGAGAGAGAGAGACAGAGCCTTGCCATGTTGCCCAGTCTGGCCTTGACCTCCTGGGCTCAAGCCATCCTCCTGCCTCAGCCTCCTGATTAGCTGGGACTATAAGCACCTGCCACCACACTCAGCTATTAGATCTTTTTTTTTTCTTTTCAAGCCACAGAATCTTTTTCTTTCTCCTCAAGGGAAATGTTATGACCAGAATAGTGAAGACAGACAAAGGGAGCTACTCTGGCAGGGGTTTGGGGCCACTGGCCTGCCCTTATCCCCTCCCAGAGACCAAGAATGACAAGGTCACATCTTGACAATGTTGGCAGTAGAGACCTTGGGCTCCAGAGTTAGGGACAGGGAGGGACTGGGGCTACCCCATCAGCTGGATGTGCCTGCAGGTAAAGGAGTACGACTCCATCTCGCGACTGGACCAGTGGCTCACCACCATGCTGCTGCGCATCAAGAAGACGATCCAGGGGGACGAGGAGGATCTGCGCTAACCCCCCACCCTTGGCGCCTGTCTTCTGTGGCGTCTGCTCAGAGAGAGGTGGGGCCTGAGACTGGCTGCGAGATCTTCCCTCCCTCTCCCCACCCAGGGAGTCTTGCAGGCCATGGCAGGCGGTAGCAGGCCTTGCTGCAGGGGTGCCAGAGGCCAGGGCCTGCTGGCCGGACAGTCACCCTCTGTTCTTGCTACATCCCTTGCCCCCTGCCCATTTATTTAAGCCCCCAAAGGTACCTTTCTTTACCCCAAGGAAACCAGCTGTTCAGAATCTTTGATACAAACGTATTTGCTGTGGGTGCTGCCAGGGTTTGGGGTAGCATCTGGAACCCCATCTCCTGACCAGCTGAGTCATGAGGCTGGTTTCTCTCTCTCCCACTTTTGTCCCCTAGCCAAGCTCTGAGCACATATAGCCACTGAGACTTATTCTCCCCTGGGGATGAACCCCTTCTCTCCCCCCAGCCTCCCATAGCTCCAACCTCTCAGGTTAGATCCTGGGGCCCGGGTTTCAGGGTATCAGCTCCACCCCCACTCCTGTGCCTGCTCCTTCCCTAACGCTTTGAGGTTTTGTCAGTTGGAGGCTGCAGCTGGCCCAAGAAAAATAAAAAACAACACTTTTGCATGAGTCTCTCTTTCTCCTCACCTATTCTACCCACCTCAACCCTCAGTGCTGGTGACCTGTCCTCTTGCCCCTCTTGATCCCCTCCTTGGGTGGATCCTCCCTCTGGGTGTGCTCTGTGGGGAAGTGGAAGGCATGCATCCTCAGACAGTTTTGCCCCCAGGATGGGTTGGGTTCTAAGGAAGGGGAACCCTGGGATGTTGGGCTTGGAGTCCCAGAACAACAATCTTGATCTAGTGTTCTCTGGGCCCTTATAATCTGGGGGCCTTGGTTTCCTCCACTGGGACAAAGGCTGGTGATTACACCCCTTGGAGCTGTCCAGGTGATTGAATACAGCAGTTGTCGGAACTGCTCTGGTCGGAAGGGAGTAGAAGAGGCCTACTGGGTCCCTTGTCCTCACCCCGTGTCCACATTTCCCTGGAAGGAAGGAAGGAAGTCTGAATGCGCTGGTGACAGGTGTTCCATCTGTCACAGGACCAGGGAGGGATGTGACTTTGGTGGGCAGAGCACGTTACTCAAGTATGTCTGGGGAGTGGGAGAGGAGATGACAGGATCCTTTGCCTGTTAAAGGTAGGTAAGAACCAACCCTGGACTGAGCCCATCACTGTGGAGGACTAGACAGGCTAGAGGAGGCTCAGTGCCAGAGGAAGGCAGGGTGTCACAGCATGGTGGGATAGCATGACACAGAGCAGGAGCTGCTGGGGAAAACAGGGACAACTCCTGCAGAAGTGCTGTAGCTTTGTGGGCCTGGAGGAAGTGTGGGCGAGGTCGGGTTCCCTTCCCAGGACTGATAAAGCAGCCTATCCCTGACACCTTGTTTGCTTCAGTTCCCTGCATAGCTCTAGTCAGTTGATAATGTCTGCCCAGGGCTCACTGAAGACTCCTGTGAGCCAGACTAACTGCCAGTATCTGCCATGGGTGCTTGGCTGAAGGTTAGCGGGAGAACCTGTTTCTGCCATTGGTGACCAAAATCAGCAATTCTGTGCCCTGGCTATGCTTTTTAAAATCATTAGAAGTATACAAGCTTGGATCTTACTCACTCTGATTGTGGATTAATTGAGGTTCCTAGTCAAATTTTATTTTTTTCATTTATTTTTCTTACAGCTTTCTAGGTGGGTCAGCTGTGCAGCTAGGGTTGGAAACCTGAACAGGATGATTCCTATTCTCTACCCATACATTCATTCACTTATTCACTCAACAAATATTAAGTGAATGTGGTTTATGAAGGGTAGAAGCCTAAACTTCTGACTACCTCAGAAGTGACAGAACTAGAGCCACGTTCCATTTTGCCAGGCCCTGCGAACATAGACCGTGACCTGCTCTTGGGAGGTTTTCTTCACCAAATCCAGACTTCATCACACACTTGTTCCTTTTTACCATCCTCCATATCCAGTTTTCCTAGAGAACGTGCCATT
Organism: Otolemur garnettii; assembly: GCF_000181295.1. Lineage (NCBI taxonomy): Eukaryota > Metazoa > Chordata > Mammalia > Primates > Galagidae > Otolemur > Otolemur garnettii. The sequence goes on along the minus strand of NW_003852547.1, from coordinate 4,300,250 downwards.
TGCCTTTTCTTATGTGTCAATGTCCCAAGTACTTAGCAAAGGGTCTGGCACATAGTTGGGATTTTTGACACATTTACTGAATACCTGCTTTGTGTCAGGCCTTGTGGTCCAGCTGTTCAAGATCTGGCTGAGGCCAGGGAAGATCAGTGGCTGCCTTCACAGAGCTTGCCACTGGGGTGTGTGTATATGTTTTGTTCTCTTTCTGCATGGAGGAGAGATTACTCAAGGTAGCTTGGACGGTTGGCTGACCTATATGTCTAATGGAAATTGTACACAGATGTGCAGAATCTCCAAATTTTCGTGTTCTAGAGACAAGTGTAATATCTGAAATATCTGTCCCCACCATTTACTGTCAATCAAGGGACTTACTGTCCCTGACCCGTTTCATCCTCTGTAAAACCTCTTTGTAGAGCTCTTACAAAGATTTAGTGAGATAAATTTGTAAAGGATATCCTGGTACATGAGAAAAGCTCAGTACATTGGGTGTGGGTGCAGGAGTGGGGTGGGGTGGCTTAACAATAGGCCCTATAGAGTGAATGTGAGGAATCAATAAGATAATCTGGGCCAAAATAAAGTAGGTGGGGGCGGCACCTGTGGCTCAAAGGAGTAGGGCGCTGGCCCCATATGCCAGAGGTGGCAGGTTCAAACCCAGCCCCGACCAAAATAAATAAATAAATAAAAGCTAATATTAAAAAATAATAATAATAAAGTAGGTGGTTATCATATGCCAGAATAGGCAACTGGATCTTTTTTCCTTGGGGTAAGAGGAACATTTCACGATTTTAAAGGTGATATTAAAGTAATGAACTATTTGAATTCCAATATTGACTGCTGCTTACTAGCTGCGCTCTTAGGCAAGTTACTTTACCTCTCCGTGCTTCATCTCCTTCACCTGTAAAATGAATTTAAGAGTACTTATTTCAACCTGCTTGTGAGTTTTGAATAAACTGTTAGATGGATCGCGATTAGAGTAGTTCCTGTACGTAAGGGAAATATGACATTTTATGATTATTATTGGCTTTCCACACAGCATATTGCGAGGAACTATGGGCCACCACCTCGCATCTCTGGTCACAGTCACCGCTCACAGCCCCTTCCTGGGGCCTGACTGGAAATGAGATGAGCGCGCAGGCGCAGTGGGGCAAACTCGCTTGGGCGGTCCGGGCAGTCCACCTGGCCGCCATCTTAGTAAAGGGAAGCGACGGCGGCTTCTCTACGCCGTCAGTCTGTGCGACGGGCGGGCACCGAGCTATTCTGGTGGCTTCGAGAGCCTTGGATGGGAAAGGGCGGGTCACAGTGCGGGCAGCGGAGAGAATGAGTGTCTGAAGGGCGTGATGGGGGAGGCGGCTATGGCTGCGGTGCCTTGCCCGCTGCGCGAGGACAGCTTCACGCGCTTCTCGTCGCAGAGCAATGTGTACGGGCTGGCAGGCGGTGCCGGCGGGCGCGGGGAGCTGCTGGCCGCCACCCTTAAAGGCAAGGTGCTGGGCTTCCGCTACCAAGACCTCCGACAGAAAATCCGGCCGGTGGCCAAGGAGCTGCAGTTCAACTACATCCCCGGTGCGTGGCGCAGTGGGGCTGGGGGCCTGGGACGAGGTGTTGAGAGGCTTGTGAGGCTGTCTGAGCCGGGTCACCATGATGGGGAAATGGGAGCAGGATGATTGAAGGACTCAAAGCCGATATCACTGGAGTCAGGAGGCGGGAGTAGTGGGCCTAAAGAGTTTCAGAATTCCTCAGATCTAGAGGTTAGGATGACTGGTACCCAGAGGTCAGAGGTCATGGCAATGGTGATCAGGACTCACTCAGACCCAGAGGTCGTGATAATTGCAGTTGTCAGAGCTCACAGTGAATGGACATATCAGGGTCATGAGTCTGCCTGAAACCTGAACTTGGAACTCTCCCCTCCTAGTGGATGCAGAGATTGTCTCCATTGACACCTTCAACAAGTCACCCCCAAAGAGGGGCCTGGTTGTGGGGATCACATTCATCAAGGTACCTGGAGCTCCCACCACCTGCCCTGGTTTTCCTCCCTACATGCATGGTGGGTCCTTCTGAGCCCACCCTAAATTCCCTCCTGCTGCCCCTGCCCTCTCCTGAGGCCATTTTCCTTCCTTAGGATTCAGGGGACAAGGGCAGCCCCTTCCTTAACATCTACTGTGACTATGAGCCTGGCTCCGAGTACAACCTTGACTCCATTGCCCGTGAGTGTGACCAGGAGGGAAGGACTGTGGGAGAGGGGCCCAGCAGGTCCCTGGTGCCCATCTTCCTGTACTTCCCCTACAGAGAGCTGCCTGAACCTGGAGCTCCAGTTCACTCCTTTCCAGCTATGCCATGCAGAGTGAGTGTGCCCTGGGTGCCCATCCCCACCCTTCTCTAAGCATAGGAGCTCTGGGTTCTCAAATGCCTTTCTTACTTACAGATTAATTTACAGAGTCTGTTTCTCCATCTGGAAAATAAAGGGGTTGTACTGAATTAGGGGTGAAAACTGAAATGCTTTTAGGGGTCAGAGAGGGAATGTAAGAGCAGGTGGGCACAAGTATAATACTGTAAGGAGTGTGTATGTGAGAGGCTGGGAAGCTATAGCTAACAGGAGATGGAAATTCTGCCCATAGACAATCAGTTTCTATTTTTGGTTTTTAGAGCATCATGCCTTTAAAGTGACCACAGACCAGACTTTGCCATTCCTGAACTAGCTAGTCTGAGAGTTAAGTGAGGACTTGTGTTCTAGACATCTAGGAATTCCAGATTCTAATATTCCAGATTCTGACATTCCAAGAGCAGAGATGCCAAGTTTTCTAGAGTTGGAAGCTCTAAGGTTTGAACATTTTACAGTTTGATAGAAGCCAGGATTTGTTGAGATTCTATAATGATAAAGTCCTAACATTCTCATATTTCGAGGAGATAGGATATAGACCATTTAGAATATAAAGGTCCAAGAATCTCAAAGTACATGAGTTCCATTCTAGAGTTCCAAATTCCATTCAAGAACACCAATGGTGTAGCACAGGGATTGGTAAACTAGTTTTTGTAAAGGATCAGAGAGTAAATATTAGGCTTTGAAAGCCAGTCATTGTCACAACTACTGAACTCTGCCTTTGTAGCAAGAAAGCAGCCATTGACACCATGTAAATGAAAGGGTGTGGCTGTGTTTCTATAAAACTTTTTTTACAAAAACAGGCAGTGGGTTGGATTTGATCAGTAAGTCATAGTTGACCAGCCTCTCTCTGGTCTTAGCAGATTAGAATCCTAGAAGCTGAAGATTTTAATGTGCTAATGTCCTGGATGCTAGGATTTGGGTGTTCTCCTGTTCCATAAACCTGAATATCCATGATGACAAATTCTATAAGTTCTATTATTTCAAAGGAAGCAGAAAACAGAACTTACAGAATACTGGAGTCTTAGGTTAGAGAAGTCCTAGCATTCTGAGTTTCTGCAATCCATTCTGGAGTTCTCTGTTCCATTCTTGAATCCACTGAGTGCAGACATTAGTAGGGGAAGGCACTGGAAGTGCGAGATTCTAGCATGCTAAGTTTCTACAATTCCAGGATTGGAGGTTCTGCAGTTCCATGATTGTGAGATTCTGTGAGGGCCAGTTTCTGCATTTCAAGGAGATAAAGTATTAAGGAGATAGAGCCCTGAGATTCTAGCCCTGGCCCAGTGTCTGGATCCCAAAATGTTAGAAATGTTAGGATTCTCACAGGCAACATTCTTACAAGAGGATAGTTCTAAAGCGTGGATCCTACCACGCTCAGATTCTATCAGATTAGGGTTTTGGATTTCTCTGCTTTCAGGGTTCAGGTTGGGGATCAACTGGAGACGGTATTTCTCCTGAGTGGGAATGACCCGGCCATTCATCTCTACAAGGAGGTGAGGCAGGGGGCGACGTGCCTGGAGAGGGGGGTTGCCACAGGCTGGCATTGGGGGGTGTGCATGAGGCTGAATTCTGACTTTACATGGGGTGGGGTGGGTCTTGGTTTCCCCAGAACGAGGGGCTGCATCAGTTTGAGGAACAGCCTGTGGAAAACCTCTTCCCAGAGCTCACGAACCTGACCAGTAGGTAGGAGTGAGCCTGAAAGAGGCCAGCGGGGACCAGGGCAGCAACCTGAAAGAATCAGGTGGTGGGAGTAACCTCAAGGACAGCAGTGGGGGGAGATGACCTTACAGAAATTGGGCAACAAGGATAAACTCAGACAAATCAGGCCGCAGTATGACTTCAGAGAAATTGTTCAATGGGGGTGACCCCAAAGAAAACAGAAGGGGATGGGTGCTCCTGGGGAAGCAGAGGTGTGGGCTGGGGCCCAGGGATGTCTACCCACCTACCAGTGTCCTCTGGCTTGATGTCCACAACCTCCCTGGCACATCCCGGCGCCTCTCAGCTGTGGGCTGTCAGAGTGGCTATGTCCGTGTTGCCCACGTGGACCAACAGAGTCAAGGTGAGGGTTGGGGCTAGCCCGGGCTGGGGCTGGTGGGGTACCGGGAGCAAGGCTCTGATTCCTTGCTCTCCACACAGAAGTTTTGCAGACATGGACAACCCTGCAGGATGGCCCCATCTCCCGAGTGATCGTGTTCAGCCTCTCAACCCCTGAGGGTGAGCTCTAGGCAAAGGAGTGGGGAAGGCTTCTCTGCAGGCTTGGCTCCCCCCACCCAAATTTGCACCCCTTCTCCCAAAGTGTCCAGCTCCCCCATCCCTTCCTCCTATCCTACACCCTCCACTCCAGCCTTGAAGGGTGCCTCTTTCCCATGCCCCTTGAATTTTTTTTCTGAGACAGTCTGATTCAGTTTCCCTTGGCTAGAGTGCTGTAGCATCAGCCTAACTCACAGTAACCTCAAACTCCTGAGTTCCGGCTATCCTCCCACCTCAGCTTCCTGAGTAGCTGGGACTACAGGCACCCAGCACCATATGTGGCTAATTTTTCTATTTTTAGTAGAGACAGGGTCTCTCTCCTGCTCAGACTGGTCTTAAACTCCTGAACTCAAGGGATCCTTCCACCTCAGCCTCCTAGGGTGCTAGGATTACAGGCATGAGACACCATGCGTAGCCTCCACCTGCCTTGAATTTAACTTTCAGCCCATGTGGTCTAACCCAGATCTTATCTTCCCACTTTGGTCTAACCTTAGGCCAGTACCGTAGGGTTGAGCTTCCACCCTTCCCTTTGTGATCTAACTTCATTCCTCACTGGACTTACTCCCTGCTCTGGCTTGCTTACTATGTCTCTTGTTACAATCTAACCCCAGGATTTCTTGTCTTGTCACTGTCTACCACTCAGGGTCTAACCTTCTCCCCCCAGATATTGGTCTGTTCCTGGTCTGTTCTTTACTTTCATTTCCTTGACCTGACCTCTGTCCCTTCAACTACGATCTGTCTTCTGTCCATTAGGTTGGTCTTGACTCTTATTCCCCAACTTTGATTTATTCCCTGACCCTCCTCCCACTGTGCTCTAACGTTAGACTTTTCTGCTATTATCTAACCTTTGTCTCTTTAGTGTGGTCTAACCTCAGACTTGTTAAACTGTCATCTAACACTTATTTCTTTTTCTGCTGTCTGACTTCGGTTATTTTTTTTTTTTTTTGTAGTCCAACCTCTGACCCTCCCTCTGTAGCAAAACCCCTAAGTCTTTTTCTTGAAATTTCACCTGTATTCTTCACACAGGCGGGTGGTTGGGGGAAAGGTATGAGGAGGCACCTGGAACTTGCCCCCACAGAACCCCCTTCCCCACTCATGTTTCTTCTCCAGAGACCAAGGACAAGCCACAGCAGGAAGAGTACAGTGTGCTCGTGGCTAGCATGTTGGAGCCAGCAGTGGTGTATCGGTGAGGGGACCTGGGCCATGTGGGTCTAACCTTGTATCTTTGCATTGCAGTCTAACCTTGTCATTCTCAACAGCAAGTCCCTTTGGATAGGTTTGTTAGAGCTGGACAAGTAGAGGTATTTGTGAGCCAGGAAGGGGATTATGAGTATTTGAGTCTAGATCTTGTAGGGATTATGTTGTGGCCTTGGCATGGGGACTGGAGTGGGAGGACTAGGTGTGCTGACAAATGTTTAATCATTGCCTATGTATGGGAAAAGCCCAGATTTGTACTGTTTACCAATTTCTCTGGTGTAAATACTCCCACCATGGTGGATTTCAAACTACCAACAGGATGCACAAATTGCTGAAAATGTCCTAGTCAGCTCTCATGAGCTAGTAAGTACCAACGCTGGGACACCACCCACTGGTGGACAGTGAAGATGCCCAAGCCAGGGCCAAATTCTCTTCAAGCTCTATGAGGGCAGTGTGGGTGTCCAGACTAGGGACAAGTGTGTCTGAATTTCCAGGTGGAAAAATGTGGGCTTCCATTTGGGAGTGAGATAGTCCACAGGGTAAACAGTTTGAGTGAACAGATTGACCCCACTGCTGCATCTTTGAAGATGTCTAAACCAGAGACAAGGGTGTCCAGGCCACAGGAGAATTGATGCTTCTAGACCTGAGAAGGGAAGCAGCAATATGGGTGACTACCTCAGGATCTGCTGCTAAGGGTGGAGGGCACAACATCCTCACCTCAGTCTTTCTAATGCATTTGGGATCCTCAGGGACCTGCTGAGCCGAGGCCTTGAGGACCAGCTTCTCCTGCCTGGCAGTGACCAATTTGACAGCGTCCTCTGTGGCCTGGTCACTGATGTGGATTTGGATGGACAGCCAGAAGTCCTGGTGGCCACCTATGGACAGGTGGGACCTGAGGGATGGCGCCACCACCTACCTGTCTCCCTCCACCACCCCTTGTCAAGCTGTGTGACATCAGCCCCTCACCCTTGCAGGAATTGCTCTGTTACAAATTCTGGGGCCCTGACCCAGAGCTCCCTGACAGCGAGTGTGGTTTCCGCCTGCTGTGGCAACGGAGCTTCTCAAGTCCCCTGCTGGCCATGGCTCATGTGGACCTGACTGGGGATGGACTGCGGGAGCTTGCCGTGGTCTCCCTGAAGGGCGTGCACATCCTGCAGGTAACCCAGGCTCTCAGGCCAGGTCCCCTAGAAGCAGAGCTTGTGAGGGCAGGGGGCTGGGGAGGAGCATTGTTCACCTGCATTCCTGAGGGTGAGTTCTGATAGGAGACCTGTTAGGGGACAAGGAGCAGGAGGGGCCCAAGAGGAGTCTCAGCCTGATCCCCTAAGAGCCCTACCTTCAGGCAGGGGTCACCTCCTAGGTGAGGAACTTGTTTCTGCAACTGTGAGCCCTCACAGCAGGGACACCCTCTGGTGAAGGGGGCTTAGCTGTGGCAGCTGTTACCCCGGTCCCCTGGCCTGCCCTAAGCCTTCCTACATTCTGTCCTTCATTGCCCATGCTTTGTGGAACTCCATCCCTTCATGGTAGCCTAGCCTCAGATCTGTCCTGCCGTTATCTGACCTTGATCCTTCCACTGCAGTCTTTCCTTGCTCTCCAGCTCCACCTGTGGCTCTCTCCTTCCTGCTGCTGACTCTATTCTCTATTTTTGACCAGCTTAACTCCAGCTGCAGGCCAACCTCCAACTTGCCGTTGAGTATCTAACTTCCAAGTCATGCTTCTTACCCTTTCCCTGCAGGGTATAACCTGCAGTCCTTCTCCAGCAAGTTTTCAACACTCTGCTGTAGCCTAACCATGAACATGTCCCACTTTGGTCTAGCCTCTAAACTTTCTATTGAGATCAAGCCCTTGCATTGTAGTCTAACGTCCAACCTTCTGCTGTGATCTTACTTACCTCTATCCCTTCTACAACTGTCTCATTGCCATTACCCTTGTTCTGGTCTAACATCCAGCCATTCTCATGGACCCTCTATTGCAGTTTAACCTCCAACTACCGTGGTCTAACCTCTGACCAATGTCACTATACCCCATGTCCCATGCCTTAGAATATGGTGTGCCTTCGTTTCCTAATCTTATGTTTGCCTTCTCCTTCCCCCTAGTCTAACTCCAGGGTCCTTTTTGGTGTGGGTCTAACCAGGGCTTTTACAGGTTAGATCCTCATTCATTTCTCCTGGGGTCTAATATTTGCTGCTTCCTCTGTAGTCTTTGCTTGGCTCCATTCCTACATTCTGATCCTCAATAGAATGGTCTAAGTTAGACCAGAGGAAAAAAGATATAGGTTGGACTCCAAAGGAAAGTCTGAATTTGGACCACAGGGGATAGGGTAGAGGATAGACCTGAGTAAAATGGAATGAAGTTAGACCCTAGTGATGAAGACTGAGGTTAGACCCCAGCAGAAATGACTGAGGCCAACCAACGGAGAGGTCTGTGGTTATACCCTATTGCAAAGGACATAGGCTAAATTCTAGGGGAGAGATTTAGACCCCAAGAAAGCATGTAGGTTACATCTGTAGGAAGAGACCAGTTCCACTGTGGGAGAAAGGACTTGCCTTGCACTGTGATCTAACCATCACATCATCCCTCATTCTATTTCAAGCCATTTTTTTATGACCACTGGGACTTGTCTTTGTTCCTTTTATTAAGGTATAACCTTACACCCTACAACTAGGCTCTAACTCTGTCCCTTATGTTGTGATATATTCTTCTCCTCCTCTTGTTCCCCGTAGCACAGCCTGATCCAGGCCTCTTTCCCCTATGATTTGCCCCTTCTCTGCTCTGCTGACCTATCCTTTTCTGCTAGTGTCTTACCTTTGTCTGATCTAACCTCAGCCTCTCTCTAGTTTCATTTTGTTCTAACCTCAGCCTCTCTCCAGTTTCATTTTGGTCCTTCTCGATTCCCTTCCATGGATTTCTTTTTTTTTTTTTTTCAGTTTTTGGCCGTGGCTGGGTTTGAACCTGCCACCTCTGGCATATGGGGCTGGTGCCCTACTCCTTTGAGCCACAGGAGCCGCCCTGCTTCCATGGATTTCTAATCTCTGTTCCTTGCATTTGTGTCAAGACTTTGTCCCTCCCACTAGAAGTTCATTTAAGGCCTTCCTCCAGGGGTCTAGCCTTCACCCCTATCACAGAGACTCATTTTACACTGGTCTACTCTCTGTGTTCCCACTTTGGTCAAGTTCCTGGCCTCTGGAGTTGCCTAATTCTAATAAGCCATCCTGTCATGGCCTAACCTGTACCCCTAAGCTCTTTCTCAGCTCTGTTCTTCTCCTCCTCTTGTTCTCCACAGCACAGCCTGATCCAGGCCTCAGAGCTGGTCCTGACCCGGCTTCGGCATCAAGTGGAGCAGAGGAAACATCAGTCACAAGGGCTGGGGGAGGGAATGGGTTCAAGGCCTGCTGAGAACCCAGCCTCTTGAGCACCCACCCATCCACTCTTCCCAGACCTGGGACAGTTCATGGGGTACTCACCTGCAATTGTTGATGAGGGATGTCCTGAAGGAGAGAATGCTTTCCCCACACCACCCCCCGCCAAGCATGGTGGAGCTATGAGTTCCTGGTCTGGCTTTGGCCAGTGTGTCCTGTAAGCCCAGCCAATCCGCTCCTCTTTCTGTGCCCCAATGTCCCTGTTTGAAAACAGGGTTGATCCTACCCAACCCTCTCCATTCCCCAAGAGATTCATCAGCTAATGATTATTTATGTCCAGAGGAACAAAGCTCTCACATTGTCTTCATTCTTTGGTTTGGTGAGCATCTGTTGAACCCCTGCCAAACTCTGTGTTGGTGCCAGATTCACCTAGAAGAATGAAGGGAGAGAGACTTGGCCAGGGGGTTGAGGAATTCAAGGTTATACCTAGAAATAGGACACAGGGTAGATCCTAGGATAGACCTCAGAGGAAAGAAATGAGGTTAGTCCTTAGCAGAAAGACTAAAGTTAAACCACTAGGGAATAGACATTGTAAAATGTAAGGGAAAGGTCTGAGGTTAGACCCTAGTAGAGAGAGCTGAGGTTAGATCCCCACAGGGAGGATGGACTCCAGTAGAAAGATCTAGATCTGAGGTTAGATCCCAGTGGAAAGGCTGGAGAGTTGAGCCTCAGAGGGAATCCTGTGGATGGAAAGGTCCACTATGGGAAAGCCATTGTCCAGTTGCAGCAGAGAATCTGAAGCTGGACCTCCTGTGAATAAAGGTAATGTTGAACTCCAGCAAAACTTCTATGGTTAGACCCCAGAAGAAGGTAATTGAGTTTAGATCCCAGTGCAGAGTCCTGAGGCAAGGCCCAAGCAGATAGGTCCCAGAATATGCCATTGCTGAAAAGTAACATTAGACTTAATCTGAAAATCGCATAGGACTGGCCAGCCAGACAATTGGAGACAAGGCTAATTTTCCCAGCCTGTGGCTAGAGGAATTGCCCCCTCCTGCGGTCTTTTCTATGGTACCAGGAGAAGGAATCAGAGGCTTGCATCTCAGGGAGCAAAGGCGGGAATGATGAAAAAAGTCTTGCCCTCCCCCACCCACAGGCCAGGAATAGAATCCAGGTCAGCAGGGTTGGGGACTAATTCCTGAGCAGCATCCAGGCTGGGGGAAGGGCAGCTTCCTCCCCAGGGCAGGGGTTGGGTGGGACATCAGCTTCCTGAGGAGTGGTGGGTGGAGGGGGGGAAGTCAAGGATTGGCAAGAACCACAGTCACCATCTGTCTGCTTCCTGCCATATAAGTCTGACCACCAGCACTGACTGAAGACCCACCCACAAGTTCTCTATGGTGGGTTTGGGAAGATAGGAGCCCACCAGTTCCTAGCCACTCCTATCTTCCTCCCCTCTCCCAGAAGGCAGGCCCAGGCGTGAGAAGTTGCTGAGAGTTGGATCTTCTCCCTCTCCTGGCAGCTGGCCCAAGGGTGTCCAGTCAGGACTGGCAGTGGGCATGAGCAGGGCCCCCACCCTCCGCCCCCCCATTCCATCACTTCATGTCCTGGTGTAGGGTTTGGGGTAAGCCTAGTGATGGTATGGGTCTGTGGTGGATACACCCTGGAGAGATGTGTGTGTGCACGCACGCGCTCATGTGCTTGTAGGTAAGTGTGAGCCGGGGCCCCTACTTGGGATTTTGCAGTTCACTTCCTGACTTCATGCCCAGTCTTCTTCAGCCTAGGGCAGCATCTAATGTGGCTATTAAAGGTGTAGAGTCCAAGGCAATATTCACTACCCTATACCTCAGTTTCCTTGTCTGAATGGCAGCTGCCTCACAGGGTTGATTGAATCAACATGTGCCAGGGGCTGACAAAAAATGTTATGAGGGGCTTGGTGTCATAGCACAGTGGTTACGGCGCTGACCACATGCACTGAGACTGGTGGGTTCAAACCTGGCCTGAGCTGGCTAAACAACAACATCAACAAAAAAATATCCAGGCATTGTGGCAGGTGCCTGTAGTCCCAAGCTGAAGCAAGAGAATTACTTGAGTCCAAGAGTTTGCTGTGAGCTGTGATGTAACAGCACTCTTACTGAGGGCGACATAGTGAGACTCTGTCTCAAAAAAAGAAAAATGTTGTAAGGATGCCTAGCAGGTGTTCAGTGCTGTAGGAATGGCAGCTGTTATTATTATTTTGAGACATAGTTTCACTCTGTTGCTCAGGCTAGAGTGCTGTGGTATCATAGCTCACAGCAACCTCAAACTCTGGCCTCAGCCTCCCAGGTAGCCGGGACTAAAGGCAACTGCCACAATGCCCAGCTAGTTTTTTCTATTTTTTGTAGAGACTGGTTCTCGCTCTTGCTCAGACTGGTCTTGAACTCTTGTGCTCAAGCAATCCACCCACCTCAGCCTCCCAAAGTGCTAGGATTACAGGAATAAACCACTGCACTCGGACTGTTATTATTATTAATGGGTGTCTTTGTGGTTGTTTCTGACCTTCTTTGTGGGGGTATGTAGGCAGGCACAGTGTGTGAATTTGGATCTGACTCCAGCTAAACATTCTGGGGGCCTGTAACTATTTGTAGCTGCTTCTGCATATTTTGGCCCTTGTATGGATTGGAGACTGTGTGGGGCGGGGAGGGGGGTGGGGGCAGGAGAAGTCTCTGAAACTCAAGCACACGCGAGCGCCCTCCGCTGCTGTCCTTTGCCTCTGGTGCTGAACCCCAGGCTGGCAGCAGCTTGGGCCGCCTCCGCCCGCCCCCTCTCCCC
>NW_003852547.1:4277397-4288201 GCF_000181295.1 Otolemur garnettii | reverse complement strand
CTGCGCTCCCTCGCCGACTCCCCCTCCCCCGTATCCCTCCCCTCTCCTCTCCTCTCCTCCCTCTGCCCCTCTCCCTCCCCTCCTCCCCGGCTCTCCCTCTCAGTCTCCGGGTTCTCAATCTCGCTCTCTCTCCGTCTTTCGGGCGGAGTCGCCCACCCCTGCCAGCTCAGCGCTGGGGGGATCAGCTCCAGGCTGTAGCCGCAGGTAAGAGACCCCAGCGGGGAGGAGCGTAGGAGGAAGACCTGGTTACCCCAGGCGCGGGGTGGGGGCGGTCTGAGGAGCCAGGAGCTGCTGTCCCTGGCTCGTTTATGCTGGCTGGGGGGCTGCACATTCCGGGTGCGGGTACTGGGGCCCTTCTGTGGGGTAAGGGTGTCACCGGCAGCCCCCATACCTTCAGCCCTTCCTGCATTGTAGGAGGACTGAGAAGGGGACTCCTGGACCCTGAGGGGGCAGGAGCACCCCATCCTCTCCCCGTCTGGGGCACCCCCCTTCTCTCCCTCCGCCCCCGCCTTCCTGTGTCTGGGTCTCATCTTTCAGCTTCCATGTCTCTCAGGGGTCTCTGTCTGGCCGAGTCTGGCTGCTCTGAGTCCTTTCCCTGAATCAATCAATCTCTCTCTCTTCGTTCTTGTTTCCCTCTCTCAGGGTCTCTCCGTGCCTAAGTCTGTTCAGAGTCACTCCCGTGTTCTGTCTCTAAGTCCTGGGTTTCTCTGCTTTCCTCTTGCGCCATCTCTGTGTGTTTCTCTGTCTCTGTGTCTCTGCCTCTCTCCACTATCTCAGCTTTCCTGTGTCTCTGTCGGTCCGTCTCTGCTTTATCCGAGTCTCTGTTTCCTCAGATCTCCATGTGTGCCTTCCTCTCTCCCCTGTCTCTCTCCCTGTCTCTGGTCTCCATAAGTCTCTGGGTATCTGGGTCTCTGTTTCCCTCTTCTCTCACTCTCCCTGGGAGCCAGTTCACTTTCCTCCTACACACCGTTGTCTCCGCCCCTAGCAGGGAAGACCTGGAAGATGAAGACCCCCCACAGAGTGGGCTCCCCCCCCCCCAAGGCCTGGAGTCCTCTAAACTCCTCTCTCCTCTTTAGCGGAGCTCAAGCTCTCTCCTCTTGTCCTCTGAGTTGGCGCTGGCCCTAGCTCTCCCCTGAGGACAGAGCCCCCTCCTCTGCCCTGCCTTCTTTCTGGAATTCTGTGGCCAATCCTTCTTGCAGTTTAACCTGTAACCTTTGCAGTAGAGATTGGACCAGCCTAACCTACCCATTCCTCTTGGTATAAACTGAACTAGTCCTTTCTACAGTCTAACTTCCATACCTCTTGCTGTTTGTCTTGTTCTTGATTTACTCATCTCCTGACAATTACTGAGTGCCTTTCCTACTCCAGGGACAGTACTAGGTGCTAGATCATGCCAGGCCAGTCCTTCCTGCAGTCTCACATCCATCCCTTTTATGGCATACCAGCCTCAGACCTGTCTCAGAAGGGATGGATCTCAAAAGCTTCTCTACCATATTATATGGGGCCCTTCTGCATCCTAAGTCCCCTTTCTTGAGGGAAGGGGGTCTCACAGGAGGTGGTTGAGAGTGAGTGGCAAGGAAAGGGTATGTGGTTGTGTGTGTGTGTGCCCCAGCCCTGTGTGACAGTGCCAGAGTGCAGCTCTAGATGACTTAAAAAGAGCACCAGGTTCAGTCCCACGCCTTGACTTTCCATCTGTGCTACCCCAGGCTTGAAGCTGTGTGACTTGGCCAGGTTTTCTCTCTCTGGACTTCAGTTCAGCCATCAGTGTATCACAGCCCTGGACACCCAAACTCTGCATGTGATCCCCAGGCTGGGGCACTGAGAGATAGTGGGAGGGAGGGCCTGGGCTTACCCTGGGGCAGGAAATATGCACATTTAGGAGTCTGTGTCCCCACCTTAGACATTCCTCTGAGGGCCAGAAGATGTTCCCCCACTCTATGAGGGGTACAAGAAAGGGGTTTCTACTGGCATGCCAGACTGCGCCTGCCCTGAAGCCCACAGTCCTGCTGGACATGAAGACACCAAGGCCCCAAGGGGCCTTGTGAGGCAGAATAGGGGTGCTCACTGCTGACCCAGCTGGCTGCAGGCCCATGCCGGTGGGGAGGGATGGCCCTGGGACATGCGGGACCGGGAAATGGTGCCCGCCATCTGCCCTCACAGCTCCCACCCTGGGCTCAACCTGATCCTTTTGCCCCTGGTTTCTAAACCCAGATTAGGTTTCAGAGTTGCTGGTGGACTGAGAGGCAGAGGCAGGAGCTTCAAGCAAAAAGAGCCGGCTGTCCCCAGCAAACAGGGCTCAGACCTCTTGGTCAATCATTTCACAAATATTTATCTAGAGTTTTCTCTCTCTGACCTCACCTCCCCCAAGGCCCCCGTGAGAGGAAACCAGATTTTGAGAAGAAAAGGGCTTGAGCTAGGCTGCTTTATCTGACACCTGAGTGAGAAAAACAGGCATGAGAGCACTGATCAGCTGTTTCTGGTCTCCCTTAAGGACTGCGTTGGGAGGGAGGGACAGGTGGTGAAACTTGAGGGAGGACTTCCCAGGCCACCTCCCTGCGCAAGGGAGTGAGATGCTTTAGTTGACTTCTTGACTCCCAGGTGGCCCTGTTCCTCTTGAAAGCCAGGGGGTGGGAGGGAGAGGAGAGCTTGAGTTCTTTGCTTTGGATCCTGGTGGGTTTGTAATTACGCCTAAGTGGTTGCTAATTAGGGGGCTGCTAATTAGATGTATCATTTGGGGCCTTGCTGAGGGGATTAATTGTGTGGTGGCCCTTTAAGAATCACCCCTCTTCCCACCCCCGCCTACACACACACACACACACACACACACACACACACACACACACATATATATACACAGGCTCCCTCACTTGCTTGCTTGCTAGCTCCTTCTTGGGAAGTTCTGCCAACATTCTGCCTCCCTCCCCCAGAGGAGCCAGCTACCAGCCAGTAGGTACGTGGGGTGTGAGTCGAGGACAGGGTGTGAGTTAGACTCTTAGAAGAACTTTTTAGGCAGAAAGGGAGGTTACTAGGAGAAATGAGGCTGGTGGCCAAGAGAGGGATCTGGGATGGTGCAGACTCTGAAGGCGCTTCCCCTCCTCTCTCCTTTTTTAAATAGGTGACTACGTGGGAGGAGGTGGGAATAGGAGCTCCAAGTGGTGTGGGGTGTCCTCATGGAGAGAAAACCTGGGAGCCACAGAGGTGGTGCTGGGTGACTTTGGGCAAGTTATTTAACCTTTCTGAGCCTTGGTCCTCTCATCTGTGAAATTGGTGGGGACTCCCCCAAAGGGAGATGGTGTTATTTTGGATAGAGTGATCAGAAAGGTGACATCAGAGTGTATACCTGATGGGGAGGAGGCACCAAGGCTAATGGACATGTGAGGAAGAATGTCCCAGGAGCGGGGACAGCAAATGCAAAAGCCCCAATGTAGAAACTGGTGAGGCTGAGGAAGGGAGAGAAGGATGGGAGGCTGGAGCAGGCTGGGCGAGTAGCAGAGGGTGGGAAGTGAGGCCAGAGAGGGAATGGGGGGCCAGATCATGCCAGACCTCTGGGGCCACAGAGAGGACTTTGCTGCTGTGAGACCAGGGCTATGAAGGGTTCTAAGCACATGAGGAAATAATTTGTGTTTTTAAAGGAAACCTGGCTATGAAGGGTTCTAAGCACATGAGGAAATAATTTGTGTTTTAAAGGCAACCTGGACTAGACGCAGTAATAGCCCCTCAAACCCAGGGCCATAGCAGGGAGAGAAGTATTGGGACAGAAGAAACCTGGCACCCACATGGGACAAAAAGCCCAACAGAATGCCTTACATGTCATAGCCACTAAGGAATTGTGCAGCTTACAGAGCTGGGGCAGAACCCAGATCAGAGCCTCAGGGATGCTGGAGAGGTTGACAACCACTACCATCTCAGGGAGAGACGTGAATGAGACCCTCCAGCAGCCTCTCCCCAGCCCTACCTGAGACGGACCCCCCCGGCACCTGCCACAGCATAAATCCCAAACAGGAGCTCTCTGAGGGCCATGCTGGGAACTATCAGAATCACTGAATTTAGGACCTCTGTCTCCCTGCCTGTTGTATAGAGCATGCCAGTGTACGGGCTGCATCCAGCTGTACTGTGCCTGTGTGTTCATTTGTGGTATAGACTCATCAGTGTCCACCTCCTTTTCAGTGCTACATACTACTCCACTCCACTGTGCCACTACTCTGCAGTGTATCCCTCCATTTTACCGCTGATAGGCATCTGGGTGGTTTCACAATTGAAGCTATTATAAATAAGGCTGCTGGGAATGTTCTCATAGGTGCTATCTGGTGGACATATGGACCTATCTCCCCTGGATGCTTACCAAGGATCAGGACACATGATGTTCAGCTGTAATTCCCCAAAGTGCATAGGCCAATTTACATTCACACCAACAGCATGCGAGGGTTCCTCTGTCTGTCTTTATCTTTCCGTCTTTTTCTCTGAGTCTCCATCTAGCACTCTCTGTGTCTCCCTCATTTCCTGTCTTCCCTGTGTTGGTCCTACATTCCCCCCATTTCCCTCCCCAAACAAGCTTTGGCTTTGTGTGACTCAGACCTCCTCCTCCTCCCTCATAGGAACCCACCACCCTCCATGGCTCCCCTGGCCTTGGTGGGGGTCGCTCTTCTCCTGGGGGTCCCCCCGTGTTCGGGGGCAGCCACCCCGACCCCTTCCTTGCCGCCTCCCCCAACCAATGACAGCGACACCAGCACAGGAGGCTGCCAGGGCTCCTACCGCTGCCAGCCGGGGGTCCTGCTGCCAGTGTGGGAGCCCGATGACCCGTCCCTGGGTGATAAGGCAGCACGGGCAGTGGTCTACTTTGTGGCCATGGTCTACATGTTCCTGGGCGTGTCCATCATTGCTGACCGTTTCATGGCGGCCATTGAGGTCATCACGTCGAAGGAGAAAGAGATCACCATCACTAAGGCCAATGGTGAGACCAGTGTGGGCACCGTCCGCATCTGGAATGAGACGGTGTCCAACCTCACACTCATGGCTCTGGGCTCCTCAGCACCAGAGATTCTGCTGTCAGTCATCGAGGTCTGTGGCCACAACTTCCAGGCAGGCGAGCTGGGCCCAGGCACCATTGTGGGTAGCGCTGCCTTCAACATGTTTGTGGTCATCGCTGTGTGTATCTACGTCATCCCTGCTGGTGAGAGCCGCAAGATCAAACACCTGAGAGTCTTCTTCGTCACTGCCTCATGGAGTATCTTCGCCTATGTCTGGCTTTATCTCATCCTTGCTGTCTTTTCCCCAGGTGTGGTCCAGGTGAGCAAGGACCCATGGATACTTTCTTGGTGCATGTTTGTGTATTTGCAGAAATGCATGCTCACATCTGAGAGGGCTGCCAGGTATGGTAATGCAGGTCACACACTGCACAAGGGATTGGGTCAAAAAGGGCAAATCTTGCTGGAGGGGCTGGAGTCCTGCTGGTGCTACACAGTCATGTGTCTGGAAGGTGCAGCAAGCACTCATCTTCCCAGAGGGAGATTGTTTTGCACTACAGTATACTCATCCAGAAAGGATGCTGTTTAGTCTCTCTGTTAAAGGGCACTGTGGGTGCTAACAGAACCCCTGTGATCTGTGTAATGCATGCCAGGTATGTACACATGTTTTCCTACACTCTCTGACTTTTGCATAATTTATTCCCACTTCTGCCATGAAACATCCTCCATTTGCATAATTCATACTACACTTGCATAATCCAGCCCTGTGTTTTCAGACAGTGCTAATTGGTTTGGGTAACTTGGTGCAATTTGCATAATTTATCCACTGGCTTGCATAGATACATGCCCACATCTGCATAATTTAGCTCTGGATTTGCCAGATATGCAATCATAGTTAACATAATTCATTCATTATTCATAATTGATTTCTGGTGTTGGAATAATTTATGTCACTTCAGTATAATTTATACTCCTATCCAACCCACTATAGATATAAGCCCGATGACCACTCTGCATAATTTTTTTCAATAGTTAAGACAAAATTTAGACGCACAGGTGCATGATTTACAACCTACATTCTCATAATCACTTGCCTCTCATTTGTCCAGTGTCTTAACCTGCATACTAAAGTAGGCTTCCTTCACAACATTTGCCTAATTTATTACCCCAAACCCATAACTGCCATGTACATTTGCATAATTTATTTATGGGCCTGGCCTAATTCAGTCACACACATGCATAATTTATTTGCCAGTGTCCAGGATTCATTCATACATGTGTGTAATCTATTTTTGCCTGTCAGGTTTCACCAGTTATAGTTTCTTCCCAGGAAGAATCTGAAGCTAGAGATAGAAAAATGCTTTATGGGTGATCTATAAAGGGTGATATGTAACTGAGTAATGAGAAACTGCATCAAGGAAGGGGGGAAATAGTTGCACTGGAAGACAGGGCATGAGAGAGGGAGAGAACTTGCTGCCACTGACCCCTGACTATGATGCTGAGTTTCCCATCTGCCATGGTGAAAAGTGCAGAATGATGCATCGTTTGGTTTAAGCTGCCATTAAAAAGAACAGAATGGTGTCCTGACTTAGGCTTTCAAAATGGCCTTTGGCGGATTTACACCAAGGCTGTGAAAAAGAATTTTAGACGTCAGAGTGAGAGTTGGGGCAGGGATAGGGAGGAGGAGATGGTTCCCTCTGAGAAGGAGCTGGCTGAGACATAAGGAGCAGAGGGAGTGCGTAAAACACCAAGCTCTGGGTGGAGAAGGGCAGAGATCCCCCAGGAGTAACATGGAGACCTGAGTTATGGGACATTTTCATTAAAGCGCTGGAAGAACTGGCACAGGATAAAGATGATACCAGTTCCTCCTAGACAAGTGACCCAGGGGAGTAAGAAAATCTGTCAGGCTGTGTATTTCCTTCACAGTTGCTGTGAAGGCTCTTGAGCTTTCATATCCAATTCCACCCCCCCCCTTTTTTTTCCTACGGTTTTTGACCAGGGTTGGGTTTGAACCCGCCACCTCTGGCATATGGGGCTGGCGCCCTACTCCTTTGAGCCACGGGTGCTGCCCCAATCCCCCTTTTTTATAACAAATATTTCCTTACCTCCCCTTTATTTTGCTGATGTGAAGTTCTTAGGTGACAGGAGACAGAGCTTGTAGCCTCAGGGTTTGGTTCATGGACCCTGAAACCAGAGGCCTGAATTCAAATCCGACCTCTGCTGTGTGACCTTAGGCAGATTCCGTGCCTTCTCTGTGCCTCAATTTCCCATCTGTAAAATGAGGATCATACTATTGCTGACCTTACAGGGCTTCCAGGAGGACAAACTGAAGTGCTCCATGTGGAAGGGCTTCAGTCTGCCTGGAACAGAGTAAATGTTTGCTATTCTTTTCGTTAATGAACTGGCCTATGCATTTGGCTTCCCCCAAATCAGTATAATGTCCAAACTCTGACATAAAGTAAAGATTTCTGATAGGATAATCTGTGTTTCCTCATGTAAATGCTTCACTGTAACTACTCTTATGACAAGGGGGCTAGAGACAGACACTTATTTATAATGAATATGTTGGGTTTGTTTGTTCGGAGACAGAGTCTCAAGCTGTCACTCTGGGTAGGATGCTGTGGCATCATAGCTCACAGCAACCTCCAACTCTTGGGCTCAAACGATCCTCTTGCCTCAGTTTTTCTATTTTTAGTAGAGATGGGATCTCGCTTTTTGCTCAGGCTGGCCTGGAGCTGGTGAGCTCAAGCAATCCACCCGCCTCGCCTC
The DNA here is from genome assembly GCF_000181295.1 of Otolemur garnettii. Taxonomy (NCBI): domain Eukaryota; kingdom Metazoa; phylum Chordata; class Mammalia; order Primates; family Galagidae; genus Otolemur; species Otolemur garnettii. The sequence goes on along the minus strand of NW_003852547.1, from coordinate 4,280,468 downwards.
CCAGAGTGCTAGGATTATAGGCGTGAGCCACCTCGCCCAGCCGAATATGTTGGGATTAAGAGCAGAAAAAGAATCAGAAAACCATTCCATGGAAAAAATCTAGGCAGAGGAGTGGGTAGCCACTAGATTAAAAATGAGTGTATTTGGCATATGTGAAATCATATGAGAAAATACTTTAAATAGTATCTACAGAAAACAGAGTTAAGTTCCAGATTCTAATTTTTTTTCTCTATAAATTTATGGGGTTGGGTGCACTGGCTCACGCCTATAATCCCAGCACTTTGGGAGGCTGAGGTGGGAGGATTGCTTGAGGCTAGGAGTTTGAAACCAACCTGGGCACACATAGTGAGACCCTGACTCTATAAAAATAAATAAATAAATAAATAAAATTGAAAATTTACGGGGTAAAAGTACAGTTTTGTCACACGGATAGATTGCATAGTGGCTATACAATTATCATAAACAGATTTTTCATGGACATGAGTTTCCAGTGGCACATTCTGAAGTGAGGCAATACATGGGAAAATTCTGTATTGTATGAGACTGTCCCATGAGTCACAGGATGTCATCAGGCCATTAAAGGTCAAGACCATATCTCCTCCCCAATTATGACAGCACCCCTGGATTTCTAGTACCTCGTTTGAAGGGAGCTCTTACCTCACTGAGACCTGAAAGTCTCCTCCCAGGGTAGGCACATACTTGGTGCCCATTCCCAATAGGTATTCTAGAACAACAATGTGAATCTGCTAGAATCTCCTTTTATCTAACTGCAGGGAGGAAAGAAAATTTTAGGTGTGGGGGGTTGTCTGATGAGTAGAAATCGCCTGCAGTATACATAGTGGTAGGTTCAATTAACAAGGGAGAGAGTTTATTTCACAGCTGGACATTTGGCTTCTTTTCACAACCCTTCCTGGTGGTTTTATGTGGTTTTACTGTTTCCAAGTCTTTCCTTTTCTCCAAGCCATTAATAAACACAGTTGACAATAGGATGTGGCAATTGGATCTTAGATATTTTTCCCACCTGGCTTATTTTTAAGGTGCTTCTGAGGCCATCTGATCATAAATATTCTTTCATCTATACTTCTTCATCTTTAATGAGAAGGGTAACAGTGAGTCTTGACATGAGTGTCTTTAAGGCATACTGTCAAGTCTTGGTGGATTTTTCTTGTGTGTGCCCCAGCATGTGTTGGCCACCCCTAGACTGTTTCAAGATACCAATGAATCCAGGACAATAGTCCTAGTAATAACAATGACGACAATATTAATTTCACGTCTTGAATCTTTTCCATGTGTCAGGAAGTGATGGTGCTGAGTGCTACAGATGTCTATGCTTATTCTGACTTGGAGATGTCCCTCATTCCACAGACCAAGAGTCAGAGGCACCATCCCTCTTGTAGAGCCTTGGTTGTGAGATGGAGCCAAACTCAGAGTCCTATCCCTGAGGGCCAAGCAAATGCTAAGGAGGCATTGCCAGGGGTGGAGGGCAAGTGAGGGCGTTTGTGTGAGGTTTAGGGCAGTGGAAGCATCCCAGGTGAGGGTAGGTGAGGGGGCAGAAATGCAGCAGGAAGAAGAGAGAAGAAAGAAGGAGAGAAGGAGAGAGAGGCTCTGCCCCTGGACAAGGGCTGGGACCACAGGGTGGGAAGTGTCTGTCTGTCGCTCGGTGATGACTGAGGAAGTCTGGCGCCTGGGCAGCTGGGCGTGGTTCGTACGTAGCATGTAAAAGGTGGGTGGCTGGATGGATGAGGAGGCCAGGTGAGAGACTAAAGAACACACACACAGATGCGGGGTGGGGGAAAGATGGGAAGAGACAAAGCCAGACAGAGACTGAGACAAAAAGAGAGGGACAGGTAGAAACAGGTGGAGAGCAGCAAGGCACACGTGAGGGCCGAGGAGCAGGGCCCCGAGGGGCGGCTGCGAGTGCGCCTACAGCTGATGCGGCCATCCTGACGCCCGCGCCCCCCGCAGGTGTGGGAGGCGCTGCTGACCCTGATCTTCTTCCCGGTGTGCGTGGTGTTCGCCTGGATGGCGGACAAGCGGCTGCTCTTCTACAAGTACGTGTACAAGCGGTACCGCACAGACCCGCGTAGCGGCATCATCATTGGAGCAGAGGGCGACCCTCCCAAGAGCATCGAGCTGGACGGCACGTTCGTGGGCGCCGAGGCGTCGGGCGAGCTGGCCGGCCTGGGCCCGGGCCCCGCCGAAGCCCGCGAGCTGGACGCCAGCCGCCGCGAGGTCATCCAGATCCTCAAGGACCTCAAGCAGAAGCACCCGGACAAAGACCTGGAGCAGCTGGTGGGCATCGCCAACTACTACGCGCTGCTGCACCAGCAGAAGAGCCGCGCCTTCTACCGCATCCAGGCTACGCGCATGATGACTGGCGCGGGCAACGTGCTGCGGCGACACGCGGTGGACGCCTCGCGGAGGGCCAACCCGGCTGAGGGCCCCGGCGAGGACGAGGACGACGGCGCCAGCCGCATCTACTTCGAACCTAGCCTCTATCACTGCCTGGAGAACTGTGGCTCCGTGCTGCTCTCCGTCACCTGCCAAGGCGGAGAGGGCAACAGCACCTTCTACGTAGACTACCGCACCGAGGACGGCTCCGCCAAGGCGGGCTCCGACTACGAGTACAGGTGGGTACAGAGCGCGCTCCCCAACACGCCTTGGTTGATTGGGTGGGTAGGGGGAGTTGGCTGTGTGTTACTTCACCCAGCAGCCTCCATGCCCATTCCCTCCCGGTTACTCCAATGCCCATCCTCACCTTGCTGGGCACACCTGCAGAATTCATTCGTTTGTTCGTTCGTTCATTTGTTCTTGAGGGCCTACTTTGTGCCAGACCCTGTTCTAGGCATTCAGCCCCATTGCTGGAAAGAGGGCATGCTGTCAGCAGGCTGCCCCTCCCAAGTTCATTATCTGGCTGTGGGTTCTAGAGCTTGGTAATATGCTGTGTTAATTGTTAAGCTCTTGGGCAGCGCCTGTAGCTCAAAGGAGTGAAGCGCCAACCCCATATGCCGGAGGTGCTGGGTTCAAACCCAGCCCCAGCCAAAAACTGCAAAAAAAAAAAAAAAAAAAAA
>NW_003852547.1:4216223-4276224 GCF_000181295.1 Otolemur garnettii | reverse complement strand
AAAAAATAGCCGGGCGTTGTGTCGGGCGCCTGTGGTCCCAGCTACTTGGGAGGCAGAGGCGGGAGACTCGCTTGAGCCCAGGAATTGGAGGTTGCTATGAGCTGTAATGCCACGGCACTCTGCCCAGGGGGACAGCTTGAGGCTCTGTCTCAAAAAAATAAAATAAAATAAAATAAAATAAAATAGAGTTGTTAAAAATTTACCAAACACCTACTACATGCCAAAGACTGTTCTAGGTGTATACACAGTGGTGAATGAACGTGATAGATAAAATCACTTGTAATTTTCCCTTTGATGGTCATAATTACCCACAGCTCTGGTCCAAAATCATGCTGGGGTTTTGTTTTATTTTTTTCTTTTTGTGTCTTACTCTCTTTTCCTGGGTAGTGTGTGTGGTGTCTTAGCTCACAGCAACCTCAAACTCCTGGGCTCACACGATCCTCCTGCCTCAGCCTCCCAAGTAGCTGGGACTGCAGGCATCCACCATAATGCTGGGCTAGTTTTTCTACTTTCAGTAGAGGTGGAGTCTCACTCTTGCTCAGGCTGGTCTAGAACTCTTGAGCTCAACAGATCCTCCCACCTCAGCCTCCCAATGCTGGGATTACAGATGTGAGCCACAGCACCCAGCCCCATGCTGCTTTCATTATTGTAACTTTGTCCTGTGTTTTATTGTTTGGTAAAATGGCTGTTCCCCCACATTCACATAGGAGTAACATTCAGTGGGCACCTACCATGTGCCAGGCACTCAGTACACACGGGAAAGAAGACAAGCTCTCAGCCTGCATTCTGCCCCTCCTATATTCATTTTTTTTATTTCAGATTAATGTGAGGGTACAAACAATTAAATAACAATATTTGAATTTGTTAGGTAGAGTCCATCTTGTAGCTATGTCCTGCACCCAGAAAGTGTGCCATACATCCCTACATTATCTCCATTCAGTGGGAGCACCCTAAATCCCCCTCCCCTGCCCTTCCTCCCTTTCTCCTCCCCCCAAACTTGAATGGAAATGAATATTTCTCCTATGTGGATATGAATTAGATCATCTACTAGCTTCATATCAGTACTGATATGAAGATATGACATTAGATATTTGCTTTTCTATTCTTGTGATACTTTACTGAGAAGAATTGTTTCAGTTCCATCCAGGTTAATACAAAAGATGTGAAGTCACCATTTTTTTACACCTCAATATTACTCCATAGTATGCATAATCCATTCCTGAATTGATGGGCATCTAGGTTGTTTTCAAGTCTTGGTGATTGTAAATTGAGCTGCGATAAACAATCTAATGCATATGTCCTTATGATAAAATGATTTTTTTCTTCTGGGTAGATGCCTAATAGTGGCATTGCAGGGATAAATGAGAGATCTAATTTGAGTTCTTCAAGGATTCTCCATACTGTTTTCCAAAGAGGCTGTATTAGTTTGCACCCCCTAGTCCTATATTCTTTTTCTGGCTGTGGTTTTGTGCCGATGCCACACTGTTTTCATTATTATACCTCCATTATGTGCATTGCTACCCAGAAGAACAAGCTCCCCATGCCACCATTACTAGAGCAAAAATATTTATTGAGGCACCTACGATATGCCAATGGGCATACCATGGTGAACAAGAGAGCTAAGGTCCCCACCCTCAGTTTGCAAAGAGGACATAAACTACTAAACATATAAAAACATGAAATGGTGAGAAATGCTATGGAGGAAAATAAAGTAGGGTAAGAGGAGAGAGGTAATGACCCAAAGCCTTTGTCCCTCTGCGCACCACCTCACCGCCTCAGTTCTTACTCCTCTTCAAACAGAACAATGAGATTTTCTCATTCACCAATTCCTCCTGAGCACCTACTATGTGCCAGATGCTTTTTTAAGCATCATAGAACAATAAACAAAACAGAGAAAAGCTCTGTCCTTGTGTGGCTCGTACAATTCTTCATCTGTTTATAGCAGGGGTCCTCAAACTTTTTAAACAGGGGGCCAGTTCACTGTCCCTCAGACCGTGGACAGATGTCCACATTGCAGGGCCAGACTGCAGGCCCGAGGATGCATCGGCTGCTAAGCAGGACAGGCAGCGGCAGCAAAAACACCTGGTGGGCCAGATAAATGTCCTAGGTGAGCCACGTGTGACCCATGGGCCATAGTTTGAGGACGCCTGGTTTATAGTTTTTCTGTCCATGCCACACCCTTTGAAGACATAGAGCTGTACAGTGTGTTTTATGAATTCAGAAACAAGCCTCCCACTTCCCATGATAATAACATTTATTACATGTCTACAGTGTGCCCCAAACAGATCTGGAAGTGATGACTATTGGTGAACAAAACACATAAAGACCCTACTACCCAAATGGAGCTGCCATTCCCCTGGGAAAGCCAGGCCACTGGGAAGAAAACTCTGATCACATAAAAATGTCAGCTAGTGGGAAAAGCTAGGAGGAAAGATAAAGCAGGGTGTGGGGAGAAAGCCTGTTGGCAGCTGAGCTGCTCACAGGTTCCACCTGCTAAGTAACCTGATATTCCCTCTTTCATCTCCTCCCTGGGTAGGGCTAAGGCTGAACTGCTCACAGATCTTGGGTTCTGCCATTAAGCAGCAGCCAAACCCTCATCTCTTTAATTCTTCTCTTTCTGGGGCTCAGTTCTCTGTTTCACAGAGTTTTAGTGCCACCACTGTGCCTCAGCAAAGACCTTTGGTAGCCCAGCATCCCCTCCCTGCCTTTGTCACTTCTTTACATCTTTCTACTGCCCTGGACCCTTGCAGGTCTTCCCCTCCACCTCAGTCACTCCAGGGCCCCTTTGTCCACACACCTCCACCCACCTTTCCTACCCTGCTCATCTCCAGCTTTCCCCCCAGTGGGCACCACAGGTCACAGATCTTTGTTCTGTCATTCTGCAGCATGGGTCCCTTAGGCCACCTCCTCCATCCTGTCCCACATCTCCCAGTTGCCCTCCATTGAGGAAACTGCATTCATTTGGGGGCTAGTTTTCACATGTCTCTTCGCTTTTCCACTCCTACCCACTTTGTCCCCATCTGAAGTCCCATGCCATTGTGGGACAAAGTGAGTATAGGTGTCACCTTCTGGGAGGATGGCTTTCACCTGTGGATGACCTCTGGACCAAGATGTTTGAAGTGAAGGAATAAATTCTGCTCATTGGTAGAATCAGAGCCAATGCCTCCCTCCCCTTCTCTGATCTCCCATCCCTGTAGACACGCAAAACCTGGCATTGTTTATTAGGACAGTCCAGGCCCAGGACTGAGAGGAAGGACACCTGGGTTCCAGTCCTAACTTAGCCCTGGACTTTGTTCCTTGGGCAAGTCCCCTCCTCAGTCTGAGCAGGCAGGGCTACCACATGTAGTTGTTGAGATTGTGCACTGCACAAGACACCACATCTGAGGAAACTTTGTTTATAGTGGACATCATAGACTTGAATTCATCTGTTATGATAATGTCTTCGCTCATGGAAATAAGTGTCTTAAAGAAGAGATGCCCACAGGTATTGCATGGGCTAGGGAAGCCCTGTGGGCCTTAGTTTATCCATATTAAACACGATCTCTGAGGTCCCAAACAGCATAACTATTCCAAGATTCTGACATTTAAACTGCTGTGATCCTAACAGACTAAGGGTGTAAAGTTCTAAGATTCTAGAATTCCAGCATTTTGGTGGAAATTCCAAACACCAACCAGTCTCTGATTTGATTCTAAGATCTAGAATCTCTGATTCTAAGATTTTTACTTCTTAGATTCTCTGTGTATAGTGTCAGAACACAAGTCTTGTGAATCTAGCCTTCTATGACTCATCCCTGGCTACTAAAGTCCCCATGTTATTTTTCTCCCCAACTTCTTATTTTAAACAATTTCACTCCTACGGATGGGTTATGAGACCAATTTGGTGAACTCTCATGTAACATTCATGTGTGTTCAATGACCACTCACATTTTGTCCTGTTTACTTCCATGCTCTCTAATATATAATACGATAATAATTATGGTGCTTTATAAGAGTGAGTTGCAGATGCCATGACCTTGACCCCTAAATACCTGAGCATGCATCTTCTAAGAATAATGATATTCTCCTATATAGTCATAACACAATGATTGCACTCAAAAAATTTATCACTGAATTGATACTATTACTCAACCTATAGTTGCATTTCCCCAGTTATCCCTGCAACATCCTTTATGACTACGTTTTTCATTCCTTCCCTCTCTTCCCATTCAACCCAGACTTCCTATTCAAACCACACGTTGCATTTGGTTGTCAGGTCTCTTTAGTCTGGCTCAGTTTCTCAGACTTCTTATAACTTTTGTGACCCTGACACTTTTACAGATGACAGACTAGAACAATCCTCAGTCTGAGTTTGTCTAATGTTCCTCATGATTAGACTCAAGTTGTGCACTTTTGGCAGGAATCCCATGGAGGTGATGCTGTGTCCTCCTTGGTGCATCGTATGAGGAGGCACATGACGTCTACTCGACCATTACTAGTGATGTCCAGTTTAATTTTTGGTAAAGACGGTGGTGCTAAATCTTTGGGTTGTTTGGCAAAGATGATGCTAAAACCTCCACATTCTACCTATCCCTTAAGTTTAAATTTATAACATACTGTAACTTTAGGATTCTAAGATTCTAATATTAACACACAAATGTCACTAGCTATCCTCTGCTAAGAGCTTTCACTGTGCCACCAGATGCTTCCCCTGGCCTATTCCAAGTGCCTCCCCATATTAACTCAATCCTTACCACAACAGAGGTAGACATTTACATTAGCTCCATTTTACAGATAAGGAAATTGAGGCTGAGGGGGCTGCACAATACTAACTGCCTAAGATTGCACAAGTGGCACAGTGACTGAGCTGGGCTTGGAGCTTGGAGCAGGTCAGCCCAATGGTCTGGGTGCTTAGCCACCATGGATGGCGTCCCCCAGGAAGCCTCTTGTACCTACTCTCCAGGTCTTGTCATCTAGTTCTATACCCTTTATCATTTTTGCCAGAACTTTAGGGTCCCTCATGCCTCCCACAGAGCTGGGCTTCTCTTGGAAATCTGGATCCAAGGACCCTTTTATTATGAAGGTGATCATAAAAAGGATGGTGAACACTTATCAATCATATAATGGTGCTGAACCCCTTATGTGCATGGTGAGAGGGACTAGGGGAAATGATAGATTTCCAAGATTCGTTAACATCTCAGAGTTGTATTGATGTCTGCAGTCCCACCCGAAGGAGCCCACTCATTCCCTGTCCCCTCAAAATTTCACCTCAACTAATCTAATGCCACAGCCTCATTCCCACTCTACGCTTTTTACACAGCATCTTGTAGGTGCTTAAGAGACTTACACAACTGTCGCTCTTTTAACACTAAGCCAGCTCACATCCCTCCTCTGCTCAGAGTAAAGTCATAAGTCTTTACCATGGCCCACTGAGGCCCTATGAGATCTGTCCCTATTCCCTCTGTGACGCCATCTTCCACTCTCTCCTCTTCACTTCCTCTGCTGCAGCCACCGGTCTCCCTGCTGTTACTGGAACACTCCGGGTCAGCTCCTGTCTCATAATATTTGCACTCCCTGCTCCCCTTACCAGGAATGCTCTTCTCCAGATATCCTCCACAGGGCTCCCTCCCCACCCCCTTCAGGTATCCACTCAAATATCACCACCTTGGAAACGCCTTCCCTGACCAGCCTGATATAGCTCCCTCTCCGTATTCCCTGTCCTCTTTATTCTGTAGCACCATCACCATTGAACATGGTATGTTTGTTTATTATTCAATCTTACGCGCTAAAACAGAAGCTCTACCAGGGCAGAGATTTTTTGTCTGATCTGGTTTTGCTGCTGTTTCCCCAACACTTAGAACAGTGCCTGGTACACAACAGGTGTTTCATCAGTTTTGTTGAATGAGTGAATGAACTGTAATTAAGTCATTAAGTGTGTAATTGTCATGGTGCTATGGCTGGGGCTGTGAATCTCATGAGGATAGGGCTTGGTCACCGCTGTGTTCCCAGCACCATTCAGCATAAGCACAGGTGCTCTAGGAGCGTTTGTTGAATGAATGATGCCAAGTTAGAGCATCAAGAGACTTTCTCTTGGGGGCATCTGGGAGCACAGAAGGGATTTTATAAGAAAAATGACAAGGTCCTTTCAGCACCCTATATCCCTGCTACTCAAGTGTGATCAGGACCATCCACACCCTCTGGAGCTAGTTAGAAATGCAGAATCTAGAAACTCAGGAGAGAATCTGCATTTTTAACAAGGTCTGCCAGGGGATTCACATGCACATTTTGAGAAGCAGGGCTGTAGAACACTCCAGGCTCCTTCTCAACTCTGGGGCTTTGCATGTGCTGTTCCTTCTGCTTGAAGCATGCCTGTGCACTGATGCCTCCTGCACCAGGTTCCCTGTTCCAGAAAACCTACCCTGATGTCAACCTATGTCATTATATGTTTAACGCTCGTCCTTCTACTCCTCATGAGTTCCATGGCGAGAGAACATTGTTTTGTTCCCACTCTGCATCCCTTCCTTCAGGACTCCCATTCTGATTCCCTCTCAGTATTGCATGTTCAATGCCTGTGTACTCTCATACTTGAGTTCTCCTGTGGCACCGGCCCCTCCACCGGGGAAGCTGGTCCAGACTCCCCCATCCTGCAAACACACAGCTGCTGACCGACCCTCACCCGGTTCTCCCCCCTACCCCCGCCGCAGTGAGGGCACGCTGGTGTTCAAGCCCGGCGAGACACAGAAGGAGCTTCGCATCGGCATCATCGACGACGACATCTTTGAGGAGGATGAGCATTTCTTCGTGCGGCTGCTGAACCTGCGCGTGGGCGACGCGCAGGGCATGTTCGAGCCCGACGGTGGCGGGCGGCCCAAGGGGCGGCTGGTGTCGCCGCTGCTGGCCACTGTCACCATCCTGGACGACGACCACGCGGGCATCTTCTCCTTCCAGGATCGCCTGCTACACGTGAGCGAGTGCATGGGCACCGTGGACGTGCGCGTCGTGCGCAGCTCGGGCGCGCGCGGCACCGTGCGCCTCCCCTACCGCACGGTGGACGGCACGGCACGCGGCGGCGGCGTACACTACGAGGACGCGTGCGGCGAGCTTGAGTTCGGCGACGACGAGACCATGTAAGCGCGCCCGGAGAGGGGCGGGGTCTGGTGAAAACAAGAGGCGGGGCCTTGGGAGAGGCGGGCCTGGTGAAATAAAGAGTTGGGGCAGGAAAGGGAGGTGAGAAGGACCTGTGAAGTAGAGTTAGAGAAGGTGAGGAGATGGGAGAGGCGATGAGAAAAGGGTCTGAGGAGAGGGGTGTGGGGCCTTAATAGGTAGCTGGTGGAGATGGGAGTGTGTCTTGAGGAAAGAGGTCCCAGGGGAGAGGAGAGGAGAGTCTTGTTGAGGTAGGAAGGTGCACCTGCAATGGAGAAGGCACAGGGCCTAAGGCAGTGTGTGGGGTCTGGGTAGGGACGCAAGGAAATAGATGTAGGCTTCAGAAGAAGGCGGGGTCTAAGCAGATGGGTGTGGTGTTGGGCGGAGCTAGGAAAGGGGTGGGGCTTGTGGACTTGAGGAAGAACTTGGGAAATAGAAGGGTACCTAAGGGAAATGTGGGCGAGGTTTGGGAAAAGATGGTTTAGGAATATAGGGGCCTGGGGAGGAGGGAGGTAAGGTCTGGAAAGACTGGGGGTGACTAAAGGGCTGGGATTGGGGCAGATGGGGTATGGGGAGGTGGGCTGGATGCACAGACATACACGTAGACATACAGACACACAGGCAGATGGACACAAAGCCATTAATAAAGACACAGACACTGCCGCACACAGACACGCATAAAGTCACATACACATACACTAACATAGAGCCGTCGTTGTGCTCACGCCCGGACCCCTGGCCACCCCTTGCTGGAGTCCCCCTACGTATGCCTGCAGCCTCACATCCCCCACACGCCTGCCCGGAATGCAGACGGCGCCTCCCCCGCCTTTGCCGGCTCCTTTCCGCCCCCGCACGCCCGTCTGTCTCCCTCCTCCTGCCGCCCACGCGCCTCCCACTCAAGCGGAGCCCCCACCGCGTTCCCCTCTGCCTCCTGCTCCCAGCCTCTGTGCCTCCGCCTCGGGCAGCCTCAGATTCTCATTCCTCTCCCTATCACTCCATCTCTCCCTTTGCATCTCTGCATCTTTCAGTCCCTGTGCGATCTCTCCCTGGGTCCCTGTTCCCAGTATCCAGCTTTCTGACTCAGGTTATATTTCAGTCATGAGCTCGCCGTACCTTTCCATCTCTCTGTCTGGCTTGGTCTCTGTTCTTAGGGTTGATTAGAACTGGGTTGGGGGCTGAGGGGACACACCATCCCAGCTCTGTTTCTCACTCCCAAGAGGCAGGGGGAATGGGGAGAGTTGTATTTCTGCTTGTTTCTGTCCAGTGTAGTCCATCTCACTTTCCTCTTGCTGCTGCAACCCCACAGGCCCTCTCCTCCCCATCCCCCCCTCTGCCACGGATTCCCCAGGCTGGGACACCCTCTGCCCCTCGCCCCCGCCCAAGCTTCCAGCTGTGGCTTCGGGAGATAGAGAACAGGAGGCTAATTACCATTAAGGGAAATACATTCTTCTTCTGACCGGCAGGCGCTAATTAGAGGTGCTTTGAAGCAGCAGGGCTGGAGGGGAGGCTTGGGCAGGATCAACACAGAGATGGAGGAGAAACACCCAGAGATGGGATGGCCGAGAGATAGATAGACAGAGATAGAGGTGGAGATACAGAGAGAGACACAGAGAAAGAGACAAAGACAGGGACAGCAGAAGACAGTAACAGTCAGAGAGAGACAGAATAGATGGACAGAGAGCAAGAGACATACACAGGAACTTAGAGACAAAGAGAGAAGGAAACAGAGAGAGATACATCAAGAGAGGGGGAGAGAGGCTGAGAGGCAGATCAAAGAAGACTGGAAAGTAGAGAAATCAGCTACAGAAAGACATGCAGAAGAGAAACTCAGGACCAGGGAAGGAGAGATCTTCATGATGCTACAGAGGAAAGAAGTTTGGGGTTAGCAAGAGGCAAGTGGAGACAGGATGAGAATGAGACTGGGTCTGAGATCAGAGGCCTGGGTAGGAGGGGTGAGTGCTGAGAGAGTGGAGTTTCCAGGAAATAAGGGGGGTACTCTTGTGATCTCAGGAAGTCCTGCCTTTGTCTAGCTTGAGTCACTCTTATTGTTCTCTGCCAGTTGGGATTCTCCTCCTTCTGGGTCTCCTGAGGGTACTCCTGCCAGGGTGCCAGTTGATGTGTGTCATTGCACTGTCAGTCACTGTGTGTTAGTGGATCTTGGCATGTCTGGGAGAGTGTGTGACAGAGGGATGTATGTGTGGGCTGTGGGTGTGTCACTCTGTCAGCATATAACTGTGTCAGCAGCTGTGTGTGTGCCCAAGTATATGAGGAGTATGTCGGAGGAGACCCCCTTCTTGCTGTGGAATTTCAGCACCACGGACAGCCACATGCCCACTTGTGAGGTCGTAGGCGGCCATTCCTCTCCACGCACAGAAAATTTTAAATACTCTGAAAGCAGGAGAGTGGAGGTGGATGTATGTCCCAACATGACCGCCTTATGTGCACCCGTCCTTGCACAGGTGTCACTGTGTGCTGTGCATGTTTGTGTGTTGAGATGTGTCTGCTTGAATGACTGTCCAATGGAAACCTTTGTGCTTGGACTGTGTTGGCATTGGTTATCCCATTCTTTGGACACTGAGAGACAGAGGTGGGAAGAGAAGAATAGAATGAAGAAGGGCAGAGAGATTGGAAGATACTAAGAGGGAGGGTGGGAAACAGAGACTGTCAGAGAATGAGAGAGACAGAAAGTCAGAGAGATGGAAAGGTAGAGAAGCTGAGAGACAGGTGGAGAGAAAAAGGAAAATGGAAAATGTAGAGACAGAGATGCAGAGGGAGACACTGAGGGGATAAACAGAGGCACCAAGAGACATAAAGAGTGAAATATAAGGAAGGAACATGATACCATAGTGGGGATCTGCAGGGTGGCAATGTCGCTGAGGCTGTCTGGGGGTGTCATGCCAACTGATGGGCATCTGGTCTGTGTGATTTTGCCACTGCATGGGGAATGGCTGCGGAGTGTGATGGCGTGTGGGTGTGGGCGGTGTGATCGGCTGTGCTTCCTCGATTGGGTGACTGTGTAGGCTGGGAGTTTGTGTTTCTGGGCTCTGGGGCCAAGTCTTGTGGGACTACATGGTCCCTGCAGCTGAAAGAATTGTGAGTGGCAGAACTGTGGGCATTCCAGGGTTGTGGGTTCTTGTGATCGAGGGGGGTGGGTTGTGTGCCTGCTGGGGACAGGTAACTTTTGGCTGTTCCTTGCCACTCCCTGGTCACCATGGGTGGAGATGCTGGGAATATCTATTGGCACTCAGTACAAAGAGGGCAGGAGGGTGAGGGTTTTCTATGCTAAAGGATTTGAGTTAACAAAATACTTCTGGAGGGCCTAATATGTGCCAGGCTCTGTTCTAAGTGTTGGTGATACAGCAAAGAATGTAAGTGAGAAAATTTCAGGTAGAACTGAAATTTTAAAGTGGGTAGGCAATTGGCAAACAATGAAAATAAATAAATAGATTAGATGGTATGTTAGACAGTGATACAGAAAGAAGACAAAACTGGGTTAAGAGGGCTAGGACTGCTAGGATGGAGGCAGGGATGGTTTTGACTATTATATGAGGAGGTGGGAGTGGGCCTCATTGAGAAAGTGAAGTTTGAACAGAACACTGGAGGAGCCAAGGGAGTGAGCCTGGGGTAAATGTGCGCTAGGCAGAGGAAACAGCAAGTGCAAAGGCCCTGAGGCACCAGCAGGCTTGGAATGGTGAGGGGTCCAAAAAAAGACAAGGGCCAGATTGCATGGGGCCTTGTGGGCCATTCTAAGAACTTTCATTGCTATTCTGAGTGAGATGGGTGCCATGCAAATGTTTTGCATCAGGGAGGAACCCAATTTGATTTGGATTAGGTTCTCTCTGGCTGCTGTTGGGAGAACAGACTGTGGGAGGTGAAGCTGAAGCATAGGATTATTAGGAGGTGACTACAATAGTCCAGGTGGGCGTTGAGGGTCACTGGGCTGGAGTGGAGGGGTAAAGACTCCAGATTCTGACAGATGGAAGTTCAAGTCCTGTCTCATCTGTGAGCTCATGTTGTTTCACTTAAATAAACCCTGGCTTCCACGCCAGCATCTGGGCTTGCTTATGTGAAGCAGGGGTAATAATAGAGCTTCTTCCTAGGGTGGATGTGAGGATTAAATAAGGTTATGGATCCTGGGATAGAAGGGGTGCTCAAGAAGCTGGGCACTGATGGGAAGGTTACCTGATAATCCTGGGAAGAGGCCTTATCTGGGTGTTCTGCCTCCCCCTTGCCCAGGAAAACTCTTCAGGTGAAGATAGTCGATGATGAGGAATATGAGAAAAAGGATAATTTCTTCATTGAGCTGGGCCAGCCCCAATGGCTTAAGCGAGGGATTTCAGGTGAGAGGTGACCCAGGGGCTATGGGAGAGGTAAGGGGCCCAGGGCTGGGGGACCTGTGGGGGCTTAATTATGGGCATTCCTTCAAGCTTACAAACCTGGAGCTTTGTGAGGAAGTGATCTCACTGTGTCCCTGTCTCTGTCTCTCCCCAGCTCTGCTACTCAATCAAGGTGAGTGGAGTCACCTCCAGGCTTTGAGTGTGGAGGAGCCATTGGAGGAGGGCCTCAGGGAGGGCCAGAACCCCAGAGCTACCCTTTCAGGTCGGGGTTGAGGCAGGCTGGAGGTGAAATAAGTCAGATTCAGTGCTGAGTGAGGGTTGGAGTTGGCTTTAGAGTTGGTGGGACCTGTGGGAGTTTGGGAATGCAATTAGAGGTTTGGAGGTCAAGACTGTGTCTGCAGTAAAAATTGTGGGAAGAGTAAGTCATAGGCTTGGATCTGGGTTTGTGGTGGGGTCAGAGAATCAGGTTTGGGGTTGATTAGGACTGAGAGCTAGAGTTGGGATTTAAGACTGGATCAGGCTCTGCGCCTGTGGCTCAAGTGGCTAAGGCGCCAGCCATGTACACCCAAGGTGGCGGGTTCGAATCCAGCCGGGTCCCGCCAAACAACAATGACGGCTGCAACCAAAAAATAGCCGGGCGTTGTGGTGGGTGCCTGTGGTCCCAGCTACTTGGGAGGCTGAGGCAGGAGACTCGCTTGAGCCCAGGAGTTGGAGGTTGCTGTGAGCTGTGGTGCCACAGCACTCTACCCCGAGGACAACAAAGTGAGACTCTGTCTCAAAAAAAAAAAAAAAAAAAGACTGGATCAAGTATTAGGACTGGATCAAGGTTAGAGTTAAGGTAAAGGTGGTTTTCGCACTTGTGGCAAGATCAGATTAGGACTGAAATAGGGTTGGGATTTAAGACCAGTATTAGGGGTGGGGAATGATAGCTCACCCTTATAATCCTAGCACTCTGGGAGGCCGAGGTGGGTGGACAGCTTGAGCTCACGAATTCAAGACCAACAAGAGTGAGATCCTGTCTCTAAAACTAGTAGGGCATTGTGGCGGTTGCCTGTAGTCCCAACTACTTGGGAGGCTGAGGCAAGATCACTTGAGCCCAGGAGTTTGAGGTTACTGTGTGCTGTGATGCCACAGCACTCTACCAAAGGTCACAAAGTGAGACTCTGTCTCAAACAAACAAACAAATACAAACAAAAACCATCTGGTATTAGGACTAGGTTAAGGTCAGAGTTAAGGTAGTGGTGATTTTCTGAACTTGGCGGCAGGATCAGAATTAAGATCAGATTTAGGTCAAAGCCAAGGTTGGAGTTTGAAGTGAGCAGTGGAGTCCACAGGATTTTGATCAGAAGAGGGAACAGGTCAGAGATTGAGGTGAGAGCTGGGGCTAGGGTCAGTGGCTTGGATATCCTGACAGTAGATTTGGAGTCAAGGTCAGAATTGGGGCTAAGGGTTAGACTAAAGATTGTATTAAGTAGGTAGAACAATATAAGTTGCTAGAACAAACAGACCTGCAAATCTTGGTAACTTAACTAAGACAAAAAAGTTATTTCCTTCTCTGGCAAAGTTTTTAAAGAGTGTTCCTAGTGGGTGGGTGGGTGGGTGGGTGGGTTTCTTCTGCCACGTGGCCATTCTATCTTGTGGCTCCACTGTGCCGTGGAGCTTTGTCATTATCTCCAGACCCTCTCCTTCCAGCTGGCAAAGAAGGCAAGAGAGTTTGGAGGATCACATGGGAGGTTTGGGAGGGCTTAGCCTGTAAGAACTGTCCTTGGCTTCTGCCCACATTCCATCGTGCTAACTCAGTCACATGGGCACACTCAGCTGCAAGGAAGGCTGGGGAATGTAGTCCAGCTATTTACCCAGGGTGGGGAGAAAACAGGCTCAGGTGAACACACAACAGTTTTTGCCACTTGGCTAAGTTCTTTGTTAGTGATAGAGTCAGAATTGGGAGTTGGGACTGAGGTTTGGGGTCAAGTGTAGGACTGGAGTTAGGTCTGGAGTTAGAGTTTGGGATTTGGCCTGGGATCCTAGATGGGCTAAGTTATGGTAAGTATGGAGTTGAGATTGGGGTTTGAGGGTTGAAGTTGGATTGAGGTCAGATCCAGGGTTAAGAATTGGGACTTGGAATCAGTGTAAGTGAGGTTTATTTTTGAGGTCACAGTGAGAAGCTCAGAGGTAGGGTTGGGCTGGTGCTGGGCTTGGAGTGAAGGGTCAAGAGACCCTGGGGAGATAAATGAGCTTAGCGCCAGGATATAGGTGGGTCTGGGTCCAAGATTTTTATCCTCCTGTTTCCTAACCACTCAAGATACCCTCTAGGATGTTTCCAGAGCTTAGACATAGAGACCAGGCCTCTTTCCATGAGGGTGGTGATGATGATGATGGTGGTGATAAAAATAAAGAAAATAACATCTATTGAATATTTGTTGTGAGCTGGGCACTGTTCTAAGCACGTCACATAAATTAGCTCTTTTAACTCTCACAATCACCTTATAGGTAGGTACTGTTGTTGTGCCCATTTTACATATTTGAAAACTGAGGCATAAATTGGCTATGGCCTTGCTCAAGGTCACACAGCCCCCACCATGTGAACCCCAGAGCCCACCAACTAAACTTCATGGACCAGTCCACAGGCTGAGGGAGAAGGTAGTCAGATGCAAGCTTGGAGGAGTCACCAAGGAGGCTTCTCAGAGGAGAACAGATAGGTTTTCTCTATCTATGGGAACAGGTAGTGAAAGCATCACAGGCCCAGTCAGGCAGCTCTCCTGGGAGTCTTAACTCCAATCACTCATGCTGCAGGGGATGGGGACAGGAAACTGACAGCTGAGGAAGAAGAGGCCCGGAGGATAGCAGAAATGGGCAAGCCAGTTCTCGGGGAAAACTGCCGGCTGGAGGTCATCATTGAGGAGTCATATGATTTTAAGGTGATTTTCTGGGGCCTCACCTTTCTCAGGGCTGGCCTGGATCATTTCCTTGGGGAGGGCCTAGAAACAGAGGAACCCTGAGGGCAGGCTGACTAAGGGCCCTGTGTCAGCACCACAGACAGTGCATGTCCCCCTTTCCTTTGCTTGCTGGTAGGACTGGGTGTGGAAGGTTGAGGACCCCTGGGCATGGGGTGCGTGTCCCCAGCTCCAGTGTTCCTCCTGTAGCTGCCCTAGGTGGCTGAGGTGCAATGATCTCTCCCCCACTCTCTCATTCCCCAGAACACAGTGGATAAACTCATCAAGAAAACGAACTTGGCCTTGGTAATTGGGACCCATTCATGGAGGGAGCAGTTTTTAGAGGCAATTACAGTGAGCGCAGGTAAGTGGGGAGGAAGAAGAGAGAAGAGAACAATGAGGAGACAGAGCAAGAAACACAGAAATGGGAGGGGAATGAATGAAGGTCAGGGAGCAGGAAAGAGGGACAGAGAGAGAGAACAAAGCAACAAAGAAAGATGGCAGGAAAGACACCAAGAGAAACAGATAAGAAGATAAAGAGGGTGGCGCTTGTGGCTCGGTGATTAAGGTGCCGGCCCCATATACCGAAGGTGGAGGGTTTAAACCCGGCCCCGGCCAAACTGCAACAAAAATAGTCAGGCATTGTGGTGAGCACCTGTAGTCCCAGCTACTGGGGAGGCTTAGGCAAGAATTGCCTAAGCCTAAGAAAGAGCTGGAGGTTGCTGTGAGCTGTGACACCACAGCACTCTACCAAGGGCGATAAAGTAAGACTCTGTCTCTAAAAAAAAGAAGAAGAAGATAAAGAAACAGGCAGGTAAAGAAAGACAAAGGGAAAGATAGGTAACAGGTGCCAACAGGAGAGACAGACACACAGGAAATTGGAGAAAGACAGAGACGCAGAGAAAGCATGCAAGACAGAATGAACAGTCCAAGTAGAGAGAACCAGAGCACTAAAGAGGCAGGTGGATGAGGAGACGCAGACAGGAAGTGCAGAGATGGGCAGACAGTGTTGCAGGGAGGGGGAAGGGTTCTGTTTTGGCTTTAGGTTGAAGGGAGGAGGGGTCCTGGCCTGGGTTTTCTCCCAATGTCAGGCAGTTGGAGGTGAGAACAGGTTAAATGATGTGGCCTCCCCAGACAGAGCCTGGCTCCTCCATTGCTATGGAGACAGTCACCAGGGAACCCAGCTCTCTCCCACCTGTGTGGGTCCCCACCCTCCTTGGCCTCAGACAGGCCCGCACTGCCCCCTTGTGGCCAGAGACACTATGCCACTTGGCTCCACAGACGCTGTCTTGGAGGCTGACATTGGTTTTTTATGATACACCGGGGAAACTGAGGTTCAGAGAGAGAGACTGGCCTGAAGTCCCAGAAAGGGTCATAAATCTGGGGTTTCGTCTCCTACACAACATCATTTTTCCTTCAGGGAGGCCTGAAAGCATACAGGCAATTGTGGCAGGAAAAACACTGGCAAGTAGGACCAAAAGAAATCTGGCTTCAGAGGCAGAGGAATACCAGGTAGCAGCCAGAGATACCAGACTGTAGACATCTCCCTTGGAAGCCACATTCTCTCAACAAATTCTGAGGGACACAATGTTTGCAATGCAAAGGTAGCCGAGATGGCCCTGGCCCTGTCCTCATTGAGCTTATAGTCCAATAGGGGGACAGATGTGTTATACAGAATGACAAAGCTGGGGCAGAGAATCCCATGGAGAGTCCAGGTGGTGTGCCTGGTCTAGCCAGGAGAGCTTCACAGAGGAGGTGGCACCTGGGCTGAGACTTCAGATGAGAATAGATGTCAGCCAGGAAGGAGAGAAGACAAGGAGAGTGTTCCAGGCCAGAGGAAGCTGAGTACAGAAGTCTGGAAGTGCTGGAGATTATGGCACGTTTGGGGGGCACCCAGGTTGGGATATGGAGAAGAGGTACAGGTGAGGCTGAAAGTCAGCATGGTCCAGACCGCACAGCTCCTTGTGGGCCACAGTAGGGGATTTGGGTGTCATAATAGAGAGTTCTGAATAGGGGTAGTCCCTGGAGCTAGAAGGAGCTTGTGGGGAGGGGAGAAGGTAAATAGTGGGTGGGTTGGGTTGAGGCTCTACCTACCAGGAGAGAGCCCTGCCAGCTCATCTGAGCTCCATTCCAACAACAGTGGGGAGCTGGAAAGGGACTCTTTGAGCTTCTGAGCATTTCCTCTGGGGGGGCTTGGTGGAGGCTGGGTGAAGCAAAAAGGAGGATGAGTGAGGCAAAACTGAAACAAGGCATGAGGTGGTGACCTTGGAGGCCCAGCACATGTCTGGTTGTGGATTCATAGAAACCAAATGGTTTTCTATGACAATAATAAGAATCATGATGATGACGAAGGTGGTACTGTCATAGTACCAGGTATGGCTAAAAGGTCCCTTCCTCTGTGAACTCATTTGATTCATGGAGCCCTAGGGTTGGGATTGGTGCTTGATCACCTTGCACTCTGCCCAGCAAGTGCCTTTTGATTCTCACTGTGTGAGCCCAGAGCTGCTGGAGGTGCTCAGAGAGAAGGGGGAGAAGGGCCCTTCTTGCTCCTTTAGGGGACAAATCATGTCCCAACTTGCACTTAGAGGTGCTTTTGCATTTCCCTTATTTCTTTTCACAGATTGCAAGCTCTTTGCAGGATGGACTTGGTTTTCAGGCGCTGAAAAGGGCTTTGAGCAATAATGATCAAAACAGTGGTACTAACGTAGGAGGTTGCAAGCTCTGCTGAGAGCACTTTACATAAACTGACTCATTCAGTCATCACAACCTTCTCATGAAGCCGGTCCAGTGATTACTCCCATTTCTCAGATAGGCACATAAAGGCTCAGGGAGTGGATCCAGGGTTTGACACCAGAGAGGTGGCTCTAGGATCGCAGGCATAACCACAAGCCTCCCTTTAAACAGGAGAGGCTGGAGAAATGAGCAGAGGTCAGAGCCTGAAGTGCCAAGCCCAGAAGTGTAGATCTGGGCTAGAGGGCAGTAGGGAGCCCAGGCAGGATTTAGAGCAGGACAAGGAGAAGCTCCAAGTGATGCAATGATATAGGCCCCTCACTCCCAAAGAGTGTGGCCTCCCTATTCTGACCTCAGCTATGTCTCACAGTGGTTCAGTTCCGCAGCAAACAATGGAAAAATCAATCATAAGTGTCTCGAGAACACTCAAGTTTATTTTTTTCATGGAGCAAAATGAATCCGTGGTGGGCAACAAGCTGGTGCAGCAGCTCAGTAATGCCACTAAGAAGACATGAAGTCTCCTCCTTTATTTCTCCTTCCCATTTCCAGCTTTTGCCCTTGTGGTCCCACGAAGGCTGCTGCCCCTCAAGTCTATTCCAAGCAGGAAGAAAGAGGAAGCAGAGAAACAGGAAGGGGCAGTGTGCCTGCAGAGTTTGAGTTTCCAGTTTTAGTTTCTAATTCTATTTTATTTGGGGTCACAGCAAAAACTTCATTCTTTGATATGTAGCATGAAGAACCAAGAAACCACACAAACTACTTGAGTAGACATTTATAAATTCAAGCATTGGCCTGGCGCAGTGGCTCATGCCTGTGATCCTAGCTCTCTGGGAGGCCGAGGTGGGTAGATCACCTGAGCTCAGGAGTTGAAGACCAGCCTGAGCAAGGGCAAGACTCTGTCTTTGGTTAAAAAAAAAAAAAAAACTAGAAAAATTATCCAGGTGTGGTGGCATGTGCCTGTAGTGCTACTTGGGAGGCGGGTGCTGTGAGCTATGACACCATGGCACTCTAGCCTAGGCAGGAGAGTGAGACTGTTTCATGCACACACACGTGCGCACACACACACACACATTGAAGCACTTATTTCTTTAACAAGCCAGATGACTGAGGAAGCTAGAGAAGTGAGAAAGGGAGATAAGACCCAAACCCCCAGAATCAGTCAGTCTCTTTCTGCCTCCACCACCACCAGGTGTTCTCACTTGCTGACATTCCGATGTTTCTTGGAGAGAGCAAGTCCAGGAGCCTTCGGGTTGAACCTGGGAAGTGGCTGGGTGACTGGTGGCTGACTTAGCTTTTCCTCCCTGACTCACTCTGAGTGACTGGTCAGGATTACCGTAGTTCTTCTCAGCATCCTTCCAGACACAGTGCTCGGCACACACAAGCACGTCCACTGTTTCTTGTGTATTGCCTTACAGTTTTCAGTTTAGGGTAAGGTAGACAAAACATTTCATGTGTACTTTCACATTTCAGAAGTCACTGAGAAATCACAGCAGGTCAAAAGCAGATCAAATTAGGTTACAGAAGGCAATACAAACTCATACATAGCACAATGCCATAACATTTCAGGATATCTAGAGCATTCCAGAAACTCTCTGTTTCTGTCTCATTGTCAGACTGGGTCAGATGGCCCCTGTTGCAAGTTCTGGCAAAACAAGTACTTAGCTGAGGACATGGCTACTGCTTGCTGCAAGGAATTATTAGAAATTGAATTCTGCATTTTGATCTGAGGACATGCTATTGCTAGCCTCAAGGGACTCTGGGAAGATGAGTAATTTAATGGGTATATAGCTCTCTAGCTGCAAGAGATTCTGGGGAAATGAGTATATTTAGCAGAATTTAGCTGCAGTGAATCTAAGGAAGTGAATATTTCTAGCTATGGAAATGGCTTTCAGTAGCTATAAAGTCTTCTGGGAAAAGGAATATTTTCAGGTAGTAATATGGCTGTCTCTAGCAACAGAGGATCCTGAGAAGCTGGATATTTTCAGCTGTGCACATATGGCCTCCTCTAGCTTCAAAGGATTCTGGGAAAGTAAATATTTTTTTTACCTGGGCCCAGTCATTCTTCTAGGTGCGAGGGGTTCTGGGAAAGTATCTGTGTGGTTGCTCACATGGCTGCACCTGGGTGCAAGGGGTTCTGGGAAAGCAATTAATTGTGACAATTTAATTTAATCTGGAAATTGAACAAAATGGGGACTTGGTAGGAGGGGAATAAGGAGGTAAGGGTGTGTGCCCCAGCTGGGTGGTGTGCCCACAGGGGACGAGGAGGAGGAGGAGGACGGGTCCCGGGAGGAGCGGCTGCCATCATGCTTTGACTACGTGATGCACTTCCTGACGGTGTTCTGGAAGGTGCTTTTTGCCTGTGTGCCCCCCACCGAGTACTGCCATGGTTGGGCCTGCTTTGGTGTCTGCATCCTGGTCATCGGTCTGCTCACCGCCCTCATTGGAGACCTCGCTTCTCACTTTGGCTGCACTGTTGGCCTCAAGGACTCTGTCAACGCTGTTGTCTTCGTGGCCCTGGGCACCTCCATCCCTGGTAACACCCTGGGCACTGCTTGTTGGGTGGGGTCCCAGAGAAGCCTGATAGGAGCAGCACAGGGGAGAGGCCCTTCAGAAACCAGGTGGTGGAAACACACAGGACTTGGATGTTGGGCCCCATAGAAATATGCTGGTGGGGCACCCTAGAAGCTAGGTGGGAGGTCCCATAGATGCAAGGTGTGAATATGTGAATGGAATCTTCCCCAGAAGCAAGAGGGTATAATTTCCCACAGAATTAAAGTGGTGGAAAATGGTAGAAACTAGACAAGGCAATGGATTCTATAGGAAGAAGGTGCTTCAGTGCTGGCTGCTCATTGAAGAGACAGGTGCTGGGAGAGGGATCCCCTAGAAAGAAGGTGGAGACTTCACAGAAACCACACAGTGGTTAATGCAGAAACAACATGTTAATGCTCTATCCCCCAAGAAACCAGCAGAAGTTTCCATGGAACTATGCTGGTGGGCCTGATAGGGGGCAAGGACCATGAGCCACAGAAATGAAATGGTGGGGCCTCCAAAACTATAGGGTATGTCCCATAGAAACAAAATGGCCGTGATCCCTTCTTCCCAAATAAATCTAGGGAAGGGTCCTTCAGAAACAAGGTGGCAAGACAGAAATTCTTACAAGAGTGGGAAGACCTGGTTGTGTAGGGGGGCCTGAAACCTTTGCTTTCCTTGCCAACGCGTTCACCAGTCAGTTGGTGGCGCTGTAGGCCCAGAAAGCAGGCAGCAGAGTGGAGAGTCTCACTCTCTGTGGCCTTCTGATGCCTGTCCCCACACCAGAGACTTGAGTCAGCAAGACGTTCAGGATTGGGACTGGGGAGACCACAGAAACCAGGCTGTGTGCCTGATAGAATCCAGTGGGAGACTGCCAGGAAAGGGGTGCACGTGGATATGTCCTGGCACTTATTTTTGTCCAGCGATGTGGTAATGGGATGGTTTGGTTCATAGAAAACCAGCCGGTGGGGGGGGGGGGGTCATAGAAATCAGACATGGATTTCTAGCAGAAGCAGGCAGCGGGTCCTACAGAATGCAGATGGCGAGTACCACACAAATAAGGCACTGGATCCAAAGGAAAGGAAGCAGCGGGTCACATCAAAAGCAGGCAGCAAGTTTCAAAAAGTAGGCAGCAGGTGCCCTAAAATATAGACAATGGGTCTCAAAGAGAGCAGTCGCCGGGGTAAAAAGAAAGAGGCTGTGGATCCCATTGAGGGCAGACAAGTCTCCCGGAAAGCCAGCAGCGAGTGCCGAAGCGAGCAGGCATAGAAGTGGTGACGGACCCTTCCTCTGGGGCGGGGGGTGGAGGGAGTCGGGGCCTTAAGCCCACACAGCTCTCACAGAGCTCCAGGAATGGGAGGCAGACCCGAAGAAAGTAGGATCTTAGGAAAAGCAGGCAACGGGGCCGGGCAGATGCCATCGTGTGGATAGTGCGCTTAGTCTCTCCGACCTGCATGTCTCTACCTCCGCAGACACGTTCGCCAGCAAGGTGGCGGCGCTGCAGGACCAGTGCGCGGACGCGTCCATCGGCAACGTGACCGGCTCCAACGCGGTGAATGTGTTCCTGGGCCTGGGCGTGGCCTGGTCGGTGGCCGCCGTGTACTGGGCGGTGCAGGGCCGCCCCTTCGAGGTGCGCACGGGCACGCTGGCCTTCTCCGTCACGCTGTTCACTGTCTTCGCCTTCGTGGGCATCGCCGTGCTGCTGTACCGGCGCCGGCCACATATCGGCGGCGAGCTGGGCGGCCCGCGCGGACCCAAGCTTGCCACCACCGCGCTATTCCTGGGCCTCTGGCTCCTCTACATCCTCTTCGCCAGCCTAGAGGCGTACTGCCACATCAGGGGCTTCTAGGGCTCCGCAGAGACTTTGCTGTTCCGTCCCGGGGAGGGGTAGGGGAGGAGGAGACTCGGCTGCACCTGCTCTTGGACCCTCATCTCCTTTTCCCTCCAGACGCAGCCTCCTGTCCTGGGACTCAGCCTCCCTCTCCTGGGATCCAGCCTCCCTTTCTCCTGGGGTCAGATCTCCCTGTCCTTTGTCACCAGTAGCTCAGCCTTCCACTCCTTGCCAGGAACCTTCCCAGCTCTTCCTCCGAGGAACAACCCCTGTGGTTACCCCCCAACTTCAGCCCATCCCTGTTAGTCACCGTCCATCCACACCCTTGGGGAAATTTCCACCCTGAGATGGAACCATCCCAGTGACCGTTCTTCTAGCGAATTTAACGTCTTTCTCCCCAGACACCCAGCCTGGGTCTTTCCCACAAGTCTCCCTTCCCTGTGCCCCAGGGCCTCAGAACTTACCCTCCCTCCTTGGGGACCATTGGAAAGAGGCTGATCCATCCCAGGACGTCATAGATCTCAGCCCTCAGGGAGCTCTGTTCAGTCCCAGTGGAGAGGAAGAGGGGTGTGCTGAAAAGGGCACACACTTTTCCTGGTTTCTACGCTCAGCTCTTGGGAAGACACTAATTCTCAAAGTTTGCAGAAGGGAGGGGAGAAATTTGGGGGTTAAGTCCCCAAGACTTAGCTGGAGAAGGAGCATTTGGAACCTGCGACTTCTCATATTCCAGCACCCCCACTCGCCCCCCCCACTACCTCTGAGAGCCCAGCCACAACTTGGAGGGAGGGGCCTGTGTGTGTATATAGTGTGTTTAGGGGAGGGGGGACGCGGGAGGGTGCATGTCTTGGGGAAGGGGGGTGACAGACAACTTTTGAGAGGGCAGCAGTCTCCCTCAGCCGTGAGAACGGGCTTGGGGAGGAGGCCGGAAATCAAAGGAAGCCCAGCCAATCTCCCCTAACAATCTAGAAGGTTCATTTTGCCCTCAGTGCCAGCCAATCCGGGCAGGACCCTCGAAGAGGAGACCGAGGGTCCCAGAGGACCAATGCTACAAGCCAGCAAATGCTGCCACATCTCTGCCTGATGAGGGGTGGGGGGTGGGGAGGTGGGGGTGGGAGGGTGGGACTGGGCCAAGAGATCTGGGTGGGCATTTTTAACTTCGGAGGCCACCCATCTGTTGGTAGGCCATCTGCATTTTCTTATTGTTGATGTTTTCTGCCCAAAAGACACACTTGGGGTGTGGGGAGTGCTGCCCACTCCTTGGGCCCCAAGGGTGACCCTGCTACCCGCAAAACCTCCTGCTTCCCACAGGTTTTTAGCATTCTATTGTCCTATCGTGCATTGGTCCCAACATTCCAGACCCGTTACCCACTTCCCTTCTCTTTCCCAGCGCATCAGCATCAGTCGCTGTCTCTTCTGTGATTTCTGTAACAGTTGCCATAAAACTTTGAAATTCTGCCTGAAAACAGTCATCCAGTGGGAAGTTGGGATTCAGGAGGATGGGGCTAGTAAGTCTCTGACAGATTTGGTCAACTGTGAAACCAGGTAACCTGGGTTTTTGCGGCCCCTACTGCTCTGCGGGTCACACCCACATCTACCAGCTGCACAAAAGTCTACGGTGGCCTTCCACTAGCCACGCCCCCACCACAGGCGACAGGCTTCCACTGGCCACGCCCTCGCCTGTCAGTCACAGGCGGTCACTGGCCACGCCCCCACCATTAGTTGGGGGCTTCCACTAGCCACACCCCCTCCATAGGCTGCCACTAGCCACGCCCCCGCCCTTCAGCCAAGAGCTTCCACCCTCCACGTCCCCACCAGAGAGCTGGGGCTGTTAGGGTTTCCTAAATAAAGCAAGTCACTTTCTCAGATCCTGAAATAGGGGTAGGTGTGTGTGTGTTGCTCCAGATAAAGGACACTGCCTGTGTAAAGGTGTGCAGACTTGTGAGTAGCGGTTAGCAAGAACAGAGTATAGGGTGTGAGGAACGGAGAGAACTTAAGAGGACCAGTTATAAGAGGAGAATGGATGGGGCTGGATGAAGGTGTTCGGGAGAGCATCCATACAGGACGGAAGGTGGTGCATTTGTTCGAATGGAGCAGCCAGGGCTATTGAGGAGTGGGCAGGGTTAGAGAAAACACCACGGAAAGGTGCAGTGCCCCAGGCTTAGCAGCAGGGGGAGCAGTTACCACACCTGGGCTTGAAGGAGTGCTCAGGGGCTATTGAGGCTGGAGAGATAGGTAGCCAGGCTACAGATAAGCAGAGTGTAGGCATCGCCGACCCATGCCCAAGAGGAAAGGGCGCCAGGAGAGTCAGCACCCGAACCTCACACCCCTCACACCCGCCAGTCTTCTGCTGCCGCCTCCTATTAGCTAAACCGAACCCGAAGCCAGAGGTCAAGAGAGGCAATAGGTGCTGTGCGCTCAGGTCAGTCGGCGAGGGTGAGGGGCGAGAACAGGAAGGAGAAGGGTGGAGATCTGGGATCCGGAATCTGGAAGGGGTGTGCGACACAGAGAACTTGCAGCACAGTGAGGGCTCTCCCAGGCTCGAGGAACCAAGGCGAGATAACTGGGAAAGATAGGTTTGGAGAAGATGCTGGATTAAGGTGGATCCGTGCTGGGATTAGGGGCCTATGTGACGTCCACAGGAGAGGCCAAGGAAGGGAGACATGGGTGGGGTGGGGCGCCTGGAGGAGGGTAAGGAGAGGGCCCAAACTCAGTCTCCGCCTTGAGACACCCTCGCACTTACGAGACAGGAGGGAGACGTGGACGGAAGAGAAGCAGCCAAAGAAGAAATGTGGACACTGGAGCAGCTGAAACCAAGAGAAGACTTACCAGA
Organism: Otolemur garnettii; assembly: GCF_000181295.1. NCBI lineage: Eukaryota > Metazoa > Chordata > Mammalia > Primates > Galagidae > Otolemur > Otolemur garnettii. The sequence continues at coordinate 4,251,918 of NW_003852547.1, read as the reverse complement.
ATGAGAGTGTGGCTCATGTGGGTGGAGGGAGATGGGGACTAAGAAGCGGCCTTTGGCTTTAGACCTCAATAAAAGTGGAGGAAGTGAGGACTGTAGGCGGCCTACCCTGGAAGTGAGTCAAAGCATGCGGACCTTTTTTTGGAGAGCCTTGATGTGAAGGAGAGGGACAGAGATTGCTGAAGAAAGAGTAGTAAGTAGAGCACCAGCTGCTGGAGCATAAGGGAGCAGTTGGAGGTTGGAAGGCAGGAGAACCAGGTGACCCCAGTTGCAGTCATGGAGAGTCCCTTGTCCTGGCACTGTGCTGGGTCCCACCGTGCAGTCTCCCTAAATCCACACCAGTCCTGCAAATCACTCCCATTCTACAGAAGAGGAAACCAAGGCTCAGAAAGGTGAGGCAACTTGCCCAAAATCTTACAGCTTGGAAGAGAAGAGATGGGAGAGGGTGAGGTCCAGGGTGCAGAAGGGGATGAGGGGCGCCTTCGTATTAACAGGTGCAAACCCACGAGGGGTGGGAGGGGTAAGAGGCAGGCAAAGGAGTGAGACTGTGAGCAGGAAGATGAGTAAGGTCTTCGCTTCCAAGAGGAACATATTGAGAGCTGGGACTTGGAAAAGACAAGGAACATCACAAACGTCCCTTCCCCTCACCCCAAAGGTCATGATGCTCACCTAAATGCAAAGAGTTCCATGGGGCCAGCTTGGAGGTGACTGAAATTGTCGTGGGAGGTAGCATAGGATAGTGACTGACTTTTTCTGTGCCCCAGTTCTCTCATTTGGAAAATGCGGATGATAATGACACTAACGATACCTATTTCATGGGGTTGTTGTGAAGATTGAATGAAAGTATATCAGAGTAATATCTAGCACGTAGTAAGAATTCAATAAATGAAGATAGCTATACTTTCCAGAAACACCCAGCTTCCTTCCTCCCTCTCTCTCTCTCTCTCTCTCTCACACACACACACACCATAACTGCCATCCTAGAATAAACAGTCTCAAAAGTACAGAAAAATGCAGAATTCCCATAAACCTGCTTTGCTACCTGGCTCCATTTGCTGAGTTACCAACAACCCAAGGGAGAAGAAATGGTGGAGGGGTCCTTCCTGCCCCTGGAATCCTTTTGTTGCCAGTGTCTCACTCTGTCTCCCTGGCTAGAGTACAGTGGCATCATCATAGCTCACTGCAACTTCAGACTCCTTGGCTCAAGTGATTCTCCTGCTTCAGCCTCCTGGGTGGCTGGGCTACAGATGCATGCCCTATTACCTGGCTAGTTTTTTGGGTTTTTTTTTTTTCTTATTTTTGAGACAGAGCCTCAAGCTGTCCCCCTGGGTAGAGTGCCGTGGCTTCACAGCTCACAGCAACCTCCAACTCCTGGACTCAAGCGAGTCTCCTGCCTCTGCCTCCCAAGGCGCCCACAGGCGCCCGCCACAATGCCCGGCTATTTTTTGGTTGCAGCCGTCATTGTTGTTTGGCGGGTCCGGGCTGGATTCGAACCCGCCACCTTAGGTGTATGTGGCTGGCGCCTTAGCCAGTTGAGCCACAGGCGCCGAGCCTGGGTTTTGTTTTTTTATTGTAGAGACAGAGAGTCTTGCATGTGCTCAGGCTGGTCTAGAACTCCTGGCCTCCCAAAGTGCTAGGATTACAGGTGTGTGCTACTGTGCCTGACCCTAATGTTTTTACTGATAGTAGGTAGATGTGGATAAAAGGGATCTGAAATAAGAGTGGCTTAAATAAAATAAAAGTGTGTTTCTTTCTTGTGTAACAGTCCTGGGCTGATACGGCTTCTATTCCATGAAGGTGAGCAAAAGTCCAGGTCTCTTCTATTTTGTTTCTGTGACATGGTTAGAGCACAGCCCTCATCTGCTGCGCCCAGGATGGCTGACCTCCATAGTATCATTCTAACCAGAGAACGGATGAAGGGGACAGAGGGAAGAGGAGGGCGAGGGTCCACCTTCTCTTACAGATTTTTGACCCAGGAGTTCTGCACATCAATTCCTTCTATATATCATGGTCTGGGTCTTGTGGCCACATTCAGGGGCAAGAGGAATTGAAAAGTGAAGACTTTTTGTCCTGAATCATCATGCTGGCATTCATAGAGAATTTTTAAGGAAAAGGGAGAGAAGGGATGTTGAGGGAGAATTAACAGCCTCTTCTGCAGAAAGGCTTGAGAGAACACAGAGTTGATGCTCACCAGATGATGGGTACTGCATGGATCCACCTCAGCCTCCCGAGTAGCTGAGATACACAGGAGCCTGCCACATGCCCAGCTAATTATTCTATTTTTAGTAGAGATGGGGTCTCGCTCTTGCTCAAGTTGTTCTCGAACTCCTGAGCTCAAGGGACCTTCCTGCCTCCCAGAGTGCTAGGGTTATAGTGTGAACCACTGTTCCTGGCTGAAAAATGCTTATGAAGCATTTTCTCTGGTGAGATTTGGAGTTTCTACCTTTTACTAAGACTCACACAGTAGTGAATTCCCCAAACACAGGAAGCCAAACATGCTCCTCAGCAATGTCCACTTGTCTCTCTGAGCTGCAGCTTTTTCATCTGTAAAATGACAATAACCCAAGCACCTACCTTCTAGGTGTGTTGTGATGATTAAGTAAGATGGTCCACCTAACAACCTCTGTGGAAAGCTCAGTGGAGGCTTCCTGTCGTCATCATCATCATCATCACCACCATCATCACTGTCATCACCATCATCCTCCTCACATAATCAACATCACCACCACCATCACTATCAACATCATCATTGTCATTGTCATCACCATCATCATTCCCACCTCCACCATCATCATCGCCACCATCGACATCACTATCTTTACCATCATCATCATCACCATTATCACCACCGCCGCCGCCACCATCACCATCACCACCACCTCACCCTCACCTTCAACTAATGTGCATTAGTTACATTAATGCCAGCCATGGCAGTAGATAAACTCACAATTCTCAATGGCTTAATGTAATCAAAGTTTATTTTGGACTCATATTGTAGTCAGGCAACTTTCCACCTGACTCTGCCTCGGCTAGGTCCCTAGAATATTCTCCTTTTGGCCAACAGATGGCAGCAAAAGTGGTGAAGAAGGTACACTTGGTTCTTAACCCCATCATCAGCTTGGGGAAACAGCACTGGAGCTCACATGACACTAGCCACAACTGAGTCATATGGCCCAAACCAGATGAGGGTCTGAGGATGTAGTCTCTGGCAGCTGTTTCCCAGGGACACTACTATGCCAGGGAAATACAAATGCTTGGCGGCCAACTGGCAGTCTGCCACATAATAGAAAAAATAGGACAACCCAGGAGAAGTTAGGCTTGTGGGGGTTTTGTTGTTTTTGTTTTTGAGACAGAGTCTCACTACGTCACCCTCGGTGGAGTGCTGAGGTGTCACAGCTCACAGCAACTTCAAACTCTTGGGCTTACGTGATTCCCTTGCCTCACCCTCCCAAGTAGCTGGGACTGCAGGAGCCTGCCATGACACCTGGCTAGTCTTTTTTATTATTGTTGTTGTTGCAGTTGTTGTTTAGCAGATCCAGGCCAGGTTTGAATCCGCCAGTCCTGGAATATGTGGCTGATGCCCTAACCACTGAGCTGGGTCTTTTTTCTCTGAACTCCGGGCCTTCTGTTTCCTTGGCCCTTGGAAATTTCCCCTATATCCTCAATTGCTTCTTTCAATCCAGTCTGGATCCTCTACTTTCCCCAAACTCTGAAACCCACATTTCCTCAGCTTCATCTTTCCAAACTGTGCCCCCCAGGTCCTTTGCCTGTTTTCTCCAAATAAATCTTAAGACTGCCCCACCACCTTCTGAAATTTCCTACCTCACACACCCCTGACACTCTAGGTATCCTGACTGCTCCCAAGATTCTCCAGATTTCCTTTTCTGGTTCTCTGTTGCTACATGACAAACCACTTCCAAACTCAGTGGGTTAAAATAACGATGTATCATTGTTATTGCTCATGGTTCTGCAGGTGGACTTGGTTCACCTAGGCTCTAAGGGTTGACTTGGGCAGTCTTTGCTGGGGTCTCGCACACATCTGTGGTCAGGGGTCAGCAGAGGCTACAGTGGGGGAAGCTCAGCTGGGCTACATTATAAGGTCACTCACTCCCAGGGCTGACAGCTGATGCCAGCTGCCACATGAAAGCTGAGCTGGGGCTATGGATGGAGCCATGTCTCTTGTGACCATTTTCATCTCTCTTTCCTTATATCTCGTCTCTACGCTGTTGTCTCTCTTTCTGTATTTCCAAAGGTCTGTGCATCTCTTTCTAACCCTGTCTCCTCCATTTTCGAATCCCACCCCCACCTCTCTCTCTCTCTCTTTCTTTCTTTTTTTTTTTTTTGAGATGGAGCCTCAAGCTATCCCCCTGGGTAGAGTGCTATGGCATCACAGCTCATAGCAACCTCCAACTCCTGGGCTCAAGTGAGTCTCCTGCCTCAGCCTCCCAAGTAGCTGGGACTACAGGCGCCCGCCACAACGCCTGGCCATTTTTTGGTTGCAGCCATCATTGTTGTTTGGCGGGCCCGGGCTGGGGATTTGAACCTGCCACCTTAGGTGTATGTGGCTGGCGCCTTAGCCACTTGAGCCACAGGCGCCGAGCCCTCTCTCTCTTTCCTTTATCAATCTGTATCTCACTCTCTCTCCTTATCTCTTTGTTTCCAAATATCTGTCCCTGTGTGTATCCATGTGTGTGTGATAAATTTTCTATTGCCGAGTAACGAACCACCGCCCTGAAATTTAGGGACTTAAAACAATGGTGTACTATTTATCACCCTGCTGTGTTGATGGAGAGATTCTTCCTCTTCATCCCATGCTGACTGAGGTCACTCACATGGCTATGTACATTTCAGTGCTTGGCTGGAGCTAAAACATTCAGGATGCCCTCACTTGTGCTGCCAAGTAGGGTCTGTCTGTGAGCTGGGGGGCTTCAGTTCCTACTGCCACCCACTTTCCTGCATAGGCCAGACCAACTTCCTTACAGCACGGGAACAGGGTTCCCAAAGAGCACCCTGAAAACTGAAAAGCCTAAGGTGGCTTCTACCATGTTCTGTTGCTCAAAGCAAGTGACAAGATTGAAGGGGAAGAGAAACAGATGTCACGTCTGATGAGGAGAGCACATGCATAGAAGGAGGGGGCAGAATTGTCAGTGGTTATTCATGCCAGGCATAGAGTAACAGCTCCAGAGAAGGTGCCCACATCCTGACCCCCAGTGCCTGTGAATGTGTTACCTTAGAGGACAAAAAAGGATTTTTGCAGAGGTAATTAAATGAAGGATTTTCAGGTAGGAAAATTATCCTAGATTATCTCGGTTGACCCTGAATGCAATGACAGGTAGCTCCATAAGAGGGAGGTAGAGGAGGATTTTGCTACACACAGAGGAGGCCGTGTGAAATCAGAGCGAAGAGAAACTGGGAGATGATGGCCTTGAAGATCGGAGTGATTGGGCCACAAGCCAAGGAATGCTGGCAGCCCCCTGGAGTGGGAGGCAAGTATCTAGTTCTCTCTGGAAGCCTCTGCAGGGAGTGCAACCCTGCCAACCACTTATTTTCAAACCAGTTAGGTGGATTTGGGGCTTTTTGTTTACAGAACTATGAGGGAACAAATTTGTGTTTACTTTTTACTTTTTTTTTCTTGTGACAGAGTCTCACTTTGTCACCCAAGGGAATGCCATGGCATCATAGCTCACAGCATCCTCAAACTCTTGGGCTCCAGTGATCTGCTTGCCTCAGTTTTAATTTTTAGTAGAGACAGGATCTTTCTCTTGCTAAGGCTGGTCTCAAACTTGTGAGCTCAATAAGTTTGGTTGCTTTTTTTTTCTTTAGAGACAGAGTCTCACTTTATCACCCTCAGTAGAGTGCCATAGCATCACAGCTCACAGCAACCTCCAGCTCTTGGGCTTAGGCAATTCTCTTGCCTCAGCCTCCCGAGTAGCTGGGACTACAGGCACCCACAACAATGCCTGGCTATTTTTTATTTGCAGTTTTGCTGGAGCCAGGTTTGAACCCTCCACCCTTGGTATATGGGGCCAGTGCCCTACTCACTGAGCCCCAGGTGCCACCTCCAATAAGTTTGGTTTTAACACTAAGTTTGTGCGAATTTGTTACAGCAGACACTAGAAACTAATATGACATCTATGGAGATGATTCACCACCCCCTCTTGTCTTAGTTTCTATATATCTCTATCCTTTGATTCTTTTTAAAAAAATTTTAGTAAAAATACACATAATATGCAATTGTCCATTTTTAACCATTTTGGCATACAGTTCAGTAGAATTTAGTATACTCACAATGTTGTGCAACCATCACCACTATCTTGTTCCCAAACTTTCTCATCACCCCAAAAGAAAACCCTGTAGCCATTAGCGTGGTCACTCCCCGTTCTCTCCACCACCACCCCACCTTGCTCACCACTGATCTGCCTTCTGTCTCTATGGACATTTCATATATGTGGAATCATGTAATGTGTGGTCTTTCATGGCTGGCTTCTTCCACTCAGCATTACTTTCAAGGTGCACCCATGTTGTGATGTGCAACAGTGTACTTTGTTCCTTTTTATCAATGCACATCCAGAAAATGAGTATCCACTACATGGACAGACCGTATTTCGATTATTCATTCATCAGTCTTGAACTCTTATGTTCCTTTCATTACCTTGACCTGGTTCACATGCTTATAGCATTTTAGGATTGGGAGGTGTATTAGGTATCTTTTTAAAATTTATTTATTTTATTTGAGAAAAATCTCAGTCACCCTGGGTTTGAGTGCTATGGCATCATAGCTCACAGCAAGCTCAAACTCTTGGGCTTAAGCGATCCTCTTGTCTCAGCCTTCCAAGTAGGTGGAATTACAGGAACCCACCATGATGCCCAGCTAGTTTTTCTATTTTTAGTAGAGATGTGGTCTCGTCTCGCTTTGCTCAGGCTAGTCTCAAACTCCTGTATTAGGGTTCTTGAGAGAAGCAGAGGACAGAGGCTGGAGACAGGGGAAGAGGTGTTGTTCCAGCTCAAATCCAAAGGCTGAATTCCTTCTTCATGAAGGGACCTTAGTTTCTTTCTCTTAAGGCCTTCAGCTGCTTGGATAAGGCCCTCTCAGTACAATCTGCTTTACTCAAAGTCAACTGATTTAAATGTTTTTAAAAACACCTTCATATCAACATCTAGGTGGGTGTTTGACCAAACTTCTGGACACCACCACCAAGGATACATGTAATTAACCACCACAAGAGGTATCTCTGTCCCCTTTGCCTCCTCTCTCTACCGATCTGCCAAGTCCACGTCTCCACTGATTACTGTCTCACACTGAGCGACACAGAAACCAACCAAGATCAGGGTGGGAGACATGTGTCTTGTTTGGTAGGTGACCCTTGGAGACACTGGAGGATGACAGGTAAAGGAAGGAGGCCATTTAAAGCTGTGTTGATGAGCAGGTCACCCTGTGGGCCATGGGGCCTCAGTCTGTCTGGGACCTCTTAGGGACTGTGCAGAACACGCTTCGAGGTACTCCACCCGAGAGTGAGGATGTTGCCTCTTATCCACTGAGGAACTGCGAGGGTGAGGACAGGCCTCTTCTCCACTGAGGCCTGTCTGAGGATGGTCATGCTGACTTCAGGACTTCCAACCCTGGCTGGAGAGCTCGTGTGGTAAAGAGTCACAGGTGCCAGGGTGAGCACTGCTGTTGGGCCCTTGAGGATATGAGTAGGGCAAGGACAGCCTCTGCTATGGTCCCTCCCAGAATGGGGGGCTCACTACCTGACTCTCTTCCAGTCGGAAATGCGTAGGCACCAGCACGTGGAGGAACCCACTGTGCCTGGGTCTCCCTCTCTCCTGATCCAGTGCCCCAGCTCCCTTTTTGGGACTTCCCAGCTTGCAGCTCTGGTCCCTTCAGGGTAACAGGAAAAGTTGGTTTCAGGTACCTCCTTTATATCCTGCTGTCTCCCTGAGGATTGAAGTCAGACTCTTGGGGGGACTTCCATGCACACAAGGCTCAGGGAGAGAAGGGATGGGCTTGTTGGGCCTGCAAGGGGCTCAGGCCTCAGTGCCCCTAGGGTACCTGCACACTCTCTTTCCTTCTTCCTCCAAGTTCCCTCCTGTCCCCTGCCCTCTCCCTATGCACTGGAGGTTAGGAAATGTTGAGGATGATGGAACAAAAGGGGTATCTGAAAGGAAGGTGCTGTGGCTCATGCCTGTAATCCCAACACCCTGAGAGGCCAAGGAGGGTGGATTGCTTGAGCTTGGGAGTTTAGGACTGGTCTGAGCAAGAGTGAGACCCCATTTCTTAAAAAAAAAAAAAAATAGCCAGGTGCTGTGGCAGGCGCCTGTAGTCTCAGCTTCTCAGGAGGCTAAGGCAAGAGAATCGATTGAGCCCAAGAGTTTGAGGTTGCTGTGAGCTATGATGCCACAACACTCTACCCAGGGTGATACAGTGAGATTCTGTCTCAAAAAAAAGGGGGGGATTATCTAGGGTCAGCAGAGAAGTGAAGGCAGGGCTGGAGGGGAAGAGGCACAGAACATAACCTAAGGGCCTGGGAGGCAACAAATTCAGAGATAAAGACAGAAGGACACAGAGAGGAGGGCACAGAGAGAGTAACCCAGGGACTTCAAACACAATGCCAGAGACATGGGACAGCAAGACAGAGACAGCAAGGAGGGTGGGTTAAAGCAATCTTGAGACCCCTTCACCGCTGCTCAAAGCCACAGAGAGGCGGATGCCTAAGAATTTGCACAGAGAAAACCAGGAGTTAAAAAGGCACAGGCTGGACAGAGAGACCCCAGCAGAGAGAGAGAGAGAGAACGATGGGGAGATGGAGACAGACAGGGATAGAGAGAGACAAAGACAGAGTTAGAGAGAGACAACAGGGAAGAGACACATGGAGAGAGAAAAACAAAGAGAGAGTCAGAGACAGAAAAAACACAGCAAGAGAGAAACTGAGATCGAGAGGAGAGGAAGGGGAGAGAGAGAGGAGGAGGAGAAAGGGGGAGATCCAGAGGTGAGGCACAGAGAGAAACTGGCAGAGGAAGCAGATTCAGACAAAAAGGACAGAAAGGGCAAGGAAAAAAATAGAAATGGAAAGATGAGGGAGAGCGGGGGTGGGATGGGAGAGTCACAACCCTGTGCCCCTCCCCCCCACTCAGGTCAGGCCGGGTCCTCTCAGTGGCCTCTGCTGAGCCATGGCTAATGGTATGATTGCTTGGTGGGGTGGGAGGGGAAGGGGCGGCAGGCATTTGTCAGGACGGTGACAAATGAGCCGCCGGAGTCTCAGCTTCAGTGATGGATGGCCCGGCAGCAGGCAGAGGGGCGGGTGCAGAGGTGGGGAGGACCCACCAAGATAAATGTTTCCTTCTCCTGGAGCCAGGCCAAGCAGGGGGAGGGCCTGGGGATCCAGGGCACTGTATTCATGAAGGGCCTGGGCCTCAGGGGGAAGAAGGGAGAAAGGGTGGAGAGGGTGAAGGTGCAGGGAGATGGAGATGAAGAGGACAGAGAGATAAAGAGGCCTCCAGAGACAGAGAGAGATGGAGAAACAGAGAGATCATCCAAAGAGATGTAGAGATAGAGCAAAAAAGATGTAGGAAGAGACCTATGAGACAGACAGACGGACACATACTACAGGAAGAAACAGACACACAGGGCCTTTTAGGATCCCTTCTTCCTCCACCCCCCAGTGGAGATACAGTTCCTGAGAGTCTAGGACAGAGAGAGGAGGGACAAAGTCTGGGCCCAGGATGGAGGGAGACAGACACAGAGCTGTTGACAAAGAGGGGAAACTGAGGTAGGGAGTTAGAGGGACCAAAAGAAAAAGGAGGAGTCCTCAGCAGGTCCTTGCTCATGTGACCTGTTCCTGTAGCCTTGGATCCAGATCCTGAGGACCACTGGGCATACAAGGGGGTCTGCTGCTGTCCCAGTGGTCCCTGCTTAAGCCAGGTGGGGGCGTTATGGGGAGCCATGAGAGGTGGCCCAAGCTGTGTCGCAGGGACCCAAGGGGTGCCCCAGATCTACTAAAACAGGGCTCCACGGGTGAGTGCAGCCCGGAGACCTGCCCATCTCTAAGATGTGGATGGGGCCAGGCACTCTGAGCTGCACACACTGGCAGAGAGGGGGCACCGCCTGGCATGCCCCAGAGGTACCTGTCTTCCAAGTATCTGCAAGAGAGGCTCAAACTCCACCCTCACAGAGGCATAGCAGCAGCGACATGCTGACAACCTGAAACGTCAGGGAGCACAGGGCACCCCATCCAGGTTGAGGTCTGGCCACCATCTGCTTCCTTGCCTGGGAGCCAGCTGGGAAGAAGAGTGTGTGTGTTACAGACAGAAGACAGAGGACCGACAGACAGACCTGCATCTGGGAAGAGACAAAACAGAAATCCAAGCACCTCCCCCTTCCTCCTCCCTCCTGTCCCTAGCTCCCCTACATCACTTTTCTCCCAGACACTCTTGTTTTTCCTCTTCTCAACATTTCATTCCTTTCTTCAATTAAAAAGATTTATGCTGAGAGCCCAAATGTTTTTATGTTTTTATGTTTTGGCGGCTGGAGGGGCCTTCTGAGGTCACAGTGACCACTGACAGCAGGAACAACTCTAGAGTCTCTGTCTGAGCACCCATCCCACCCAGCCCCTCCTCTGTCACCCCTATAACTCAGTGGCCTCATCCCTCTCTGTGTTCCTCTCTGCCACTCTGTCTTGCCTTTCTCTGAGTCACACCTCTTCACTGGAGTCACATCCCTTCACTGGAGTCACACCCCTCCCTGCTATGTCCACTCATGCCCCTCTGGGACACTCGAATCCATCTACACTTCTGGTTTTCAGAATCAGCTTCACCAAAGGCAAAAAGGAAGTCTACACATCCCCTCTCAAGATGCAAATTGAGTCTGGGACCCCAGATCCCTGGATCTCCCACCCTAAATCTTGGCTGAGACTGGTGTGGGGACAGAGCAGATTGAAGAGCTTTGCATCTTAAATTTAAAAGTGATTTAAATTAATTTTCTGCTCTAAAACTCTGATCATGGGGGTGGGTCTGTGTGGCAGTGATTAAAGGCTCTCCAGACCCCTTCCCCTCCCCTGTCTTAAAGGGCCAGGATCGCAATAGGATAGTCATGGGGAGAGTACCTCCACATGTGAGACCCCAGACTCAGTCAAGGACCCCGGGATACTGTCACCCTTCGGTTTATTTCCCCAATACCCACCCTTTTGCCCCCAACCCAAGCTCATTGCTCCTCCTGCAGATGGGGAGATGGAGGCTCAGAGAGGGAAGGATCCAGACTCCAGATTCCCAAGGGACTCATGGAGATGGCCAGAGAGGAGGGTCAATGGTGTGTCCAGGGGTCAGGGGATGAAAAGGGAAAGAGAGAGAGAAAAGATGGGAGAGGGAAAGGAAGAAAGAGGAAGAGACAGGTAGAGGAGAATGAGAGACTTGGCAGAGGTGCTGAGCCCTAGCAGGGAGAGGAGAGGGCCCTCCTAGAGGCTTGGGGGGCACCAGGACTAGGGTCTTTTCCTCTCCCATCCCCACCAGGAAGTGCTGTTGCTGCCTTAACCCCCATGCCTGATGCTGTAGCTCTGGCTCACTCCACTCACACCTTGCCTTGGGCCTTGGTAGTTTGTTTAATTTCAACAAGAAGAACCAGGTTGCAGCACAGGTAGCCTGTTTATGAGTCAAAAACATCCTCAGAGAGCACAGCAGGGGTGGGCAGGGCCTCAAACCCCTCTCTCCGCTCCCCCCTGTATGGGTTTCTATCTTCCCTCTGTCTGGGTCTCTGTTCCCTTCTCCTTGGGTTCTGTCCCTGGATCTGTCACCCTCTCTCCTTGAGTCTCCAGGCACCCTCATCTTTTTTTATTTGTCTGCCTTGCTATTCCTCTGTAATGATGGTTTATAATTTTTTGGAGGAGTAAAAGATCCCTTTGTAAAGAACAGGATAAGAACTATGGACCATATGTTTTATGGGGGGAAAAGAAAGCACCATGGCCACCATTTCCTATGCAATTTTAGAGATTCAAAAGTCTCCTGATAGCCATTTGTACACCTCCTCAGGAGTCTAACACAAAGGGATAAAGACCCCTAATTTAGAAAATGTCATGGAGAGAAGGACTCCCAGATGTCTCTCTCTTCTCCCTTCAACCCCTCCTAGGAGCCTCTTAGGTGTTTCTTGAACACACCAGACAAGGTGCCTACACTCATGCCCCAGGGCCTTTGCATCTGCTGTCCTACCCTGCCTGGAATGATCTGCATAGTTCAAATGTCACCTCCTCCTAGGGCTTTCCCTGTCTGGCCTATATAAAGCACCCTCCCCAATACTCCTTTGTCTCAGAGCACTCCACCTTCTGAATTAGTTAATTAAATACATTTATTTAACTGACTATGCTCTCTCCCCACCGTCCCATCTCTGTCCCCCATCCTCAACAGAATGTGAACTCCCCCAAGAGGCCAAGAGGTTTGTCTTTTGTTCCCTGCTGTCTCCTCAGAACATCACCTGGCACATAGGAGGTAATCAGTAAGTTGCTGGTGCACAAATCTTTTTCTTTATCTCATTAGGATGCTACTTTTAAAGCTTGTCTTAGGAATGGGATGAAAGCTGGGCACCTTCTCTTCCACACATATGTAAGCAGGCATAAAATTTACCCTTGAGTCGGAGATCAGTTAAAGCAGTTGAGAGGACACCAGGCTAAGAATCTTCTAAAAGGCAAGGGCCAAAGATGAGCAGAGGGATACACACACACCCGCGCGTGCACACACACATACACGCCATCCAATACTCACTGTATTCAGAGACAGAAACAACATGCGCAGCCACTCCTGCTAACACACAAGCCCCCAGGCATGGCCTGACAACCAGACACACACCCAGACACTCTGAGGACACACATGCATGCACAGATGGCCACAGACACAGGCTCAGGAGTCCCGGAGGGGGGTAAAGGGCCAGAGCAAGCAGAGAAACCAAAATGTGAGGGTTTTGCTTCCTCCTGCCTCCGGTTCTCCTCCTATTTGTGTCTGTCAAGAGAGTGGGCAAGAAGAGGAGACAAGGAGAGGGAGGAGAAGGGAGAGAAGGAGGTAAGGGGAGAGAGAGAGAGAGAACCCGGAGTTGGGGCGAGAGACAGGAGGAGGGGCGAGCCCCAGCCCCAAGGCGGCCGAGAGGGGGAGAGGTAGAGACGCCCCGGAGCGGGGTGGGGGACAGAGAGAGACCCTGAGAGAGCCAGGCAGGAGAGGTGGGGGCCGAGGGGGACGGGCCAGCGAGACCCCACACAAAAGCCGCCGGGCGGAGGGCCGGGGGAAGGGTCTCGGAGGCTCCCGCCGCGCCCCGCCTCGCGGCCCGAGCCACCGGCGGACAGCGGGTTAAGCATCTCCGCGGTGGAACTTCCGGATGTGACCACAGAGCGAGGGAGAGACCGGGAGAGGGGGAGCAAGGCATCGAGGAGCCTCTGCACCCTCCGGCCCCGCCGCCGCCCGCCCCCGCCGCGCAGACCCCGCGCCTGCTTCTGCCCAGTCTCCGGGTCTGTTTGTCTGGGGCTGGTTCAATTAGCCCTGACCCCGGGGGAGCGACTGGGGGCTCCTGGGAAGGGGCCTCGGGCCACCCTCTGCCGCTCCCGCGCGGCCATGAGCTCCTGGCCGTGACCCCCGCGGGGGGACCGGGCTGGGGGTCCATGCTCGCAGCCTCCACCCCGCCCGGCGCCTGCCAGTGACGGGGGTGGGGGGGGCGGGCACCCAGCCTCCTGCCCACCCCCTGGCGTCGGCACCGCGGGCCGTCTGGGGGGCTGCCTGCGCCCCCCTCGCCGGCCAGGTTCTGGAAGGACCCAGCAGCTGCCGCTAGCATCAGCCCATGGCCCGGAGGGTAGGTGTGAGGGCGGGATCCCCTGCCCAGCCGGTTTCGCATCCCTCCTCCCTCTATCTTCCCCTCTCCAGGGCTCTGGCCCCAGTGGCCCGTCCGCCCTCTCCACCTCCTCTTTCTTTGCCTCTCTTTCTCTCCCCTCCTACGTCTTCTCTCTTCCATCCTCTTAGTTCCGACGTGTCCCGTTCCTGCACCTCGGTCCCCCGTTTGTGTCCCTGCTCCCCGCTCCGCCCTTCTTTATGTTCCCTGGCCTCTCCATCCCAGGCCTTTATCTCTACCCCGCACCCGTCCCCTTCTTTTTCTGCCCTCCCCCATCCTTCCTCCGGTCTACTTTTGTTCCAAGCCCCTGGTCCTGAGGGTTAGGGGTGGGGACCGTGCTGAGAGAGGTGGTCTCACCCGCCGCTGGGCCGTAGGGTTCTCTCTTCTGGCCCGGGAGGGAGGAAGCAGGGAGGAGGCACCCACTTTGGGAGGGCGGGGCAGGAGAGGGGCAGGATGAGGGGGATCCCTCTGAGTGGTGAGCGCTGGACAGCGGACTGGGAGCGGCTGCCTTCAAGTTCATAGCTCAGGAGAAGTTAGGAGAAGAGGAAATGGAAGAGGGAGAGAGGCAGACACACGCGGAGCCCTGGTGGCGGTGGGAGGCAGGAAGGCTCTTACGCCCCCTTTCCAAATCCTTTTGCCTCTTTGAGCCTCAGAGTCTTCATCACCAAGGAAAGGGTTTGACCTGGTGACAGAAAGGTCCCTCCAGCTTCCCCAGTATGTGGTTCTGTGACAATGGGACATGCAAATCTCACCTCATGCTCCTGTGTATCTTCGGGGCTGTTTGCACAAATGTGTGTCTGGTTGTGTGGAGTTGTCCTTTCCCTCAACAAGTGTTTATTGCCTGTGAGCTAGGCACTGTGCTAAGTTCCTCATTCATTCGTTCATTCATGTGCTAAATGTTTCATTCATTCATTCATTCCTGTGGCCAGCGTCTGGTTCTGTGTGTGCATGCCCAAGGGAGCAGCTCTGGCAATTTGGGGGTACTCTAAGCTCACATGTTGTGGGGGGATGTGCTTCAAAGTGTGTGTATGTGTGTGTGAGTGGAGCTGGTGTGACTGACACACCTGAGTGTACTTATGGATGGGTGTATATGACTGTGTGTGTATAATGTATTTTGTGGATTGAGGTGGCCAGTGGGATGTGACAAGTTGTATAAGATACATTCAGACTTGCATTTTTAACAACTGCAGAATGAAATGGAGTGGGGAGGCTGCATATGTACATGTACATTTGTGTACAAACAGTGCACCTTTCTGAGGGAGGCATCAGTGGGTGATACTTTCTCTCCCTCCTTGCACCTTCCCGCCTTCTCTGTCCGCTCTTCCTCTCTCTGTCACCCTCTGAATCTCACTCCCATTTCCCTCCCAGCCAGACCGTTGGGTGTCTCCCCTGGGTTTGCCCTCCCACATGTCAGGACAGTGGTTCTCAACCTTCCTAATGCTGCGAACTTTTAATATAGTTCCTCATGTTGTAGTGACCCCCAACCATAAAATTATTTTTCTTGCTACTTCATAACTGTAATTTTGCTGCTGCTATGAATCATACTGTAAATATCTGATATGCAGGATGTATTTTCATTGTTACAAAGGGGTCACAACCCACAGGTTGAGAACCGCTATGCCAGTAGTATCAGTCCTCAGCCCACCCAGACAGCTCTATGGGATGTGGGGACTTATGGGGGTTAGAGCTCAGACACTTAGTGACCAGAAAGCGGCTTCCTGGGACATGGAGGGATATCTCCTGGGTCCCAGGATAGGGAGGCTCCTCACATGCATGTCTGAGTCTCCTGACGCCTCCCCGGGGCTCTCCTGGCTCCCCCCAGTACGATGAGCTGCCCCACTACCCAGGCATCGTGGACGGCACCACAGCCCTGGCTGGCTTTGCTGAGGCAGTGCCCTCAGCAACAAGAGCCCCTGGGCCCTACGGCCCACACCGGCCACCCCAGCCCCTGCCCCCGGGCTTGGACAGTGACGGCCTGAAGAGGGAGAAGGATGAGATCTATGGGTGAGTGGGGGCTGGGGCAGAGGGGGCTCCATGTGGTCTGGGCTGTGCCTCTGGATTCTTCTTTCTCCAAGGCTGCCTTTCTCAGCCCTCTCTTTCTCTGTCTCTTCTCCTCCTGGTTCTCTTGTCCCATCCCTATTTGCTCCATCTTCCCCCAACATGCACACATACCCCTCCCCTCACCAGCTGTGTCCTCTCCTGCCTCCCCAGACATCCGCTCTTCCCTCTCCTGGCACTGGTCTTTGAGAAGTGTGAACTGGCCACATGCTCCCCTCGAGATGGGGCTGGGGCTGGGCTGGGCACACCCCTGGGGGGCGATGTCTGCTCCTCCGATTCCTTCAATGAGGACATCGCTGCCTTTGCCAAGCAGGTGGGCACCCCCATCCACCACGCCCAGAGAGCCAGCGAGGAGGGGGGGTGGAGGCAGGCTGTGCCCTGCTGGCCTCTCTCTTCCCTCCCAGGTCCGCTCCGAGAGGCCTCTCTTCTCCTCCAACCCAGAGCTGGACAATCTGGTGAGACTTGGACCCTCCATCGGGGCACCTCCTCCACAGAGTCTCCTGACATATCCCTGGGGTTTGTTTGGGGGATGGTGCAGAGGGGCTGTACCTGGGCCACCTTCTCAAACTGTGCTCCTTGTTGCCCACGTTTGATAGGGCACAGCCAGATTCTGAGGCCGGTTAGAATCTCAGCTCTGCCGTCACTAGCTCTGTGACACAGGACAAGTGGCTCCACCTCTTAGTGCTGGTGCCGTGGTGTCCTGTCTGTACAACATAGGTGGTAGTAACTTTATCACATAGGGCTGCTGTGGAATTTAATGAGTTAATGCAAGTCAAGTGCTTAGAACAGCATCTGGCACAGGATGGGACTCCAAAAGCACTGTTCTCAGTCAAGAGCACAGAGCCAAATGAGCCTAGGACTTATCCTCAAAGGAGGGGGAAAGAGATGGGGGAGAGAGGGAGGGAAGGAGAAATACTCCAACCTCTCCAGTCCTCTCTGCCCTGCTCCTGCCAGGGCTCCTATTGGCCAAACCCTTTGGCAAAGGATTCTGGGAAATGTAGTTTGCATGGGGAGGGTGGGCTTGGAGCTGGAGGCAACAGGCAAAGGGTGGGCACACTTACTGTTGGAGCCCACCTTAGCTCATGCCTCTTGTGATGGGCCCCTTCTGTCTCTTGCTTTTCTTCCCTTGTCACTTCCTCTCAATCCATCACCCTCCCTTTCCTCAATTTTGATCTCCATCTCTTTTCAATTTTTCTCTTTGCCCGCATCATCTGTCTCACTCTTCCTGTTTCTCTGTCTTTCCTTTCTTCTTCTCCCATCCCATACTCCTCTTGCTTCCCCCACCCTCACTCTGGTTCCTTCCTGGTCCCATTTTCAGATGATCCAGGCCATCCAGGTGCTGCGGTTCCACCTGCTGGAGCTGGAGAAGGTGAGTGCTCTCCTCCCTGCCACCCTCATCTGCTCCCCTTGGCCCTCCCCCTCCCTAGGCCCTCTCTCCACCAGAGTTAAAGCAGAAATGCCATCCCTGTCCCTGTATACCCAGCCCTAGCCCCCGGGTGGTCCCCCCAGTACCCCGGTCCCCCACCAGGTCCACGACCTGTGCGACAACTTCTGTCACCGCTACATCACCTGCCTCAAGGGAAAGATGCCCATCGACCTGGTCATCGAGGATCGGGATGGTGGCTGCAGAGAGGATCTTGAGGACTACCCAGCCTCTTGCCCCAGCCTCCCAGACCAGGTGGGCCTGATACAGGATAAGGGTACACACTCACCCCCATACCACACAGCCTGAGACAAGGCCACCAGGCAGCCTGGCCACAGGCGTACATATGCGTGTGGTCACATGCCAACTACACATCTACTAAATGGGCTCAGGTACACCTGGACAACGGCATGTGCATGCATGCACACACCCCCGCCCCAAACAGCTGCAGGCACCACCCACAGACTCAGCTGCATCCACATAGGTTCACTTTCAGCTGCATAAATTTGGGTACTGTCATCCCCAGTCACAGCCAGACAATAGCTTCTACCACATACTTGAACACACATATCCCAGCCACGTGTCAGCAGCATAGATCATACAGAGGGCCCAGCACATGCATACCCCAGCCACACAACAGCCACACAGATGGAGATAGAACCCGAGAGCCCAGATACTGCCTGGCACACTTGATGTGACCACACTTGGATCCACGTTGACCAGGGTGTCCTTGCATGTGCACATGCACACATGTGACCCTGACCAGTAACAGCTGGGCTCCAACAAGTGTGCGTACACATTCACATGCTACTCAGGGCCACACAGGTCCAAATTCACCCATGCAGATTTGGAAATAGAAGTACAGAC
Source organism: Otolemur garnettii (assembly GCF_000181295.1). NCBI lineage: Eukaryota > Metazoa > Chordata > Mammalia > Primates > Galagidae > Otolemur > Otolemur garnettii. The sequence goes on along the minus strand of NW_003852547.1, from coordinate 4,233,721 downwards.
TTGGATACAGCCACACAGAATCACACCCAACAAAGCAAGGAGATAAAGTGCACCACTGCAGACACAGCGGTGTCAGCTTAGGACATCAGACAACAGTCACACACATGATAGTTGGGTGGATCCTGACTTGTCACAGCTACATACAGAGATGGAGTGACAAAGCCTTGGGGAGAAGTCACACAAGGACCACCCTGGTTATACTTTCTACACAACCAGCAATGACACAACAGGACACAAAGTCAGGGACAGGTGCACAGCAGTCACAGAATGGCCTCAAGGACCCTCTGCCTCACAGCCTATAATATGCACGTGCTCAGCGAGAACCCCATTGTGTGTTATGATTGGTGACAACTCCCACGGAGGCGCATACTCAGAGGTCTTCATGCAGCCTGATTACACTTGCCTAATGATTACCCAACAGTCCTGAAGTCATACACCCAGTTGTATGGGAATCACAGTCACCATGTGCATAGTCTCATGAATAGGACAACCCAACCCTCAAACTGCAGTCATATATTTAGAAAATATAGCCTGTGATAATCAATGTCACAACCATATAGGCCTGGCAAATCACTCAAATGCAGCTGCATTTCTCAGTGACACCCATGTAACAGCCATGCCACAGCCATATCCTCTTTGGGGACAGCCATGTCATCCTAAGATCCTTGGATACAGCTGCACAGATGTAGGCACACTCATGCTCCGATAATTATACAAGTTCACTTAAGTGCCACATGAAAGTCTCAGAACAGCTTTAGGACATCTTGGATACACTCACCTGGTCATGTTCAGCATCATAATAGCCACAGGTGATAACCACGATTGTGCTCACGTGTCTTCAGACCTGAGCGATTCTGCAGTTGTGCCCAACTCATCCCCAAATGCACTGAAACACACAATTCTGCATAAATGCACAGAGCCTGGGGAAAACTCCCTGGCAGAGAACACCTGGTGCGCCCCCATGGTAGGTGATTCAGGAGTGACTGTTCACAAAGTCATGGGCAGGCTTTGAGGTAGTCAGCAGAGAAGTGGAGACCCTGGGGCTGAGCGACATACAGTGGGCAGTTGTTTCCATCTCTGGGTCTGAGAGGGAGTGGTTGCCAGAACCCAGGAGAGGAGCAGAATGCTTGACAGGGGCTAGAACATCTGGGAGAAGGACCCTCATCTCCAGCCACTTGGCAGATGGAACCCAACCTTAAGCCTAAGGGTGAAGAAGGCCCGATGAGGTTTGTCTGAGTTGATTGCCCTGGGGCACAAATCCAACACTTTGTCAAGTTGTTTAAAATGTGTCCAAGTTGGGATAAAGAAAATACAGCCTCTCACTCCCCTTAGCTACAATTCTGAGACATCAGAATCTCTGGAAATTCAAAGTATTGGTTTTTGTTTTTTTTTTTTTACCCCATAAATGTAGTGCAAACTTACTTGGCAGCAAAATCTGACCTCAACTAATAAGAGGCTATTTATAGCCTTTATTTATTCCACTCTGTTAAATATTCATCCATGTTGCTGTAGAAATGTTAATGAGTTTGATGACGGAGGTTGTGCCCCAGATCCTGCACAGTGTATGTGCTGATTGACTCTCTAAAACTGTAAAACATCCTGAATCCTGAAACACCTCAAAGAGTGATGGCTATTATTATTTCCCTCTAAAAATGTGAAACACCCTGAATCCTGAAACACCTCTAGGGTGCCTTGGACTTGTATAAAGTCATCTTTATTGAGTGATTGCTGTGTGCCTTTAGGTCAGTTAACTCACTGAATCCTTACTCTGTAAGGTGGGGACTGTTGCTGCCCTCCATTTTTCAATTGAGGAGATGAAGGCACAGAGAGATGAAGCAACTTGTCCAGGATCACACAGCCAGGAAAGAGGCACAGGCAGGCTTCCCCTCCAGGAGTCCTGGCTCCAGAACCCATACTCCTATCCATTGTGCTGTACTGTGTCCTAAACCTTGCCATTAACTTCTAGCTCTTGTTTTCTAGACTAATACATGGATTAGAGACCATGAGGATAGTGGATCTGTACATTTGGGGACCCCAGGTCCATCCAGTGGGGGCCTGGCCTCCCAGAGTGGGGACAACTCCAGTGACCAAGGTGAGAAGCTTGGGAGGTGGAGGGGAAACATGGGAGTCAGCCAGAGGATTGAAGTTAGATCACAAATAGGACTTCAGGAGGGACTAAGATAGCTGGGGTGTGGAATGGTGTCTGGGGTCAGAGTTCTGGAGCTTGCTGTCCATTGCTCTCCACTATCCCCAACACAACATGCCTGCCTCCCCTCAGGAGATGGGCTTGACACAAGTGTGGCCTCTCCCAGTTCTGGGGGAGAGGATGAGGAGCTGGACCAAGAACGGCGGCGTAACAAGAAGAGAGGGATCTTCCCCAAGGTGGCCACCAACATCATGAGAGCCTGGTTGTTCCAGCATCTCTCGGTGAGATCCCTGTAGTCCCAGGTGCAGGGTGGGCATAAAGAGATGGAAAAGGATTGTCCACAGAGACTGAGCCCCCAAAAGTTACTTTGTGGTGGGAGACTAAGGCAGGGGGGATATTGGGGAAGACTCTCATGGAGGGAATGATAAGAGTGAACATCAGTGTTACCTGTGTGCCAGGTGCTGCCAAGGGCTCTTAACTCAGTCCTTTCCATAAACCATCCATCCACCCATTTACCAACCCATCCATTATCCACACACCCACCACCCACCATCCCTAAGAGTGATGGGCCATTATTATTTCCATTTTACAGATGAGTAGACTGAGGAACAAAGAGGTTGGGAGAATTGCCCAACCAGAAGTGAGTTCAAATGCAGGCAGTCTGCAGACAACACTACCTCATGGAGAGGGACAAAAAATGGAGACAGGGAGAAGCTGAAACTGACAGAGACACGAAGATATGGGGAGGACCAAGACAGAGTAAGATAGAGACAGGGAGAGACTGAGTCACAGAGGGACAGAGACAGAAAAACAGAAACTCAGAGACAGGGAAGGAGTAACTCAGAGAAAGAGAGAGAGACAGAGACAGAAGAGGGAGAGGGAGATAGTGAGACAGAGAGAAAGCCACAGAAAAATAAAGAAACTGGTAGGGAGAGACACACATAGGGGCTCTGACAGGGAGACTCAAACAGGGACAAGGCTAGGCTTTGCTTCCCTTCTCCACACTGTTTGGAGCCCCCTCCCCAGCATGGCTCCCTAAGGAGGTCTGGCCAATTAGCCTCTAATTGCTGAAAGAGGCAGCGGACTCCGCGGGCAAGTAATTGCCTAAACAAAGCTTGGCTGAGCTTTGCCTCCACCATCCAGGAGCACTGAGATACTCAATGTGGGTAGGGGGTGAAGGGGGGGCGCTCTCCTGGCCCTGCCCTAGCCTGGGCCCACCATCCAGGAGATCAGGCGGGCCAGACCTTGGGGATCAGACCGTGCTGGCAAGCAGGGTGACTCTTGCTGGTGGCCGCAGCACCCGTACCCGTCTGAGGAGCAGAAGAAACAGCTTGCACAAGACACGGGGCTCACCATCCTGCAAGTCAACAACTGGTGAGCCGCCCAGGAGGGTTGGGCGGTCTGTGGCCGCCTAGGGTGGAGGCCAGGTGCTGTCCGCGGTGCTGACGGAGACCCCAGAGCCCGGCGCTCCCATTTCGCCTACCCTATCGCTTCCTCCCTTCCCGGCTGTCCGTGTGTCCACCTCAGTCTCTCTCCTCCTTCCTCTCTACACTGCCCCTCTCCGTTTTCATGACCACCTGCAGGTTCATTAACGCCCGGAGGCGTATCGTGCAACCGATGATCGATCAATCCAACCGCACAGGTACAGGGAGAAGGTGGGGACGGAGGGCCTGGGGTTCTGAGGAGGGTGTCAAAGTCGGGAACAGGCTTCCCGGGGCTCAGCCTATACCCCTCAACCTCTCCTCACAGGGCAGGGTGCAGCCTTCAGCCCAGAGGGCCAGCCCCTGGCTGGCTACACGGAGACCCAGCCACACGCTACTGCCCGGCCGCCGGGTAAGCCCCGCCCCCTGGTTGAGCCACTCCTCTGCGCACATAGGTACCTCCCTTAAGATTCGGTTCATGGGTGATACAGTGTGACATTTGTATTTTAAGGGTGCAGTGGATCCCAACGCAGATTCCTAGTTCCCACCTTTTCCTTACAAAGTTCACTTCCACCACAAACGGCAAGTGCCCTCTTAAAAGACAACTCAATCTATCCTGGTTGAGGGATCCTCTGGTGAAGGAAGGGGCAAGGGGGACTTAGGGAACATCTGGGGACCGTGCCTGGGGAAGACCACTAATCCTCCGTTTTTGTCTTCTAGGATCTGTGGGGATGAATTTGAACTTAGAAGGAGAGTGGCATTATCTATAGAGGATGGATTCAGGAGAAGTGTGAGTGCCCAAGGTCTAGGGGTTAAGCAACTGTCAAACCTTCAGAAGACTTCCGGACTCCAATCGTAGGCCCGCCCAGAGCAGGGTCAGCCTGGGTCCCTGAACTGAGAGCTCTCTGAGGGAAGATGTTTCATCCATCCATCCATCCATCCATCTGTCCATCCATCCGTCCATCCTCCTCTTCCGTCTGTTCATTTATCCATCCACTCCCTCAACCATCTGTGTATTTATCCATCCATCAATCATTCATCCAAATGTAATCCACTTGCCTATCCACTCCTACCCATCCAACCATACATTCCCCCTCTCACTCATTTCATCTATCCACCACCTCCACCCTAATGCACTCACCCACATATCTACTCATTTGTCTGTGTATTCACCCACCCACCTACCTACCCATGCATCTACCCATCCATCCATTAATTACCCATCCACCCACCACCCATCAGAATATACTTCTACCCACCCACTCACCCATTCATGCATCCCTTTTTGTCCATGCATTCACCCACCCATCCCATCCATTTGCAGATTTCCAAGCACACACTGAACCCTTGCTCCAGGTCCTAACATGCTTCATTTGGCTCTTGAGAAGATTCTGGTCTTAAGGGAAATGAACATCCCCAATGGCAATCCAGTGCAACAGTTGAAACAAAACATAGACTTCCCAGAGGAGGGAGTTATCAGCTAGCTCTGGAGTTTTAGGGAAGAATTCCTAGAGGCAGTGGCCCCTGGAATGGCCACTTGGATGAGCCATGAGAGGATGAATAGGAGACCACTGGCAGAGTCAGGGGTAAGGTTTAGGGAGGTATCATTCTTTTACTCTTCCAGGCCTTGACACTTTCCTCTGGCATCATGGCAGTGCTTCACAGCATCTTCTCATTTAGCCCTCACAACAACCCTGAGAGAGAGAGACCATTATTATTTTCACTTTACAAATGAGAAGACTGACACCCAGAGAGAAGAGGTCACTTGTGTAGGTCCACCTCACTCAGAAACGCAAAGGAAACAGAAAGTCCTAAGGCCCAGGGTGGGGAGGTAGCCTGAAGTTTCTAAAGCACAGATCGGATCTTGACTCTCCCTGGATTGAACTATTCTGTGGCTCCTAGTGTCCTCTGGACAAAGTCCAGACTTCTTAATTTAGCATCCATCCATCTGTCCACCCATTCATTCATTTAGTACACATCTTCTGATCTGCTCTGTGACCCACCCTGTGCTGGATGGTGGAGGGGGAAACAATAGTGACCATGACAGCCCCAGGCCTGTGGGGCTTACAGTCCAGTTGGGGAGAAAGACCCAGCCTCAAGACGGTGATGACCCAGAGTGGGCAGGGCTAGGATGTAGAAGCCCAGGAGCGAGAGGAGCCCAGATAGGGCATTGGACCCAAGCTTGGGGAGGAGTTCAGGGAGGGCTTCCTGGAAGAGGGAACGTCTGACCCAGGCTGAAGGATTTAAGGAGAGCTTCCTGGAGGTGAGACCAGCTGGGAAGGAGAGGTGAGCCAGATTATCTAGGGCCTGGTAGGGCAGTGGAGCTTCAGCCCTGCCATAGTCAAGCATGGGCGGGGTTGGTCTGGTGTGAGTGTCTGGTGACCTCTGGGTTCAACAGTGAGGGAGGGGACTTCTCACCCTACTGTCAGGCATCCCCAGTACTCCCCCTCCTTTTGGTCTCTCTCTTTTGTCTCTCTGCCTCCTGTCTTCCCCTGTCTCTCCATTTTGGTATGTTTTATCTCTCTGTGACTCCTTTCTCTCTCACACTGTCCCATTCTGTCTCCTTGTCATTTTCCATCTCTTTCTGGTTCTCCATTTCACTGTACCTCTCCTCTCTCTGTGGCACCCACTCATCCCTGCACTGGCCCCCCTTCCCTCAGTCTCTGTGTACCCCTCATTTGGGGGCCGTGTTGGGGCCAGGCACCCTCTTGCCTCCTCACCTGGCCTCTCTCCTCTCTCCACAGAGCCCAGCCTCCAGACTGTGACCACCAGCCTCACACCTGTTCTGGGCCCCACCTGGCCCACTGGCTTTGGGACCCACTTCCAAAGGCCCCTTCACTCAACGCCTACCTCCCTGGGGCCCCGCTGGGACATGGGGCCTGAGTGCCCACTCAAGGGTCTCTCCAGGACACTGACAAGGCCTCTAGGCCCTGAGCCTCACTTCTGCCCTCAGCTCTGCCCAGGACCCAGTTGAGATCCTGGGCCTTGGTCTCCAGAAGATGGTGGCTGAGGGCCCCACCTTCAGGATAGAGAAGAGATAGCGGGTGGTCTGGGTGGTCAGGAAAGGATGGTTGCCTGAACCTGACATTTTGGGGAGATTCCTTCAACCTCCCACCCATCCCCTTCTGCTTCCCCACCTCTCTTCTCTGATGTTTTCCTTTTTTTTTTTTTTTAACAATAAAGTCTTAAAAACACAAAGCTGCCAGTTCTTTTGTGTTTCTGAGATTTCAAATTCTCCACTTGGAGTTCCTGGACCACAAATAATAATAATTGTCACTTTTTTATTCTGCCTAGACACCCCACTTGGGTAAGGTGACCAGACGTCCCGCTTTTGGCAGGACAGTCCCGATTTTTAACAATTTATCCCATGTCCTGTGGCATTTTAAAAAAGTCCCGATTTTTGGAAAGAATGCACGACAAGCTAGGGAACAGTGGGACAACGGGAAGGGAATATATGGTTTTGGCTGCTGAAAAGGTTAATGTAACTCCATTTGGGAATGAAGAGGTTAATGTAACTTCGTTTGGAAATGAAAAGGCTAATGTAAACTCCCTACTCCCCTCCTGGGCAAGGTCACCCAAGTGGACAGGTGCCCTACTCCTTTGAGCCACAGGCTCTGCCCTATACATAATTTTTTTAATGTATTATATTTATAAATTGTACTTATGTTGAAATTTAAAAAATATATATTACAATACTATTTTTGCGTTCTATGAAAATTTTTGTTGCTCCATATAGACCAAATTTTTAATTAAGAACCCCACCTCCCACCCCCATCAATGGTGTCCCACTTTACCAATGTTAAAATCTGGTCACCTTACACTTGGGTAATAGTTAGCTATTGCTGAGGAACAACCTGGCCCAATACTTTGTGACTCCAAACACCAACTATTGTGAAGCTCATTATTCTTTAGGTTGGTATTTTATACCAGGGTCTACAGGACCACTCATGGGATGTGGACAGGGCCCTCAGCGTCAGCTATCGGGTGGCTAGGGCCTGCCCCTGGGAGCTGGCCAGCCACAGAAGCAAAAGGAGTAGAGGACGACAAGGCTCATGGACCAGGAAGCCATCCAGTTTGTTGGCAGGAAGGCTTTGTGGGATCCCAAGAGGGTTGAAATCTGGCCTGTCATTATCTCAGCTGCCTCCTCTTGGCCACTCAAAGGCCAGATTCAAGGGCAGAGAAATAGACTCCACCACTTGTGGTCTGGGGGTGGGGAGCTGAGATTGCAAGAGATGTGGGTACAGGGAGAAATGAAGAACTACGACCCATTTTGCATCAACCAACCACGCTGAGTTTCCTGACAGGAAGTGAGCAGGTTGGCCTGAAGGCACTTGAGAAGGGTGCTCACAATGGATATGGGTTCAAATCCCAACTCTGGAACACAGTCGTGTGGCACATCAGCTAAGTGACTTCACCTGTCTGGGCCTCAGTTTCCACATCTGGGAAATAGGGATGGCAGCAGTGCCTACCTAGTAGGACTGTTGTGCCAGGCTGCAGATATCACGAGGGACACACTGAGAATGGTGCCTCGTGTGTAATAAGCATTCACTCGAAGGCAGAGGTTATCCTCTGACATTAGAGAAACTGAGGCTTAGAAGCTGGCCTGAGTCCATTGGGCCTCCATCCTTCTGGGCTGCTCTCCTCTTACCCCAAGAGAGCGCACAAAAGTGGGATTGAGGCATCTCCCTCTGCTCCTGTTCTCTCCCTCTGTGTTTCTAGGTCTTTCTGTTTCAGTCTGTGCCCCCAGCCCACATCTGCAGGGTCCCCCGCTCCCTTCCTCGGTGTTCAGATGGAGTCCCTCCCTTGCAGCAGGAGCCTGCATCCTGTCTCACCGCCCCCCAGCCCCTCTGCTGTCTGAACCCCTTCCCGCTCCCTCCTCAGCCAGCCTCTGACCAGCCTCTCAGGCACCCCCAGGCCCATTCACATTTGCTCTGTGTTCAAAGACTCACACGGTGTGCCATGCTGAGCATTGGAGATACCATGAAAAATGTGTTCCTGGATACCCAGAGTCCCTTCTGATGGGCCCCAGGTGGAGAAATAGACACAGAGCCACACACAGACACATGGGTGCAAAGATACACATAGCACACAGCAGCTATACCACACCAAACACAGACAGTGACCCAGGCAATTCTTGAAATGCAGAGCTGTGCTGGGAAACACACGCGTGTGGCTGACAGAGTCCTGGTGGCCCAAGCAAGGATACCCAGCCCCCACACCCGGGGGTCCTTTATTCATCCACTTGTCTGTTCAGTGGGTATTTCATGTCCCCTCTGGGCACTAGACTCCAAGACAAGCTGCCCATAGAGGCCATAGCCCAGACCTGATGGGCTCAGATCCAACATCCCTCCAGTGAGCATCAAACGCTGCAGGCTGCTGTTACGTCCCCATGAAGACATCGAGAGGCCCACTACAGATTCTAAGTCTCTTAGGTGTAGACACTCCCTTGTGGAAAGTGACCAGCCTGGTCCCTCTCCTGGGCCTCTCTCCCCTTTGCCTGGGCTACCTTACCCGGCTCATAGGTCACCTCCACAGAGAAGCAGGAATGGCCGAACCAAAGCACCCACCACAGTCACCAGTCACATTCTTGTCCCATTTCTTGTCCCTTTAATCACCCTCCCTGCAATTCTCTTGGTCACTTGTTTGGCAGTTTCATCATTGGTTTAAGTCTCAGCCCACAAGCAGGGCAGATGCTTGTCTTTCTTTGTTTTTTTTTCTTTTTTTTAATATTCTTACGAGTTTATTATAAACCAGTTTCATAGGCCACCAGGAAATAAAAGGACTATGTACAGCCTTACGGGAAACAGGCAGGGAGCTGAGGAGGGCCAAGATGAGTCTAGGGCCTTGGTGGGCACATTCCCGGGGGAGGGGGCCCTGTAAGGGAAACCAGACAATCCGGTGAGACTCCTGGAACAACAGCATAACAAACAAACAGGTCTGTGGTAATGTGGCCCTGAGGAATCGAGCCCATGCCTCTGTGGAGCTACTTCCATAACTCTGTGGCCAAGGTTCAAAGAAGGCCTCGCATGCCTGGGGGAAGAGGCGCATCCCTGGAGGGGGCATGCCCATCAGAGTCCCTCATCCAGGGGGAATCCCCATTGGGGGACCCATAGGAGGCCTCATGCCAGGAGGCGGGCCCATCATGCCTGGAGCGGTGCCCCTCGGCCCATAGGTGGGGGAGGACCCCCACGGCCAGGGAGGTACTGGGTTGGGGCCCCTGCAATACTAGCTGTGGCAGCAGCTGCAGCAGCGGCCACAGTACCTCTTCCTAGTGGGGTCATCACCTGCTGGGATGGCCCACCAACCCCATGGACTGGACCAGCAAGTCCTGCAGGAGCCTAGGGCATGGGAACCCCAGCTGGGATTCCTCAGCCAGCGGCCCTGCCAATCCCTGGACCTCCAGCAGCTCCAGCAAGTGGCACTCGGGCAATACCAGTATCTTTAGGAGGTGGTCCCTCTACTGTCACTGAGACCAGGTTCTCCCCTCATAGAAGCACCAGGCCAAGGACTCGCTTCTCTTCCCTCTCTGCTTGTTTGGAGTTCTTAGGCTTGATTTTTCTGAACTCATCATGGTCACAAAGGATAAAATTCATATGCTTGTCGAAAGCCTTGAAGGTGCCGATGAAGATCCGGCCATCTTGCAGGATGCACCTCATCCTGTTGTCGATGTGCTGCAGCATCTTGCTGCTCTTGCCCACAGTCATGGTGGCGGTTCTGATGGCTCTCAGATGCTTGTCTTTCTCCATCAAACCTGAAACAGCAGAGCAGCTGGTGCCTTGGAAACAGGCAGAGAGTAGACTCAATCATTCTGAGGCTCAAACTTTACTTATTCATGTAACAGGTGTTTCCCAGGTCCACACTCTCTGCCTGTCCCTCTTCTGGGATGTCAGGGAGCAAGTCGAAGAGCCCTGCCTTGGGGAGCCAATGTCCAGGCTCAGAGATCAACAATGGCTCTAACAAATAAGTACACTATTTAATCTCAGAAGGTGACAAATGTCACAGAAAGAGCAGGTATGGGATAGGAGTGTGGGCTGCCACTTTTATGAATTCACTGGACACTTCAGTCATTGCTGGCCCTTACAGCTTCATCCCTGGGAACCCATTAACCCTCACAAAGTCTGGGAGGTAGGTCTCATCTCTGTCCCTATTTCGCAGATGGGGAAACTGAGGCCCAGAGAGGGGAAGTCACTTACCTAAGGTCACACAGCTGGAGAGAGTGGAGCTCTATTTGAACCCAGGCAGCCTGGCTCCAGGCCTCGTGAGCTAACCACTCTGCTTATAGCTCTTGTTTTAAAAATAGGATTCTCAAAGATTCTATGTTTTTAAGAAAGCCTAACACGAACTGGTTTCTGGGTGTGATGTTGTTTTTGTGACTATGATGAGTGTTTCTTTCTCTTCACACACTCCAGGAGCAAAGTGGGAAAGATGAAGGGTAGGCTGCAGAAAGGACTTCTATCCCCCTCCTTTGAAGGCAGGTGAGGGGAGAGTTAAGGGCGAGGGGGTAGGGCCAGGCGAAGGCCTGAGGTCTGCTTCAGGGGGAGGCAGTTGAATTCCAACCCCTGCCTGGCACAGGAGAAGGGTCTTTGGGGCTGAGACAATGAGGGGTGAGGGAGGAGCAGGTCCCTTTGTCACATCCCCCACCTCCCAGAGACTGGAAATGCCTCTCACTTAATCCTCTCTAATTCTCTAATTAAACCAATTGAATGTGCCATGGAAAAGAGGGAAATTGGGCAGGAGGTTAATTGTCACTAAAATACCTCCCCCACTTCCTGGCAGGAGGAACCAACACCGGGGCTGGTTCCGGGGCAGCCTGCGCAGTGGGTGGGCTTCACTGAGCAGAAGGGGGCCCTAGTCGTGGGAGGACCCAGCTGGGTCTGAGGGGTGGGTAGGGCCTGGAAGTTGGTGTGTGGCTGCCAGTGCATGTCTGCTGGGGCTGTGGACTGGAATACAGTGGTGTGTGGAAGGATATCAGTGTGGCTGGAGCCACTGCCAGGGTGTCCCATTCCTGAATGTGTGTGGCTGTGTCTCTGAGAACAGGCTGTCACGTACAGGTGGCATGTCTCCTGTGTGACTCCGAGTCCATGACTTTGAGACTCTGGGTGTCACTATGTGTGCCTGATTGGGATTGTGCCACAAAGCAGGAATTCACCATTGGGGCCACCTTGCAGGTGTCCACAGCATTGTTGTGGCTCTGAGATTGCTCTTCTCTGCTAAGCAGGAACTGACTATGGAAGGTGCTGCCACTGAACCAGAAATCTAAACCCAGTGGAGATAGCTGGATCCCAGGGTGGCTGGAGCCAAGTGACCCAACTTAATTGCCAAAGACAATGTGTGTGCAGTGCCATGAGACAGCAGTGAAAACACAGCCATCACAGTGGCCTAGAAACTATCACGTGTTCCTAGGCAGGTAGCAATGGGCCACTACTGAGTTCTTTCTTGATCTGTGTATGTGGGATGTCCACATCAGGCAAGCAAAAAAAAAAAAACCCTTTTGATTCACAAAAACAGAGTCCTGGCCCTCAGTTGGTGCCCAGATTTGAGCCAGTTTATGGCCCAGAACCCCTCCAAGAAAGCACACAGTATACTACAGAAAATTTATACTGTTTGCCTTTCTCCTGGGCTTCCCCAATAGGACCCACCACCGATTACAGGGTGACTGTGCACTGGGTCTCTTTGGGGGACCGTTGGACACTGGCTCTGAGCTAACACGAGCCCCAGGAGACTAGAAAGGCACTGTGACCCTAAGGGCAGAGAGCAGGGGGCTGTGGGTTTGTGTGAGGGGTGGAGTTTTAGCTCAGGTGTAACTCACAGTGGGCCCAAAGGGTCTCTGAAGCTATCCCAGTTCTGGAAGGCACTGTGGGACAGACCTCTCAGCACTGGTGGAATCCCCATCACAGTGTCCTGCTATGGTGGAAACAGAGGATGCTCCTGGGGACCACCTTGTGTGGCCCACCACTACAGCTGGGAGTCTGTTCGGCCATAGAAGTCTCCCTGCACGTGTCCATGACAGCGTCTCTCCCTCTGCATGGGGCACCCAGCCCTGAATTCCAGGAACTCACTCTCAGGTCCCCCGGGAGGGGATGTGCAAGGGGCCAGGCTAGGCTTCCCAGCAGACTAAGGTTGGAGTTAAGACCTGAAGGACGAACAGGTGTGGGGTGGCTGGGTCAGGGGAGAAGCTCTTCAGTTGGGGATAGAAGGCGCATAGGTCCTGAAGTGGGCAAAAACAGGGGCCCAGCTGTGGCTGATCCCCCAGGGCTCATGGGGAAGGCAATCAACCTCCCACCAGGGGGCGCTGGGGAGCCATGATTTTTTTTTTTTAAGTGACAGCTTTATTGAGTTCTGATTCATACTGTAAAATTCACCCACTTAAGTGTACAATTAGTACACTTAGTATATTTGCAGAGTTGTGCACCCAACTAATTAATCCTATAACATTTTCAGGACCCTAAAAATAAATGCTGTGCCCCACAATGACCTTCCTCTCAAGCCCCTGGTAACTGCCAGTCGCATTTCTATCTCCCAGTTCTGAGCGTCTCCAGCCTATGACCAGAGCCCAAGCTCTTCCTCTATGCCAGTTCCACCTCTTAGCACCAGGTGCTGCAGCTTCACCCACACGATGGCATGGGTCACCGCTTTGTTTCTTTTATTGCTGAATAATATTTGATTATCCTGGAGAAATTCTGAGCAGAGAAGGGTAGTAGTGTTTTTGTGCTTTATCCCTCAGGTGGATTAGAAGGAGTGTTTTAGGTGGACGTCTGTCCCCTCCCTACGTTTTGAAGTCCCATTCCCAGTACCTGTACAGGTGACCTATATGGAAAACAGATGATAGAAGCAGGGAGACAGGTGAGGCAGAGCTGCTGTGGTCCGGTGTGGGATGGCAGTGACTAATGGTAGGGCCATGAGACGAAGGGCTGAGAGGTTCAATTATGGATGAGTATGAAGGTGGAGCCAATGACTCAGAGTGCCAATATGCTGAGAGGCAAGCGTCAGGAGGATGTTAAGGACTCAGGCCTGACTCAGTTGACTGAGCATGGCAGAGATGCCTAGCATTTTGGGTCTCATAAGCTCTATCTTAGATAGAAAATAACGAATAATACATGACCAATTGGATGGTACATCAGTTAAAAAGCATTAGGCTAAGATGAGGATGTCCCAGGGAAGAACAGGAAACTAGAACCAGCAATGGGCTTAGACTCTTGTTAGACTGCAAATGTCAGTATCCAGGAGGCAGCTGGACACGGGAGCTGAGGCTCAGGGGAGCAGCCAGGCCTAGGGAGAGACTGTGGGCCTGGATGAGCTCACCAGGAGGTGACTGCAGGGGAGGCGTGGCAGGGCAGGGTGGGGCCTGCAGGTGAGTGTAGGGGGTGAAGCAGAGAAGGGCAGGGCGGGGGGAGGCGTGGCGCTGGAGTCTAGCACGCATATCTGAGAACAGCCCATGGGATCCCCCGGGGGTCTCACAGGGCAGCCTGTGGTCCCATGTGAACATTAGCACCTGCCCAAATCTCAAAGCAACCCAGGTGGTTGAGGTCTCCCTAGGTCAAGGGGAAGCAGAGACTGTGAGGACAGACTCAGGAGAAAGTAGCTGCCAAGGACTGCTAAAATCCTGCACCTGGGTCAGTGGGAAGTCCCTGTTAGTGCCAACCTAGGACCCCTGAGCTGGCACATGCAGGAGGAGAGATGAGTGCCAGACCTGGGAGGACTAGCAGAGGGCAGCTGCTGCATCCTGAGTCCCTAGAAAAGGCATTATTTATATGTCCACACTCCCTTCCTCTGGGCTGGGACCAGATCACAGCACTGAGCCTAGGCTGAGAGTTCAGGCAGGAGTCCTGGCCCTAGGCCTGAGCTGGAGGACATGCAGGCTTGTGGGCCGATGCTCCCACCCCTGGCAGGCTCCCAGCCTGCTCACAAATGCTGCTTTCGGTGCCGTAGCACCTCCGTGGGTGTAAAGAGAAAGTCCTTTTGGCAGTGCTCGCAGTGGTAGGGCCTCTGCAGGGCAGATGCCTTCTGGAGGGGCTCAGAGGCATCTTCCTCAGTCCCTAAGGAAGGGAAAAGGGGAGGCCATGAGGAGCATGCCACTCCATGCTTCCCCTGACCCCAATCCTGGGCATTTGTGTGTTCAGTTTCTCTTCTAGCCTTGGGAACCATAGCTTTCCCTCCTCCCAGAAGCCTTCCTTGATTAACGTGCACACATAGGCCAGTCTTCATTCTTTGGCTCTGTCAATGAGAGACAAAGACTAAAAGAACAAGAGACATAGCCACAGAGAGACACAGAGAAACAGAAACAGAGACAGTGACAGAGAGAGGCCAAAGACAGAAACACAGGAAAAGGTGGCACTCCAGGTCCTTCCTATACTGGGCTCTTTGTGACAGGCATGTGTGTGGCATCAGCCGGGGCCAGAGGGTTGAGGTAGGTCATCAGTCCTCAGAGTGTCCAGCAGGGGTCCAGATGCACAGAAAACAACCATGGATAGACAGACAGCTGGACAGACAGAGGTGGTCCAGGTTCCCCACAGCCCTGTCCTTGCCTGGGGGCCCGTCCTGCAGGGCCTTGGGGCAGGTGTTCTCGTGAGTGATGCGTTCCAGGGGCGTAAAGGGCATGTGCAGGCCGCAGTGGGGGCAGGTCCAGAAGGTGCGCAGGCAGTCACTGTACAGGTCCGTGTCACTCTGCAGCAGGTGGGTGTCAGGGCTTGGCCCTCACTGCCCCCCAACTACCAACCTGAGACCCTTCCCAGGAGCCCTCATGGCTGCAGACCCCATTTGAAAACCACATCCCTGGAGTGAGGTAGAATGCAGTTGGTGGGTTCAGAAGTGAAGGCTTCCTAAAATCCCATATTTAGGGCAGAAGGGTAAAGGAGGCCAAGATGGGGTCCATGCTTACCGTGAGGCAGTTGTAGGTGAGGAAGTCAGTGACTGTGTAGCCCCCCTTGGTGGGGTGGGGGGACAGCGTGGAGCTGCCAAAGAGACCTGGGAGATTGGGGGCAGCTGTGATGGTCTGGGGTCCCACATAGAGGTTCTGGGTTTCAAGCCCTGTGAGCCGCCTAAGGCTGTAGGGCACCTGAAAACAGATAGGACATAGAAGGAGACAGCTGTGGGAGATGCCACCAGATCCAGCTGGTGCCTGAAGCCATGCCTTGGACTTTTCAGTCATAAGATAATCACAACTTGGCTTCACACACTCATGACCCAAGGCTTGTCTAAAACATGCCCTGAGGTCCCATCCCCTATCTCAACTGCCCTTTCCAGACCCTGCCTCAGCTCCCTGTCACAGGTAGGACCACACCAAGACCTTGGACCTGGCCTTTAAGTCTGGCCACCTTGCCCTTTCTCCTCCTCTCCCTGGCTTGCTGGGTTCCTATCCTTGTTCTCAAGCCCTTCTACTCCAGGAAGTCAGCCAGGATTGCATCCTTCTCCCTCCACCCCCATAAGAAGAATCAGTAGCAATTCCTGACTCCACACCTAAGGAGGTAGTTTGTTTCAAGTCTGCTCTGTCCCATTCTTGCCCTCTGTCCTCACAAATAGACATCTATGGCTTCCCTCTCACACCCTGCATGCCCTATTAATTGTGGGTATCACCCGTGCATGCAGACAGTGCTTAATAAACATCTGCTGAATGAGTAATACAGGCAGTGGTTAATAGGGTGGCCTCTGCAACCAGGTTCCCAGAATCAAATCCTAGCTCTACCCCTAATAAGCCGAGGGACTTTATTTAACCTCTGTGGCTTAACCCCCCCCAAATTTGCCCACACTGAGTGAAATGGAAACCAGGCCCTCTGAATCCTAAGCTCTGTGGTGGACACTCCCTCTGGCCACAGGCACCCCTGGTGGCAGGTACCTTGGATGCCATAAACTGCAGCAGGTCCCTGCTCAGAGCTGCCACCTCCTTGGGGCTGATGGGCAGAGTCTCATTCTCTTCCTCCTCCTCTAGCTTCCGCTGCCGCTGGGCCTGATGAGCCAGTTGCCGGTCCAAAGCACTTTCCCAGCGCTCACGGAGCCTCAGGGAAGCTGCCAGGAGCCGCACGGCACTCTCACTATCTGCCAGCTGCAGCTCTAGCCAGCCATCGGCCACCAGGCGGGAGCAGTCACCATTGGTATCCAGGGACCGGCTAAACAGCAAGAGGGACTGGAAGACAGGGGCAGGAGACAGGGCGGGGGGGCGGGGGGCAGGATGCCACCTCAGAGAGGCCTCGTGTGGCTGTGTTCATGAATCACTCAGCACTCCACTGCATTTACTGCTATCAACTATCCTCCCTGCCTGGGAGCCCCAGGAAGGCAGGGGTAGGGCACACCGCCCAGTTCCCTACTGCATCCTCAGTGCCTGGAACAGTGCCTGGTCCACAGCAGGCACTCAGCAAGGAACTGTTGAACAAATCCATGAAGGAAAAAGACAGCACCACAGCAAAGGTCCTGGACTGGTTTCTTCAGCCAGTCTGGGCAGAAGGCAGCTCCTCCAGGCCCAGCCCCAGTGCCCCCAGCCCAGCAACCCAGCAGCTACCAACACCCACCTGGAGGGCGGGGATGCGGACACAGTTCACCAGGTATGGTTTGTTGGTCTCCAGCAGGGAGACAAAGGTGAGGAGCTGGTGCTTGCTGCTCATCTTGTCCTTGTCCTCTGAAAGGGTGAGGAGGACAGTTCAGGCCCACTCCAGCCCTCACCCCACAGACATCTGTCCGGGGGGCTGCCTGTCCCACCTAGTCAGTTTATACAACTGTAGAGATGTGCTCATGCAAGTAACAGTAAAATGTCTGCAGATTATTCTCCAATACTTTGCCATAACGAGTATGAATTGGACTGTTTCGTGACATGAAGAAATCACTGTTTGCCTGTAAACCTAGCAATCTGGGAGGCTGAAGCCTGGGTCACCTGAGCTCAGGAGTTCAAGACCAGCCTGAGCAAAGTAAGACCCCATTTCTACTAAAAAAAAAAAAAAACC
>NW_003852547.1:4207843-4215951 GCF_000181295.1 Otolemur garnettii | reverse complement strand
AAAAAAAAAAAAAAAACAAAAAAACCCAGAAAAACTAGCTGGGCATTGTGGCGGGCACCTGTAGTCCCAGCTCCTCAGGAGACTGAGAGGCAGAGGCAGGAGGCTCACTTGAGCCCAGGAGTTTGAGGGTGCTGTGAGCTGATACCACAATACTCTACCTGGGGCATCAGAGTAAGACTCTGTCTCATAAAAAAGAGAGAGAGAGAGAGAGATTACTATTAATTCTGTTAGGAATGATAATGGCATTTAATGTAAAAAATGGTCCTTTTCATTTTTATCACTAAATGACGTGGTATCTGGGATCTGATTTAAAATGCTTCAGCCAGAAGGAACAGAAGGAGAAGGGAGAAAAGAAGCTCAAGTGACACATGCAGATGGTCACTGAAGCTGGGGAGGGCCCCAGGGGCTCTCCATGCTCCACCTGGACAATGTTTAGACATTTCAAAATCTAAAAATAGAAAAAAACTAGTAGAAAGGGGGTGAATTAAGTAGGAATTTACAGCTTTTAAAAATTAGGGAGAATGGCTTGGCATCTGTAGTACAGTGGTTACAGTGCCGGCCACATACACCTAAGTTGGTGGGTTCAAACCTGGCCCAGGCCAGCTGGACAACAATGACAACTGCAACAACGACAAAAACAACAACAACAAAAAATAGCCAGGCGTTATGGCGAGTGCCTGGAATCCCAGCTACTTGGGAGCCTGAGGCAAGAGAATTGCTTAAGCCCAAGAGTTTGAGGTTGCTGTGAGATGTGACACCACAGCACTGTACTAAGGGCGACAGTGAAACTCTGTCTCAAAAAAAAAAAAAAAATTAGGGAGAAAACTTTTAAATTCTGTCTTAAATATTTAAAAGGACAGACTTCACACATTTTCAGCCTACTATTTACCACTTTTACAAAGCAGGTGTTTTCCTTTACACACAGCAGGAAGGGGCCATGCTGTGGAGCCCAGATACCTACTAGCAGCTGAGGCCCCATGTATAAAGCCCCTGCCCCAGCACATAGGCCTGCACCCTTCAGCAGGGTACTGTGGGCAGAGACCTGACCAAGCCCTGCATGCAGCCACCCAGGTGAGATCCCCATAGCCAGGCTCTGACTAGAAAGTGGCCAAGTCTGAGTAAGCTGCCATGTCTACAGTAACACCCTTCCATGTACACAGGGCCCAGGTCTCCTGACTGGTGCTGTGCTGACTGGCGCTATGCTGCCTGGGCATAGCCACACTGGCTGGGGTCAGCCACCTCACTGTGGCAAGGATGAGGCTCAGTGGGGGATGATGGGTAGGTTGTGGGAAACAAGAAGTCAAAACCCCAGCTGCTGAAGGGCCCTTGAGGTCACAGTCCCCACCCTACACATTCCAGATAGGGGATCCCTTCCACACGACCTCACTGTACCTCGGCTCCCTTCGCAGCCCCTAGCCTCCGGCTCTCGTGTGTGCAGCACCTCAGGGCTGCTGGAGAAAACACAGGTCGGGTGCAGCACGGTGCCCTGCTTGGCCTGGGTGTGGAAGATCTGAAGAGGCCAAAGGTGTAACAGAGGCCGAACATGAAGCAGAGGCCCTCTGATCTGCCCTTCCCACAGGATGCTCTTCCTCCACCTTCCACGTCTCAACCCAGAAGACCCCTCCTGCAGAAAGGCCTCCCTGAGCCTCTCCCAGGCTGGGTCAGGTGCCCCTCTCAGGTTCCCACAGTCTCCTGGACTCCCCCATACCAGCCCTGCTCACTCTGGTTCTCTGTTTGGGGTTGGGTCTGTCAGAGGCAAAGCCAGGATTACTCCAGTCACCACTGTGTCCCCAACACAAGGCAGGCACTCAGGGAATGTGAGCCAACAAAACAAACATGGACCTGGTCAGAGTCTTTGCGGCCACTGTTGAACGCGTCCGGGATGGCCAGCTGGGGGTAGAGGCCCCGGCCCAGCACCAGCCTGAGCAGGGCCATCTGGTCACGGGTCAGGTCCTGGGCTGAGCTGGCAGCCTCCTGTAGCTGCTCCAGGTTGTGCCGAAGCTTAAACTTCACATCCTGGTGAGAATGCAGGGGAGGCAGGTTCCTAAGGGACCCTCCCCAGTACCTAGAGGGCTTATACTGCAACATGCAGACCCAGGGGTTCCATAGACCTGGACTGTCTTGTCCCCAGAAACCTGGTTCTGAGGTGAGGCCAGGCTGTGTCTTTCCAACCCCAGGGCAGGGCTATGTGCTCATCATCCAGGGCAGGCCAAGGCCTAAACTCTACCCACCTGCCCCAGCCCCAGACAGCCCAAGGGAGCGCACCTGGATGTCCACACTGTCCGCAGAACTCCGGGAAGCTGGGCCGGCCCCATCCTCATCGCTAGAGCAGCCAGCCTGCTCCTCCTGCAGCCGCAGCACCTTGCGCCTGCGCCCCTCACCCTCCTCATGCTGGCGCTTCAGCTGGTACAGCGCCCGGCGCTCACGGCGTTGCTGCAACCGACTGTAGCTGTCCTCTGCCTTTGTGGCCTGGGCCCCAGCCAGCAGCCCATGATCTTCCAATAGCTCCTGGGGGAGGGTGGGCACAAGTGAGGGGTGTGAGGCAGAATGAGTGGGCTCAGGCTCTGGTTCCTAGACCTGAGGGAGGCCCTTCCTCGCTGTCCTGGGCACCACACAGCCCCACAGGTCTTCTATACTAGCACTGATGAGTGTGGCCTGGCAGTAGCAGCATCTGGGACATCCAGGGACTTGGTGGAAATTCCAAGTCCCAAATCCAAATAAGAAACTGAGTCAGAATTTGGGGCTGGGAATCTAGATCCAACAGACCCTCCAACCAACTCAAATACACACTAAACTCAAGACCCCTGCCCTCCACTCTACCCACACCCTTGTAAATAGTCTTCAAATGACCTGACTTGATCAGCCACTCAGTCTCCTGCAGCCCTGACAGAGTGCCTGCATGAGTGTACGTCAGAGTGTGCCTGCGAAAGGGTCCATGATTCTCTTAGACTCCAAAGTGTCTGGGGAGGTGAGAGGCTGAACACTGCTCTAGCAGCTAGAGATGTCACTCAAGAGGAATGCTGAGAGCACCAGTCGTCCCCAACACAAGAACCCCCAAAATTGCATGGGAGGCCTTGGCTGGGTGACCAGTCACCCGCTCTGGGCCTTAATTTGTCTATCTGCAACCAAAGGGAACAGATTATGCAGGGACTCTTATTTTATTTTCATTCCATGAATTCTACCCGATCCCTGAGCTGTAAGCAACTGCAGGTCTTTTGTCCTCAGGCAGTAACACATCTGTAGGATATTAATGAAGCAAGCAGTATAAGAACCCAAATCTTTCATATTTAAAAGAAAATTCTCTCTGCCCACTCACCTATATACTGTAATCACTGCAGGCACTTGCACAGACCCACCTGCAGGCTCCATCTGTTGAGTGTGCCACGCAGATTGACACATTTAACCCACACGGGGAAATTGTGAGGCAGGTGCTATTCTCATCTTCTCAGTTTTCAAAAGGGGAACTGAGACCCAGAAGCAAGCAGTAATATGCCTGGGACACACTGTTAGCAAGGATCTGCCACTAGGACGTGCCGCTCGGCCCCAACCACCAAGTGTGTGCTGTCAGTCAGCACCCCAGTCCTGAGGGTAAGGTTCTTCTTGAGGATGTGGCATGTCCCTGCTGACCCTGTCCATCCTGTCCGGGAAGCCCACCTGGATTTCTAACCCCCTGCCCAGGCTCCTCCCAGTCCAGTCATCTGCTGATGGAGGGGGTGGATGTGGCATGGCGGGGCGGGGTGAAGGACTCTAGCCTGATCGCTGTCAGGAAAGGAGAGACAGAGTACCCCAGGGGGGGCTGACAAAAAGCCTGTCTGGGCAGGGTTGGCCCCACCCCTCCCCCCAGCCTCACCTTGAACTGGCGCCGCAGGTTGGCCATCTCGTAGAGCCGGTGCTCCTCTATGCCTCGGCGACGGCACCACTTGCGTGAGTTTCTGCTCCGTTCAGATTTCACCTGGGTGGAGGTGCAGACACCAGGGTGTCAGGGCCTGGCTAGCCTGGCGAGGGGTTAGGGGAAGGGGTTGACCATGCAGGCCACCCAGCATGGGCCAAATATCACCCCTGGGAGAATGCAAAGAAGTGGGAGACATGTTGCCCTCCCTCAGAGGCACGTTCCAGGCCTCTGCCCCAATACTCCTCTCCTCCAGGAAGCCCTCCCAGACCACCTGTAACAGATCAGGCGGCCCCTCTGGGCCTGCCCAGCTGCTTGAACTCTTCATTCCAGCCCTCTCTGCCACTGTTACATCAGAAGTCTATCTCTCTGCACTGGGCTGTGACCCCTGGGAGGGCAGGACGAGGGTAGTTTTAGTCACCTAATGGGACCCCAGTATCCTAGTACTGCCAGGGCCAGGGCCAGAGCAGGGGCCCAGGAGACACAGATGCTGGAGTCTGGACTTTCTTCTGATGGCACTGGTTTTTTGTTTTTTTTAAGAGACGGAGTCTCACTTTGTCACCCTCGGGAGAATGCCGTGGCATCACAGCTCACAGCAACCTCCAGCTCTTGGGCTTAGGTGATTCTCTTGCCTCACCCTCCAGACTAACTAGGACTACAGGTGCCCACTGCAATGCCCGGCTGTTTTTTTATTGCAGTTTGACCAGGGCCAGGTTTGAACCCACCACCCTTGGTATATGGGGCTGGCACTCTGCTCACTGAACCACAGGCACTGCCCCCGATGGCACTGGTTTTAATCAGTGCTCTAGAAATCCCAGGCCCCTCTCAACCCTGGATATAGGCACCACAGCCCAGAGGCATGAATAGTGGAGGCTCAGGCCTCAGGTCACAGTTGCAGGAGGCCTGACCCTGTGCTGAGCAACAGGCAGGTGGAAGGGCCCCAGGTTCAGCCTTACCTGCACCCAGCTATTGAAGACGTTGAAGAGTGTGAAGGGGTCACCCTGGTCACTCTCCAGTGGCCGCCGTGCTGCCACGCACTCCGGGCTGCTCTGGGCACTGCGGGTAAAGGGCGACTGGACGCTGAGGGCAGCTGCGATGGTTAGCACAGGCTCCGCCAGGCTGAACATGGAGCCCAGGATCAGCATCTTCCCTGGGGCAGCAGACATGGGCTGAGCCTCCTGGGCACCAGGACAATGACACCCCTCTCTCCTGGGGGGTCTCAGAGCCCCACACCCAGTCCTGCCCCACTTCCCTCCATCTTGCCCTCTAAGGGTCTTAGGACTCAGATGGGCAGATTCAAATCCACACACGCTGTGCTTTCCAGTCACACAACCTCCAGTAAGGGGCTCAGCTTCCCACTGTTTAAGTGCTGGCTACTGCTGTCACCAACATGCCTGCTCTTCTATTGACAACCCACTCCCCTAGCACTCCCAACCCCCTGCTCCATTTTCCTTCCTGACACCTGTCTGTCCTGCCATAGTGTACATTTTTTCTTCCTCTAGAGCATGGCCACCTGAGTGACCTGGTCTGCTCTGGCACACAGTAGCTGCTGACTTTTGTGCCTATGGCAGGACAGGTCTTCTCCTGCCATCTTTATTTCAGGCTGGAGGTGAAAGAAGGGGAGAGGGAGAAAGGCAAGGGTGGGGGTGAAAGGAGAGGCAGGGAAAGAAGGACATAAGGTACAGGGGAGGACACAAAGAAAGAAAGTGATGGGAACAGTATTCCAATATGGCCAAAGAGCTAGTGAAAAACTGTCCCCACCTGTAAGCACTCAACAGTAGGACTCTCACCCATCCCACTGGGAACCCGAGCAGACACTGTACCTCCTGCAAGACTCAGGCCCTGCCCACCTGCCCTGTGGCCAGTGGCCTGCAAGTCACACATCTGACCTCACCATTCTGCCTGACTTTACACAGTGCCTGTCACACAGCTGGCCTCATAAGATAAGGGTGGACAGTAAATTAAAGCCCAGGTCCAGACGCACTAGCCTGTATCCCTCACCTTGCTGCACCTCTGCTTACTGTCTGTAAAATGGGGTAACAGCAGCACCTGCCTCTCCACTCGTGGCTGTTGTGAAGATTAACCATGTTTCACCCTGTGATGCCCTTGGAACACCACCTAGCACAGAGGATACCCTGGCACAGGGTCTGTGCCCCTGCCCCCCACCCTACCCCTGCTTGACCCTGAGCAGCTACTCCCTGACCCTCACTTTCCTCTCAGGTGCTTTCTCCCAGCCCTTGGGGAGGCACATAGCATCACAGTGTGGCTGGCTGGCTCCATGCCCTCAGGCTTGTGTCTCCTCCCTAGCCCAGCTTCAGTCTCCTCCTCTGTGGATGGGCAGAGGTCAGAGGCCCTGACATCAGTAGGTGAGAAGGAGACAGTGTGAAGTCCAGGGAGCCTTTCACTGGCACGGCAAGTGCTCACTGAAGGTTCCTTCGTGTCTCAGCTCTGATTCTCCTTGCTTTGGCCCTCTCTCCTTCTTTTTTTTTTTTTTTTTGCAGTTTTTGGCCGGGGCTGGGTTTGAACCCGCCACCTCCGGCATATGGGGCCAGCATCCTACTGCTTTGAGCCATAGGTGCTGCCCCCTCTCCTTCTATAACAAACAAAAATGAACATCTTCCTAGCCCCCAGGCCCTTGGCACCCATTGTATCCAGCCTCCTGCCCACACTGAAGCCCCAGTATTCCAATGACAGGTGGTAACACAGACAGTAGTACCCACTATTATGGGTGGCCCTGCTGAGTAGGGAACACTGTGCCGGCTGGCTGTGGGCTACTGGGGGCAATAGAACATACTGAGTCAGGAGAATGAGGCAAGATAAACAGCCTCAGTCAGCCAGCTCCTTGGGAGGGATAGGAATGACTCAGAATGAGCAAGAGGAAGAGTTTTGACATCCCCCAGCCCACAAGAGATGGGGGCCAGGACAGAGCTGAGGTGGCTGTGCAGACAGAAGTGGGAAGGGTGAGCTATGGAAAACCTAGGACTCCTGTACTTGGGAGGGAAGGGTCTTGGGTACCCCGCCTGCTTCTCCTTCCCATAGGAGGCCTGTCAATATGCCAAATGCTGCAGAACCCAAGCAGGGGAGCCTGTCTTCTCAGCTGCCCATGCCCAATCAGGGAGCTTCCTGCCATGTGCTCTAACACAGCCGCACAGGGCAGACCCTGCAGGCCACACCCAGTCTCTAGTGGTGGCTTCTGCAGTTTCAGCTAAGCGCTCTAAAACGCTAACATATCATAGGGCAAGAACAACATATCAAAGGCAAGAACAACCAGCTCAGAATGTCTACTGGCCCCAAATCCCTCAGGATTAACCTGCCATTCCTAATGACACACACCAGGAGATGAGCAACACTGCATCTGGTTGTGACCGGCCATCACAGACCTGAACTTGGGAGGCTGGGAACTGACAATGGTCTCTAGCAGGCTCCACGGACCTGGCCTGTGCAGACTCTCACTGATCCAGACTGATTCCTTAATTTTCTGTCCACCTTCAATCACAAAGACCCAGTCTTTCATCTGATTCAAAGCTCCTCACCTTGAAACAAATCCTAAATGCCCACCAACCCAGGAATGGATTAACAAGCTGTGGTATATGTATACCATGGAATACTATTCAGACACTAAAAAAGATGATGACTTTACATCTTTTGTATTAACCTGGATGGAACTAAGACACATTCTTCTTAGTAAAGCATCACAAGAATGGAGAAGCAAGAATCCAATTACTCAATTCTGTTATGAGGACCATTGGTGTTAGTACATGGTGGGGGTGGGGAATGGGGAAGTGGAGAGAGGGAAGAAGAAAGGGGTAGGGGGATCAGGATGTGTGACACACCTCTTGGGAGGCACGGCAAAATTATAAGAGGAAGTTTACCTAACAAATGCAAGCAGCGGGTGGTGCTTGTGGCTCAGTGATTAGGGCGCTGGCCCCATATACTGAGGGTGGCAGGTTCAAACCCAGCCCCTGCCAAACTGTAACAAAAAAAATAGCTGGGCATTGTGGCAGGTGCCTGTAGTTTCAACTGCTCAGGAAGCTAAGGAGAGAGAATCACCTAGCCCAGGAGTTGGAGGTTGCTGTGAGCTGTGATGCCATAGCACTCCACCAAGGGCAATAGAGTGAGACTCTGTTTCCAAAAAAAAAAAAAAAAACCAAATGCAAGCAGGGTAACCTGGTTCTTTGTACTCTCAATGATTTCCCAACAATTAAAAAAAAAAAAAAAA
>NW_003852547.1:4205811-4207823 GCF_000181295.1 Otolemur garnettii | reverse complement strand
AAAAAAAAAAAAAAAAAGGAAAGCTCCTCACCTGACTCAGGACTAAAGGGACCAGCTGACCCCTCTCCTCCTTCAGGCCTCTGCCCAGACGACTCCATCTCACTGAGGCCTCCACTGTTGACCACATGACACCACCCCCAGCCCCCACTACTCCCACCTTGCTTCCTGCTTACTTTCTGCTCAGCACAGGCACTACAGATGGCCACACAGCTCTCTCATCTATCCTTCTCACTGTCTGTCTCTCGAGTTACGTGGGAGGTCTGTGAGGGCAGGAGCTTGTTTGCTCCATGGTTGTACCTCTGGCATCTAGGAAAGGCTCTGGCGCAGAGCAGGTGCTCAAAAACTACTTAATGAACGAACAAATATATGATGAAACATCATCAATGAACATCTCCTGCCCTCCCTTCCACGGACTCCATAACAGCCACATCAGCCTCCTGGCTATTCCCCTAACACCAGACACGTTCCCACTACAAGGTCTTTGCACTGGCTGTCTCCACTGCCCGGAATGCCCTTCTGCTCCCCTGTACTGTCCAACACAGCAGCCACTGGCTACATGTGACTAGTGAGCAGTTGAAATGTGACTGGTCGGAGCTGAGATGTGCTGTGAGTACAAAATACACACTGGATTCCCATGACTTAATATAAAAAATAATACAAACTGGCAGTGCCCATAGCTCAGTGACCAGGGCGCCAGCCATATACACCAAGGCTAGAGGGTTCGTGCCTGGCCCAGACCTGCTAGACAACAATGACAACTGCAACCAAAAAATAGCCAGGCGTTGTGGTGGGTGCCTGTAGTCCCAGCTACTGGGGAGGCTGAGGCAAAAGAATCGCTTAAGCCCAAGAGTTTGAGGTTGCTGTAAGCTGTGACACCATAGCTCTCTACTGAGGGCAACATAGTAAGACTCTGTCTCAAAAAATAATAATGATAAATAATAATACAAACTACTGCCAAAATTTTTATAGTGATTACATATTGAAATTATGTTTGGGATATATTAGAATAAATAAGATGTATTATCAAAAGTTGTTTCAGCTGTTTCTTTTTGCTTTTTTAATTTCTTTTTTGTTTGTTTGTTTGTTTTTTGAGACAGAGTCTCACTACGTCGCCCTGGGTAGAGGCCTCGACATCACAATAATCTCAAACTCTTGGGCTTAAGTGATTCTCTTGCCTCAGCTTCCCAAGTAGCTGGAACTATAGGCACCCACAACGCCCAGCTATTTATTTAATTTTTTTTTTTACTGATCCAGACTGATTCCTTAATTTTCTGTCCACCTTCAATCACAAAGACCCAGTCTTTCATCTGATTCAAAGCTCCTCACCTTGAAACAAATCCTAAATGCCCACCAACCCAGGAATGGATTAACAAGCTGTGGTATATGTATACCATGGAATACTATTCAGACACTAAAAAAGATGATGACTTTACATCTTTTGTATTAACCTGGATGGAACTAAGACACATTCTTCTTAGTAAAGCATCACAAGAATGGAGAAGCAAGAATCCAATTACTCAATTCTGTTATGAGGACCATTGGTGTTAGTACATGGTGGGGGTGGGGAATGGGGAAGTGGAGAGAGGGAAGAAGAAAGGGGTAGGGGGATCAGGATGTGTGACACACCTCTTGGGAGGCACGGCAAAATTATAAGAGGAAGTTTACCTAACAAATGCAAGCAGCGGGTGGTGCTTGTGGCTCAGTGATTAGGGCGCTGGCCCCATATACTGAGGGTGGCAGGTTCAAACCCAGCCCCTGCCAAACTGTAACAAAAAAAATAGCTGGGCATTGTGGCAGGTGCCTGTAGTTTCAACTGCTCAGGAAGCTAAGGAGAGAGAATCACCTAGCCCAGGAGTTGGAGGTTGCTGTGAGCTGTGATGCCATAGCACTCCACCAAGGGCAATAGAGTGAGACTCTGTTTCCAAAAAAAAAAAAAAAAACCAAATGCAAGCAGGGTAACCTGGTTCTTTGTACTCTCAATGATTTCCCAACAATTAAAAAAAAAAAAAAAA
>NW_003852547.1:4199042-4205791 GCF_000181295.1 Otolemur garnettii | reverse complement strand
CAAACCCACCAGCTCAGGTGTATGTAGCTGGCGCCTTAGCCGCTTGAGCCACAGGTGCTGAGCCAGTCTTTCTATTTTAAGTAGAGATGGGATCTCACTTTTGCTCAGGCTGGTCTCAAACTTGTTAGCTCTGGCAATCCACCTGTCTCAGCCTCCCAGAGTGCAAGGATTACAGGCGTGAGCCACTGTACCTGGCCTGCTTTTTTAATTTGGTTACTGAAAGTTTTAAATTAGGGGGCTCACATCACATTCCTGTATTTCTACCAGGAGGCATGCTCAAAACACCTGCACAGCTCCCACCCCTCACCTCCCCTTCTTCCCACAAATGTTACTTTCCAGTGAGGCCTGCCTTGAGGCCTGTATTATAAACAATTTCCCAACCATGCCCAACACTCCCATTTCCCCCTTGCTTTCTCTTTTCTCTATAACACTTAGCACCATCTGATCTACTATATTTTGTATTTTTTTCCTGATTTATTGTTGAGCTCCCTCAACAGAATGTCATCGCCCTGAGGGCAGAGATTTGTGTCTGTTCTGTCCACTGCTTTATTCCCAGCATGCAGAACAGCGCCTGGTATAAGCACACATGAATAAACGAACTGGGCCCTGGGAAAGAACAGACTTGTCCTCGGGTCACTCAGAGAGTAAGCAGTGCCTGACACCTGGCCCTGGTGTCCTGTGTGATCACCCAGACGGGGGTCCTCACCAATCACAACGTCCACAGGCAGCTGGGCCAGCAGGGACCCAATGGGAGTGAGTGCCTCTGAGCTGTCCAGGGCTCCCTGGTCCCGGAGGTAGAGGATGGCAGTTTCTAGGCTGGCTGGTGGGGGTGGCTCAATGAAAGGGAAGGTTCGAGGGTCCCCCACATTCATGCTCTTCATCTGAAATAAGAACCATAACCCTGGGGTCAGGGAACATGTGAGCCACTGTGCAGCATGACGATGATGTTTTAAACTCCCAATGTCAAGATCCATTGTACAGAGACAGAGGAGGGTTGGCCATTGTCTAACTCTGTCTCTGACCAATACATCTTCCCCCCAAGACCCGGACTGTGGAGGAGGAACACATGACCTGAGCTGGACCAATCATGTTCCTCAGGCCCTGGTCATAGCAACTGACTATAGAATGAACACATGACCTGAGCTGGGCCAGCCAGAAGCCTTCCCTGGGACTTTGCAAACTGAAGCTGGGACAGAGAAATCCCAGCATCCTCTCTAGTTATAAGTAGCCAGGACAGAAGCTCAGAACAACTACAGTTACTTTTTCCATTGCCTGGAAATTTCTACAGCAGATGGACAAACCCTTGGATTGTTCCTAAGCTAGAGATGCACTCTGCCCCATAGATATACAAATTGATAAAAATCCTCCTTTCTATGATAGTCTGAGTTGTGCTTCTCTCATTTGCAACCAAAAGAATCACAATTAATTCAGTGGCCCAGGTCAGCAGCAAGTGGTGAGGAAAAATAAGTGACAGCTCACACCCATTACTAGGCCTAGCAGGACATTCATAAGCAGACAGTACCTCTCTAGGGACTGGAATAAGAAAAGGCTGGCATGGTGGTTCATGTGACTGCAAGACAATGAAAATAAAGCTCAGAGAGCCTTCTCACCTGGCTCTGATCCCAGGGATTAGAAGTTCTGGCCATCCACCTGGCAACTAGGCAGTCTCCCTTCCTCTCTGCTAACCAACTTGACCACCCAATACTCACTAAGAAACTTTACGTTAGAAGCTCTGGGCTGGGGGCAGGACATGATTTTTTTTTTTAATATCTTCAGGTGATTCATATATGCAGCTGAGAATCACTGCTATGGGGCCGGGGGCTGTGGCTCACACCTGTAATCCTAGCAATCTGAGAGGCTGAGGCAGGTGAATTGCCTGAGCTCAGGAGTTCCAGACCAGCCTGAGCAAGAGCCTGAACTCATCTCTACTAAAAATAATAGAAAAATTAGCAAGGCACTGTTTTGGGCACCTATAGTCCCAGCTACTCAGGAACCTGAGGCAGGAGGATGGCTTGAGGCCAAGAGTTTGAGGTTGCTGTGAGCTATGATGACACAGCACTCTAGCCTGGGTGAGACATTTTCTCCAAAAACAAAACAAAACACAAATAATTCCCCTAAAACTCTGCTGGGCTAGTCATTTAGTAATTGAGTCTATCTAGACTGAACAAACGTTAATGGTATAAATATCATGATACTACATATAAAATACAGAGAAACACCTCTTTTAAAAGCCACTTCCTGCTGGGTTTCCTGTAAAAGCTAAAAGCACTCTGAGTGTGTCATGGGATCTTCTTTTGACCTTGTGGATCTGAGAAACAATTCTTCCCTCAATGTGGGTTTTGACATGTGAAAGGGATGAGTTCCCCTCAGTGGCTTGACCTGCCCTGCCCTTCCTGGCCCTGGAACCCTGGTGCTGATCCTATGTGAATGCCTCCCAGGCTGTCTCCTCCTATACCAGGAGTCAGGAGATAGCCCCTCTCTGCCCATGTCTCACCTGCAGCACCAATGCATCCAGGGCCACCCTTCGAATTTCTGGAACAGGATAGGGGGCGAAAGCATCATAGTCCGACTCAGCATAGAGGCGGAAGCAGACTCCGGGTCCTGTCCGGCCTGCCCGGCCCTTCCGCTGCTCCGCACTGGCCTGACTGATCCAGAACTCTTGCAGCCGCTGAAGCTTAGCCTGTGGGTCGTAGCTCATCTCCTTCACTTTCCCTGCAGGGAAGGAGGGAAGCAATGAAGGAAGGGAGTCTGTAGGTAGCAGCCATATGTGGCCATCACACACCTGGCATTCTACCCATTCCACTGATGCCCTTACTACTCCTTTACTCTACTAACGCTAACGGAGAGCTTATTCTGAGCTCAACCCTGATGTTCTGTTCATTCATTCTTTCATTTTCTCATTCACAGATCTTTTCATTTGTTTTCTCAAGTCTTTGCTTCTTCAGAGGTTTGGTCATTCAACAAATCCTTATTAAGCACCTACTACATGCCAGGCAAGGTACTAGGCAATTGGGATATAGCCACAAACAAAGCAAAGGCTCTGGTCTCCCAGGACTGAACAGACCAACTATATTTCATTCACTATAAGACCCAACTTTTTCATATTTTTGTGAATCAACAATGTATCAATATTCAATTGATGATATTTCTAAACTTTCTTAATGGTACATGAAATTATGGGATGTTTTACCACCAGTGGCATCCCAGAGTCATACATAATAAGATAAATGCTAGCATCTATTGAATATTCACTATGTGTCAGGCACCATCTCAAGCTCCCAAGGCATTAATTCATTGCATCTTCATATTCTGAGGGAAGTGCTGCCATTTTGCAGATGAGCAAAGTAATGCATGGAACATCAGTAACATGACCCTGGTCACACAGCCAGCAGTGAACCTGGCCAGGCGGCCTCCAGTGTCTCCTACCCACTACGCTATGCTAAATTTCTAGAGTATGTTCTAATTGGGAAGATGGAAAATAAAACAAATAAAGCAACAAATATAAAATATTAGTCCCACTCCTATGGAAAGCAACAATGGAAGAAGGGGGATACCACTTAGAATTGGCAATATGGGCCTCTCAGATGGGGAAACATTTATGCAGACTGTGAAACAAGGTAAGGGAGAGAACCATGTGGATGTATGGAAAAAGACAGCTCTCAGCAGAGAGAACAGTAAGTACAAGGGCCCTGGGCAAAAGCAAGCTTGGAATGTCTGAAAAAAGTTAAGCCACTGCTCCATAGCACCAAATGCCACCTATAGGCTGTGCATCCAAATTCTGAAAAGCAGAAATCTGAAACATACCAAAATTCGAAACACTGATGTAACACTTAAATGAGATGTTCACTGTAGCATTTCAGATTATTTCAGGTTTTCAGATTCAAGGTAGTCAATTGCTAAGTATGAGACAAATGATTCTGAAATCTGAAACATGTCTGGCCCTAAGCATTTTGGATATGGGACATTCACTCTGTACTCCCTGCTTCCATCTCCAGTTCCTGCACTCTATGTGCTCATCTTTAGATCCCCACAGTCCTTGGGGTGCTAGGTGGAGCTAGCAGCACCCTTACCAGAATCTACTACAAAGCGGATCCCATCAATGGTGACTGATGTCTCAGCAATGTTGGTGGAAAGGATGCATTTTCTGACTCCAGGGGGTGCCACATCAAACACCTAGGGAAAGGGAAGAAGTGACAACAGAGATTAAATTCAGCCAGGATTCACCTGTGTGTCCAGTGGCTCCCTGGATATCCCATTAGCACCTCACATATGTGTCTAAAACAGCCTTGGCAGCCTCCCCCGAACCCTTTCCTCCTCCAGAGTCCTCATCCTGAAGATGGCTCACCCTCTGGCCCACTACCTGGGCTATCTTGGGCCCTCCACTCCTTCAGCCTCACAGTCATACCTGAACATTTTGAATTCTTTCCCTCCTCCCTGCACCACCCCCACTCCCTGGCCCCTGCCCTAGTCTACTCTCATCCTACTTTAGCTTCCCCCCCTCTCACCTCTGGCCCCTAGTCTCCCACCCTCTAACCCACCCCTCAGGTGACAGCCAAAAGGATCTGCTGAAGACAAGCTGGCATTGCCCTTCACTTTGCTCAGAAGCCTCTCATGGCAGGTATCACACTGGGTCTTCATGGCCCCTTGTGGTCAAGCCCTGCCCACCTCCCCAGTCCCATCCCATCTCTCCTGGCTTCCCCTTCACAGTCTGGGTCCCCCTACATTGCATGTTGTCTCCCAGTTACCCCATCTTTCTCTTGCTATAGGCCCTTCTCTTGGCTCCAAGGGACAGCCAAGCACAGTGGTTAAGAATAGGAGTCAACAACTATAGCCTATGGGCCAAATCCAGGCTAGGATACAGCTTCATTCATTCAGTTTATGGCTGCTTTCATGTTGCAACAGTAGAGCTGAGTAGCAATGACAGAACCTATGGCCCACAAAGCTGAAAATATTTACTACTCCCTAATCTTTTACAGAAGTTTGCCAACCTCTGGTTAAGAGCATGGGCTCTGGGACCAGACTGCCTAGATCCATAGCCCGGTTTCTGCCACTTGGTGGCTATGTGACTTTGCTTAAGTGTGGCCTCCCTGACCTGCATTTGAAGAGTCACCTCAGCCCTGCATGTAGCCACCCTGACTCCCTCCTCACTCTGGTCTACACACAAACCTTCACCAGCTCTACTCTGCCTGGCTTCATGGGATACCTTGTCCTGGTCGGCCACAGATAGGGCGCTGTGCAGCGGCAGCACTACCCAGCGCTGGGTGTGGCTGGCATAGGTCTGGGCAGCCTCAAGTACGGCGCTGATCTCTGCCATGCCGCTGAGGAAAACGAGAAGGTCACCCCGCTCCTCAGGGGGGTACTTGTTGTCAATGGCCTCTAGCACCCTCAGGAAAGGCCGAGGGTCCAGCTTCTCTGACTTGGATGTAGCTGGCTCTGCCTCCTGTGGCTGGTACACAACCTGTAAGGAGACAGCACAGTCAGGAGTACACCCATTACTCCAGCTCAGAGCAACAGTGAAGGGAGACCACAGGCTCATGGTGAAGACGTGCTCAGTCAGGTGGTAGATGGCACACTCCAACTGGATCATTTGGGGATATAATAAAAAGACAAAGCAGGGCGGCACCTGTGGGTTCAGTGGGTAGGGGGCTGGCCCCATATACCGAGGTGGTGGGTTCGAGCCCAGACCCAGCCAAACTGCAACAAAAAAATAGCTGGGTGTTGTGGCGGGTGCCTGTAGTCCCAGCTACTTGGGAGGCTGAGGCAAGAGAATCACCTAGGCCCAAGAGCTGGAGGTTGCTGTGAGCTGTGACGCCACAGCACTCTACCAAGGGTAACAAAATGAGACTCTGTCTCTGAAAAAAAAAAAAAAAAGACAAAGCAGCAAGCAAACTGGAGGGCTTCTGGGGTGCTGTCAGGTTTGATTTTTTAAAATCTGTGTGCTGGCTACATACATCTATTTCATTTGTGAAAATTAATTGAGCTATATTCTTACCATATGTACATCTTTTTGTGTTTAGAGCATAATGTCTACAAGAAAAAAATTCTAAGTGACCAGGATTAAAACCCTAGAAATTTTATCTCAGGAAGAGTCCTCAGTCTCTTTGCATGGCTGCTTAGAAGATACACTGATGGGCATTTAGAACTGGAAACAATGAAGTCCTTCCCGAAAGTTTGTCCAATACAGACAAGGACAACCTCCTAGGAACCACTGTCCTCAATCAGAGGATGCCCTCTCCCCACAAGGAACATGTGGCAACATTTGGAGACATTTTTGGTTGTGGCAACTGGAGGAGGACAGTGGCTCACACCTGTAACCCTAGCACTCTGGGAGGCTGAGGCGCGTTCAAGGAGCTCAAGAGTAGCCTGAAGAAGAGCAAGACCCTGTCTCTACTAAAAATAGAAAAACTAGCCAGGTGGTGGTAGGCACCTGTAGTCCCAGCTACTCAGGAGGCTAAGGCAGAATCGCTTGAGCCAAAGAGTCTGAGGTTGCTGTGAGTTGACATTACAGCACTCTACACCCAAGGCGACAGAGTGAGACTCCATCTCAAAAATAAACAAAAAATGTTTGGTGCCTATAGCTCAAGCAGCAAGGGCGCCAGTCACATACACTGGAGCTGGCGAGTTCAAATCCAGCCCGGGCCTGCCAAACAACAACTCCAACCAAAAAATAGCCAGGCATTGTGGCAGGTATCTGTAGTCCCAGCTACTTGGGAAGCTGAGGCAAGAGAATCACTTAAGCCCAAGAGTTT
>NW_003852547.1:4188627-4198981 GCF_000181295.1 Otolemur garnettii | reverse complement strand
AAAAAAAAAAAAAAAGTGATACATACACAAGAAGGAATACTATTCAGCTATAAAAAAGAATGAAATATCCTTTGCAGAAACATGGCTGGAACTGGAGGCAACTGTCTTAAGTAAAACAGCTAAGACACAGAAGACAGATGCTGCATGTTCTCAGAAGCAGGAGCTAACTATTGCACACACAGAAGCAGAGTGTGGACAACAGACAATGCAGGAGGGTGGTGGGGTCGTGAGTGATGGGAGGTTGCATGGTGGGCATCATGTGTTGCTCTGATGACATGTGTGCCGAAGAGTCTCATTTTGTCACCCTCAGTAGAGTGCAGTTGCATCACAGCTCACAGCAACCTCCAGCTCTTGGGCTTAGGCAATTCTCTTGCCTCAGCCTCCTGAGTAGCTGGGACTACAGGCACCCGCCACAATACCTGGCTATTTTTATTGTTGTTGTTGTTGTTGCAGTTTGGCCAGGACTGGGTTCAAACCAGCCACACTCTGTATATTGGGCTGGCACCCTACTCACTGAGCTACAGGCGCTGCCCAAGAAAGAATGTTCTTAATTGAAGAGATGGGAAATATAGGAGTAGAGTGAAGAGACATGCCCAGGATTGACCAGTGCTATGGTCTAGATCTTTGACCCTTCAAACCTCATGATGAAATCTGATCACAGTGTCTGAGGCAGAACCACCTGGGAAACATTTAGGTCATGCAGGCAGATCCCTCATGAATGGCCTGGTGCTGTCTTCAAGCTACATTGACTTCTCGATCTATAAGTTCCTCTGAGAGCTAGTTGTTAAAAAGATCCTGGGACTTTCCTCCACCTTGTTTCTCCTCTGCATTAGCCAGTTCCCCTTTACCTTCTGCCATGAGTGGAAGTGAGGCCCTCACCAGGAAGCCAAGCAAATGCCAGCACCATGTTGCCTCTACAGCCTGCAGAACCCTCAGCCAAATAAGCCTCTTTTCTTCATAAATTAACCATTCTTGGTTATGCCTTTACAGCAACACTAAACAGACTAATACAGCCAGAGACTAGGTGGGAGGTCTAAATGCCAGAGCAGAAAGAAGTACTCACCGTGATGGGGAACAGCCTCCCAGGCACCTGCACCACAGGGGCATTACTGAAATAGCTGGAGAACAGGCAGATGTTGATGGTGGCTGACATGAGGATGACCTTGAGGTCAGGCCGCTTGGGCAGCAGGCGCCGGAGGACACCTAAGAGGAAGTCGTTGTGGAGGTGCCGCTCATGGACCTCATCCACGATCAGGACCTCATACTGGGGCAGGTTGGGCTCCCGCTGGATTTGCCGCAGAAGCAACCCCACCGTCAAGAACACAATCTTGGTGGCTGCTGAACGTGTGCTCTCAAAGCGGATCTGGTAGCCGACCTAAAGTGAGAGGGAGGTCCAGTGTTGTGAGAAGACTCCCATTCCCACCCTGCCCAAATTGAAATTCTGAGCAAATATTACGCCTCCACATCAGATTATGCAGTCTAATGGGCCTGGGTTTGAATCTCACCTCTGCCACTGACCTTGAGAAAGCAATGCCATCCCTAAGAGACCCATTTTTTTCTCCCAGATGCTAATATACATAAAGTATCTGGCACATTGCCTAGGGTACATATATTAATTAGTTATAATAATAATAATTAACCTCTCTTTGAGTCCTTACTATGTGCCAGGAACTATTCTAAATCCCTCTTGTTGGGTATGGTGGCTCATGCCTATAATCCTAGCACTCTGGGAAGCTGAAGTGGGAGGATTGCTTGAGTGCAGTAGTTTGAGGCTGCAGTGAGCTATGATCGTGCCACTGTACTCCAGCCTGGGTGACACAGTGAGACCCTATTTCTTTAAAGACCAATGACCAATAGGACATTTCCAATTTTTGCTGTCAAAGTGTTACACTGGTAATTTTCATCGTACCTTTGTCATATGGCCCATATATAAGCCAATCTATAGATAAAGTTCTAATAGAATCACCACTAAGTCAAAGAATTAAGTGCTTAATTTCTATTGAAATGCCATGTAGGCCAAGTGCAATGGTTCATGCCTATAATACTAACACTCCAGGAGGCCAAGGCAGGAGTATCACTTGAGCTTTGGAGTTTCAGAGCAGCCTGAGCAAGAGTGAGACCCCGTCTCTACTAATAATAGAAAAACTAGCCAGGCAATGTGACAGGTGCCTGTAGTCCCAGCTACTCGGGAGGCTGAGACAAGAGGATTGCCCATGTCTAAAAAGTTTGAGGTTGCTGTAAGCTATGATGCCATGGCACTCTACCTAGGGTGACATCTCAAATGAAAAAAAAGACAAGACACTGCCATGTGGATAAGCAACCTATTCCCCAAGGTCACACTGGAAACACTAGAAACTTGGTATGTCCCATGTACCTGTGAGCCATATTGACTGAGACTCTCAAATCCAACACGCTTGGCCAATGAGATGCAGGCAATTCGCCGGGGCTGGGTGCATGCCACATGACTGAAGCCAGCAGCCAGAAGGTACTGAGGCACCTGGGTGGACTTGCCACAGCCCGTGTCACCAGCCACCACCACCACCTGATGCTCCCGCAATGTCTTTAGGATGCGGCTCCCATACTGGGCAATGGGCAGTGCTGCCCGCTCTCGCTGCAGTCTGGCCAGCCGCCCAAATGCCTGTTTCTGGCCAAAGTCTAAGTAGTGCAACAGGGCTCGGCGGAACTCGGACACTCTCTCTGGGGGCAGGTGCCTGCCTGGCCCCCGAGAGTCTCGCATGTCAGGACCAAGGACAGAGAGGTTGATGCGGTAACGAGGATCATACGTGTGAGGCAGGTCAGCCAGTGCTGGAACACTGTGCTTGGGATGCCCAGACTCTTTCTCCTCCTTTCTGGAAGTCTTGAGATTCTGGAATTTCTGCAGGCGTTCAAAGAAGGTCCAGAACTTCTGGCACTCTTCCGAACCCTGACGGATACAATTCTCTTCACGGAAGAAAGCATCTTCCAAGAGGCGACGTGTCTCTGGACAATGCCAGTCCCATTTCTCTAGGGCCTCTTCCTCCCTGGGAGCTTGGCGGTGGTCTTGGTGATCCCTGCTTTCCCTTGTTCTGGGAGGAGACATGTTGCTAACCACAATGCCGTCACAAAAGTGGCCTCAGTTCCAATTACCTGGACCACCTCCAGAGTAAGACGCCAGTGGCTGCAACAAGGAATTACTTTCTTCTCAAAAAGTGAATTTTCTTCATTTGTGGCACATGACTACCACCGATGGCTGAGTTAAGCGGCCAGGGGCCTGTTTGAGCAGGTGACACACAGGGTACCTCATGATTCCTACAGTGATCTTGGGGATGGACACAAGTTTATACTGGGTTCTCAGGATCTGGAGGCTTGGGAAGAGAACAGAAGGCATTCGATCATTATTAGAAATATTTGTGAAAAGCCTGCTATTTCTCAAGCACTGGCCTAGGAAAAGGAGGTAAAGAATAAGACCACTTGGGTCCTCAAAGATGCCCATGGTCACATGAAAGAGACACACACTTCCCCAGACTGACAATCCAGTGATGGGAGCCATGGGAGTGAGTCCAAAAGAGGTGCCTGCCCATACTTGGGAGTCAGGGAAGGATTCCTGAGAGGTCAAACATTCCTAAATGAGGAACAGAAGTCACATGGCCAATAAACAGCAGAACTTTGCAGTAAAAGGAAATAACAAGAGAGGTATGATATAATGGAAAGAATAAGGCAAGAGTTCTTTTTTTTTCTTTTTTTGACAGAGCCTCAAGCTGTCACCCTGGGTAGAGTGCTGTCACATCACAGCTCACAGCAACCTCCAATTCCTGGACTCAAGCAATTCTCTGGCCTCCGCCTTCCAAGTAGCTGGAACTACAGGCGCCTACTACAACACCCTGCTATTTTTTGGTTGCAGCCATCATTGTCGTTTGGCAGGCCTGGGCAGGATTCAAACCTACCAGCTCAGGTGTATGTGACTGGTGCCTTAGCCACTTGAGCCACAGGTGCCAAGGCAAGAGTTCTTAATGTGAGGTCCACTGAGCTTCAGGACATTGAGATTAAATGCAAAATTTTGACTGGGCACAGTGGCGCATGCTTATAATCCTAGCACTTTGGGAGGCTGAGGCAGGAGGATCACTTGAGGCCAGGAGTTCTAGATCAGCCTGGACAAGAGTGAGATTCTGTCTCTACAAAAATATAAAAATTAAAAATTAGCCAAGCATGGGCAGCACCTGTGGCTCAGTGGGCAAGGCGCCAGTCCCATATACCAACAGTGGTGGGTTCAAACCCAGCCCTGGCCAAACTGCAACAAAAAAATAGCTGGGCATGTGGCGGGCACCTGTAGTCCCAGCTACTCAGGAGGCTGAGGCAAGGGAATTGCCTAAGCCCAGGAGTTGGAGGTTGCTGTGAGCTGTGACACCACAGCACTCTACCGAGAGTGATAAAGTGAAACTCTGTCTCCACAGAAAAAAAAAAATTAGCCAAGCATGGTGGCAAGCACCTGTAGTCCCAGCTACTACAGAGACTGAGGCAAGGGGATTACTTGAGGCCAGGAGATTAAGGTTGTAGTGAGCTGTGAGTGTGCCACTGCACTCTTGCCCAAGTAACAGAGTAAGACCCTATCTCTAAATAAATACAAATTTTTGCCAGGATTATATTGTTTGTGTCTACCTGGCACACCCTTTTCTGGAGAACAGTGTCTACATTCCTTTGGAAAACAGCCCTTCCTCAATTCCACATGATTTAAGGGCCTTTAACCCAGAGAACCACTCTTGGTTGGGTAAGTGACATGGGCCTAGCCAATCAGGGTACTCTGCTCCCCCTTTAACTAGTGATTGGCTAGATAACTGAAAAGAGGCCAATCAGGACTCTTCTCTGGAATTTCACTTGGTTACTAGGAGACAAAAAGCTTTCCCTTCATCTAGTGTGACTACACGTTTGACATAAACTTGCAGCTGTTTGTAGTTCTGCAACATGATACGGTCTTCTAGAAATCTATCCTAGAGAAAGCCTGAACATGTTTACAACACACACACACAAATGGACACTGTTCAACTACAGGGAGGAAGGAGAAAGATGGGGGTAGGGGGTGGGGAGCTTGGCAGCATCATTTATTGCCTAAGGCTTAGTTCCCCTCTCCCCTACACAAGAAAATGCCATTTTGCTTAGTTTGGTTTTTGACTCTCAGCTGGAAAAGTCCTAATAAAGAGCATGCCCTCATATGTGCAATTTTCTGGAGGGAAGTTCATAACTCAGACTCTTAAAGAAGTTAATAACCTTTTTTGTTTTTGATAGTCTCACTTTGTTGCCCTCAGTAGAGTGCCATGGCATCACAACTCACAGCAACCTCAAATTCCTAGGCTCAAGCAATTCTCTTGCCTCAGCCTTGCAAGTAGCTGGGACTACAGGTGCCCACCGTAACAACCGGCTATTTTTAGAGACAGATCTTGGTCTTGCTCAGGCTGGTCTCGAACCTATAAGCTCAGGCAATCCACCCACCTCAGCCTTCCAGAGTGCTGGGATTACAGGCATGAGCCACTGTGCTTGGCCTGGTTTATAATCTTAAATGGGTTCAAAGCCTTCCTTGGGAAAGGCTCTGGAATAAGGCAGATCTGGGTTTAATCGCAGCCTTATCATTTACTAGGTATGAGCCCCCTGGAAAATC
This sequence comes from Otolemur garnettii, assembly GCF_000181295.1. Taxonomy (NCBI): domain Eukaryota; kingdom Metazoa; phylum Chordata; class Mammalia; order Primates; family Galagidae; genus Otolemur; species Otolemur garnettii. Next base: position 4,193,352 of record NW_003852547.1, on the reverse strand, counting down.
AATTTGAAATGGTTTTCTTCAACTATAAAGTGGGAGACAGGCCAAGCACAGTGGCTCACATCTGTAACACTTCCAACACTTTGGGAAGCTGAAGCAGGAGGATCACTTGCGGGCAGAAGGATCACTTCAGGCCAGTTCAAGACCAGCCAGGACAAAACAGCAAGATCCCCATCTCTACATAAAAATAAGAAAAACTAGCTGGGTATAGTGGCACATACCTGTAGTCTCAACTTACCCAGGAGGCTGAGGCAGAAAGACTGCTCATGCCCAAGAGTTAGAGCCACAATGAGTTATGATCACAGCACTACATTCCAGCCTGGGTGACAGAGCAAGAATCTGTCCCCATTTAAAAATAAGACAGGCCAGGTGTGGTAGCTGTTAATCCTAGCACTCTGGGAGGCCAAGGCAGATGGATTGCCTGAGCTCAGGAGTTAGAGACCAACCTGAGCCAGAGTAAGACCTCGTCTCTAAAAATACAGCCACCTGTAATCCCAGCTACTTGAGGGGCTGAGGCAAGAGAATTACTTAAGCCCAACCCCACGAGTTTGAGTTTGCTGTGAGCTGTGACACCTCAGCACTCTACCCAGAGCAACTGAGACTCTGTCTCAAAAAAAATAAAAACAAAATTGAGACAATATATCCTAAAACACTGCAATGTTTATCATATAGCTTAGTTCCCTTCTAAAAAGCTAAACAGTGACTAGTTTTCCCCCTCCTGTAACAGAGGTGACTAACATGAGGAAAACAAGAGGAACTGTGGCCTAACACCTGGAAAAAACATTCAACCCAAAGGGCCATAATTTCCCCTTCATACTGGTATTAGCAATTCTTCACCTACTCTGCCTTCACTCTCTCAAAGGCTATCATGGAACAGCTTAGAGATTGGATCTCTGCATTTTGCGGGGCAGGTGGAAGGAACTCAGACCAACCTGAGGAGTTACTAGAGGCAGATACAGATTTCAGGTTTTGAGGAAGAATTTGTGTGCTGGCAGAGTTGTTCTCTATAGAAACAGCAGCCTGTGGGGAATTCACATCACTGCTTGCTTAACACATGGGCAGGGTGATACTGGGTTGTTTCGGAAGGAATTCCCGTTCTAGGAGGAAAGAAAGATGAGGCCTTGGAGGGCTACTGTGATATGAGCAAGTGATTTTCAGAAAAGGGCAGAGACAGCATGTGCATGCTGAGCCCAAATGAAGGCATCCCATGCTTCTCAAAGAGTCTACTCTCTTAGGCTTTTAGATTGTCTAAATCCTCTAATTTCTATGTCTCTGACCAGCTCTTGGCCTATTTCTCCTAGGCCCCATGGCCCACAGGCGCTCCATCTTCAGGCCTCCAACTCCTTGGGCCCACCTTGCTCACCTCATCTAAGTCCATTTTTCAGTATGATTTCCCCCATAACCCAGCTGACTCTCTTCATCTCTCTTCAGTTCTCCATTTGTCTTTCTGCTTTTCTTTTTGAGTATTTTTTTTTGTTGGCTCTCCACTTTCGTCTCCCTCCAGTTCTCACTCGCCATCACCACCACTCCATTTCTCCATCTAATTCTTTGTCTCCCAATGATCTGAAGCTTTAATAAGTAACACTTACATACTGCTAACTCTTGTACATCTTCTAAATCATACACATGTACAAATTACATACATGCACGTACACTTTTCTCAAAACCCTAAAGAAAGTACTATCCTTCCAGGTGCCATAGCTCACACCTGTATCCTAGCACTCTGGGAGGCCGATGCAGGTGGATTGCTTCAGTTCAGGAGTTCAAGACCAGCCTGATCAAGAGCGAGATAACTTGCCAGATGTGGTGGCAGGTAGCTGAGACCTCAGGTGCTGAGGCAAGGGAATCACTTGAGCCCAGGAATTTGAAGTTGCTGTGAGCTAAGATGCCACGGCAGTCTAGCCAGGGCAACAGAGACTGTCTCAAAAGTAAGTAAATAAATAAAGTGGTGTATCAGCCCCCATCTTACTGAGCCAGAGACGTTAATTAAGTAGTAAGTGGCAGATATAGAATTCAAATATAGAGATTCGGGTTCTATTTCCTCCTTTCTCCATCATCTCCAATTCTTGTCGAGTTCTATTTCACTGTCTCAGTCTTTATCAACCTCTCCTCTCCCCGGTCTCGCTTCTCCATTATTTCCTTCTGGGAATACACCCACTTTGCTGGTGTGTCTTCCCGGTCGACCTCACACTCAACTTCCAATAAACCTCTACCAAGTTTTTTAAGTTAAAATAAATCTCTCCTCTCTCTGGTCTCTCTCTCTACGCTAACGTCCGATATTTCTTTCTGTATTTCCCTGCACCTCCCGAGTTCACCGTAAGACCTCGCTTCTCTCGACCTCGTGGCCTCCGTGCGCATCTCTCGGTAGACCCCAACAGCCCCTTGCCCACGGTGTCCCCGGCTCTCTGCTGTCCTACTCTCTCATCCTCCCCAGGCATACTCAGCCTCCATCCCAGTCCGTTTCTAGGCACCCCGCGCCTTCCTCCCACATTTCTTCTCATCTCAGAACTTCCCAGGCTCCTGCGATCACTTTCCAACTACACCCCACAAGCTCCGACACTTGCCACTGTCGGCGCGTGGGGTCGTCCCGCCCTCTCACCTCACTAACCAGCTCGAATGCCTCAACTTCCGGTGCCGATAGCTTCTTCCGCCCCCGCAGCCAGCCCTGCGCCTGCGCGCGCCGCCCTACAGCCAGGCGGAAGCTGCGAGAGGCCTGAGACCCACCACGCGCCTGCGCACAGTACGCTCCCCACCCCCTCCTTGCTTTGGTCGGAGCCTCAAGTGACTGCGCCCTCTAGAGGCCTATGGAGGCGTTGCGTAGAGACGTGCAAGCCCCTTTTCTCAGGCTGGTACCGGTCAAGGGCGGTCACCGGCGCCCCAGGATCACCGGGATTGCTGGGGTTTCACCTGGTGCCAAAAAGGTTGGGGAGCGCAGGCTTAATGTATATTGATAACACTGTAATACCATATAATTTTATGCTGATCCATACTTCCGTGTTACTTTTTAGTTTGATACTCATGTTGCATGTTACCTTCTGTTTGAGAACTTTGGGTTATATGGCCACTGGATCTAATCTGCTCAGACTACTTGAAACTTTTCTACAGCTGGAAAGGGTGAAGCTTAATAAAATATTTTATATAGGGCGGCGCCTTTGGCTCAGTGAGTAGGGCGCCGGCCCCATATACCTAGGGTAGTGGGTTCAAACCTGGCCCCTGACAAACTGCAACAAAAAAATAGTCGGGGGGCAGCGCCTGTGACTCAGAGGAGTAGGGCTCCGGCCTTATATGCTGGAGGTGACGAGTTCAATCCCAGCGCCGGCCAAAAACTGCCAAAAAAAAAAAAAAAAAAAAGTTGGGCGTTGTGGTGGGCGCCTGTAGTCCCAGCTACTCGGGAGGCTGAGGCAAGAGAATCGCCTAAACTCAGGAGTTGGAGGTTGCTGTGAGCTGTGACGCTACAGCACTCAACCGAGGGCGTCAGAGTGAGACTCTGTCTCAAAAAAAAAAAAAAAGTTTTATACAAGGAAGTATGAAGCTTATGCTGGAACTTAAGTGTTTGGGGCTCTATAGGAGTGTGGTAAGTGGAGTGGAAAAAACCAAGCAACTACAATTGGGTTTCCCTCCTCCCCCTAGATTTATAACCTCATTCTGCAGTTGAAAAATTTGGAACTTTCCACTGTTCACTGTGGATAGGAATAAAGTGATTTGTTAAAGAAAGCCATTTCCAGCCAGATACAGTGATTCCCACCTGTAATCTCTAGCACCCAGAGAGGTCAAGGCGGGCAGATCCTATGAGCTCAGGAGTTGAAGATCAGCCTGAACAAGAGTTGGACCCTCTACCCCACCGTCTCTATTAAAAAATAGAAAAAAATAGCTGGACGTGGCAGGCGCCTATAGTCCCAGCTACTTGGGAGTCTGAGACAGGATGGTCACTTGAACCCAGGAGTTTGAGGTTGCAGTGAGCTGCAATGTTGCCGCTGCACTCTAGCGTGGGTGATAGTGTGAGGCTGTCTAAAGAAAGAAAGGAAGAAAAAAAGGAAGGAGGGAGGGAGAGAGGAAAGAAAAGGAAGGAAGGGAAAAAAGAAAAGAAAGAACAGAAAAGAGCTATTTCTTACATTTTGAATTCTGGAAATAATTAGGGTTTGACCAAAGATAATGATGTTAACAATTGTATGTGGTATGAGATACAGTATTTTTTGAAGTGAGAATAGAAAAGCAGATTTTTTTACTTCCTTAAAAAATGAACTTAAGAACAAAAAAGGAAAAGTTACAAGAAAAGCAGATGACAATCAAAGAAATTTTACTTATCATTGCACAAAAATACATTTGAAAGTGCCTGTGAAATTTATTTTTTTTTCTTTCCCTTCCTACAGCACCCAGTATTCCCAGGTAAATTCCCCTCCAAATACTAACCAGGCTCAACCCCACTTAGCTTCTGAGATCAGATGAGATTGGGTACATTCAGGAGGAATTTTTTTTCTTCTAAAAAAGGAAGGCTAGTGAAATAAGACATGAAAAAAAATCTTTAAACCACAAAAGATATTTTACAAAAGTAGGCTCGGCGCCTATAGCTCAATCGGCTAAGGCGTCAGCCATGTACACCTAAGGTGGCGGGTTCGAATCCCCAGCCCGGACCCACCAAACAACAATGATGGCTGCAACCAAAAAATAGCCGGGCGTTGTGGCGGGCACCTGTGGTCCCAGCTACTTGGGAGGCGGAGGCAAGAGACT
>NW_003852547.1:4181327-4188213 GCF_000181295.1 Otolemur garnettii | reverse complement strand
AAAAAAAAAAAAGAAGAAGAAGCTCTGTAACTTGTCAAAATTCAAAATTCATTTACATAGGTAACTAGGTAAGTTTTGAGACAGACTATATTATAGTCCATCATTTCACTTCCAAGAAACACCATCAACAGTGTCCTTTCTGATTCACCTTCATTTGTTTCCATCTGCATGGATTTTATGTTTCTTGATTTTTATCTCAGAACTTTCATAATGACCCGCATGTAAGACAGCCTTGGTCTTGATAATTTGTGCATGAGAATAATAAATAAAATATCAAGGAATGAATATAAGAATCAAATATGTTTGCTTATATCAGACAAAGTAATAAGAAGTAGCAAGAAAGAGGCCCCTACCTTCAGGGAGCTCACAGTCTAGTTGGAGAAAAATAGAATAAAGAAAAGTTTGGCTCTTTCTAAGTCCTACGATGGTAAGAGTACAGATAGAAATGAAAGTGGTCCAGTTGTTACTTCTGGCAAGTTTACAATTTAGCTTGAAACTTATCTTCCAGACACTCTAAGAAAAGAGCCCTTTCTCCTTGAGAGGGGCATAAGTCAGGGAGGGCTCCCTAGAGGAAGTGTCATTTGAGAGAGGCCTTGAATGAAAATTGTGATAATGAAGAGCATGAGCATTGGAGTCAAGTAAAATTGGGATCAAATTCTAGCTCTCAAATCTCAAACTGAGCATGGTGGCTCATGCCTATAACCTAGCATTCTAAGAGGCTGAGGCAGGAGGATTGCCTGAAGTCAGGAATTGAAGACTAACCTGAGCAATCGTGACACCCAGTCTTTACTAAAATAATAGAAAAAATTAGCAGTGTTGTGGTGCATGCCTGTAGTCCCAGACAATTGGGAAGCTGAGGCAGGAGGATCACTTGAGCCCAGAATTTGAGGTTGGAGTGAGCTACAGTGGTAACACTGCACTCAAGCCCTTCTGGCTCTCCAATCTCCTTGCTGTGTGATCTCAAGTAAATGACTTCCCTTTCTTGGGCCACAGCTTATATAATAAAATGAAGTATTCTCACTATATCTCCCCAGGCTAATTGTGAAGATAACCTTAAAGGACAAACTATGCCCCAGACACTGGTACGACCACTATGTAATTCAAAAGACCTGAGCAGGTAAAATTACAGACTAAGGATGGCGTAAAATTCAGTAATGATGGAAATTTTCTATATCTGTGCCTTCCCATGCAGCAGCCACCAGCCACATGTGGCTATTGAGTGCTTGAATGAACTATGGCCTCTGTGCCCTAGAAACTAAATTTTAAGTATTAATTAATCTTAATTTGAACAGCCACAGATAGTAGTGATTACTGACTGGGCAATGTAGATGGAAGGGTATTCCAGAGAGCGGCATCCGCTTGATAAAAGGCCCAGAGGCATGAAAATAAAACAGCTTGAAATGTTTGTATTTGCTTCCAGTGGCTGCTTTAATGAATTACCACAAACGTAACAATATAACGTTTTGGAGATCTGAAGTCTAAAATCAAAGCATCTACAGGTCTGGGCTCCTTCTGGGAGCTTCAGAGAGAAAAGGCTTTCCTTGCCTTTTCTCAGCTTCTAGAGGCTTCTACGTTCCTCATTCCTCATGCTACTATCAGCTCTGCTTCTGTATTTACGTGTCCTGCTTCTGACTCTGACATTCATCCCTTCCTTTTTAGAGGATGCTCCTAAAATTGCCACTGGGCCCCCCGCCCCAGACAATTCAAGATCATCTCCTCATCTCAAGCTCCTACATGTAATCACACCTGCAAAGGGATCTTTTATCATGTGCGGTCACATATTCACAGGATCAGGGGATTAGGATGTGGACTTTGTTGGGGGTCATTATTCTGTCTGCTACAGGGAGTGAGAAACTAGAAAACAATTTTGTCCAGAGAGTGGAGAGAAACCCAGGTTGGAAAGCTAAGGAGCCCAGACATGGCCTTCCCCTCAGAATAGATCCACAATCTGTCAGCTTCTCACCACCTTGGCTCTCTTAACCTTGATCCAAGTCACTCACCTCTTGCTTAGGCTATTGCAGTAGCCTCCTCCCTGGGCTCTTCACTTACCACCCTCCATTGTCTAATCTCCATCAGCAACAGGAGGAATCCTATTAAAATCTAAGTCAGATCATGACGTTTCCTCTGCTCAGACTGGGGCTCCCTGATTTAGCCCACACACAAATTACAGAAGGCCCAGTTAACTTTGAATTTCAGGTAAACAACAATTTCTTTTTAGTATAAGTATATCCCATGAAATATTTGGGACATTCTAACCCTAAAAATTATTTATTGTGGTGGTTTACCTGAAGCTTAAATTTTAACTGAGAATCCTGCATTTTATCTGGTAACCATAGTGCAGAACTCTTGCATGGGTACCCAAGCAGGTGTTATGACCTAGAAGTGTTTCCAGATCTTCCCCCACTTCATCTCATACCACTCTTCCCCTTGATCGCTTTGCTTCACCCATACCCGCCTCTTCACTGTTTCTAGAAAACAACAAATAGGAGCTCACTCAGAGCCCTTACTGTCTCCTCTGCCTGGAATGCCCTTCCCCAGGTTTAAGCAGAATTCTCCTCCCTTCTTCAGATTTTCTTAGCACTTATCACCACTTGACACATTCCGTCTTTTTTTCTTTGTTTATTGTCTGTTTTTCTCCATTAGAATGTCAACCCCTGAGGGCAGGATTTCTGTCTGTTTTGGTCACTGCTTTATGGCCAGTGCCTATAACAGGGCCTTGCAAGAAGCAGGTGCATAATGGGTATTTGCTGAATGAATGAAGGAGTAAAATGAAGATATCAGTGAGCCCCTGGATCCACCTTTGCCCAAAGTCAGTGTTGTGGAATGCAGTGGATACATACATGCAAGCCAGTGTCCCTCTAGCCTACACTTCCATCTCTGAGACCAGGTCATGGCTCGTGGATTTCTTGCTGACTACACTTTCATCCTGGTCCTGGGACTCCCTCAGGGCCCAATGACATGCAGCTGGCAGTGACCGGCAGAGTTGAACCCGTCCAAAATATAGGAAGAGCACAGGATTGAGGCAGCTGTGAGCCAAGGCAAGGCCCACAACCAGGGGTTCGGCCCTCAGGGCTCGGGCCAGGAGCACAGAGTTTGGGGCAGCCACAGTGAGTACCAGTCCCAACAAGTGGTAAGGAGCCCAACAGACAAAGAACCCCACCACAATAGCCATGCCCAAAGGCCAATGGCGTTGGGCTGCCCGGCACAAGAGGACACTGTGACAGCTGATCACCACCACCAGTGGCCCCAGGAAGCCAAACATAACCCGGGTAGCAGTCACCGCAGCCTCGGTCCTGGCTGAGCCACCGTAGTCCACCACACACTCCAGCCGGGCGGGAAAGTGCTCCTGGTGCAGCCGGCGGTAGATGGCAGAGGGCACAGTGAGCAGCAAGGCCAGTGTCCAGACTGCCCCACAGGCCACCTGTACCCCACGTGTCCGCCGAGCTGCTGCCCACCAGGTGGGCCTGAGGGCCAGTAGGTAGAGGTCAGCACTGAGAGCAGCCAGCAGCAGGACACTGGCATACATGGACAGCAGGATGACCGAGGGCAGGGCCCGACAACCCATGGCTCCATATGGCCAGTGACCTCCGGTGGCAATGGGCACCGCCAGGATGGGGAGAGATATACAGCAGAACAAATCTGCTGCAGCCAAGTGGAGAAGCCAGGTGGCGCCCACCCTCTGGCGGGCCTCCTTCCCGGCTACCCAGGCCACCATGGCATTGCCCGGCACTCCCACCAGGAAGATGGCAGCATACAGCAGCAGCGAGGCCACCCAGAACGAGTTGATGGAGCGGCAGGCACCATCCAGGCAGTCCACAGGGAGATACCCAACGTCACCGTAATCCCCGTACTCGTAGCTGTAAGAAGTGTTCTCCATTCAGACCTCAGACGCCTGGACAGGACAGAAACAGGACAAAGACTCAGTGAAGGGAACACATAGGCCCTGGGATCCCCGGGGTGTCAACAGCCCAGCCCATCAGCACTTTGCAGACTCTACGCTAGAACACCAGCATATCAGAATACTAGATTCTGACTCGGCGCCTGTGGCTCAAGCGGCTAAGGCGCCAGCCACATACACCTAAGGTGGCAAGTTTGAATCCCCAGCCCGGGCCTGCCAAACAACAATGATGGCTGCAACCAAAAAATGGCCAGGCGTTGTGGCGGGCGCCTGTAGTCCCAGCTACTTTGGCGGCTGAGGCAGGAGACTCGCTTGAGCCCAGGAGTTGGAGGTTGCTGTGAGCATGATGCCATGGCACTCTACCCAAGGGGATAGCTTGAGGCTCCGTCTCAAAAAAAAAAAAAAAAGAAACAGAACATTTCTAGAATCCTACTGGAGCAATTTTAAAAAGTAGTGATGACCTGGCATGGCGCCTGTAGTCTCAGCTACTCTGGAGGCTGAGGCAGGAGGATTGATTGAGCCCCAGGAGATCAAGGCTGGAGGGAGCTATGATGATTGCACCACTGCAGTCCAGCCTAGGTAACAGAAAGAGACTGTGTCTCTAAATAAAATAAAATAAAATAAACAAAAAAAGCATTAGGTCAGGCGTAATGGCTCACACCTATAATCCTAGCACTGCAGGAGGACGAGGCAGGTGGATCACCAGAGCTCAGGGGTTTGAGACCCGCCTCAGCAAGGGTGATCCCATCTCTAAAAATAATCAGCGGCATGGCAGGTGCCTGCAGTCCCAGACACTTGGGAGGCTGAGACAAGAGGATCACTTGTGCCCAAGAGTTTGAAGTTGCTATGAGCTATGATGCCTCAGCACTCTACTGAGGGTGACAAAGTGAGACTTTGAGGCCAGGCTCGGTAGCTCACACCTGTAATCCTCGCACTCTGGGAAGCCGAGGCAGGTGGATTGCCTGAGCTCAGAGGTTTGAGACCAGCCTGAGCCAAGGGCAAGATCCAGTTTGTAAAAATAGCTGGGCGTTGTGGTAAGCGCCTCTAGTCCCAGTTGAAGAAACTGAGGCACAGAGAAGTTAAGCAACTTACCTGAGATCACTCAGCTAAGTAAGCAATGGGCCTGAATTTCGAACTGTGTTAATCCCACGGCAGAACCTTGTGCCCTAGAATACTGTGATCCCAAAATCTTGGACTCTGGAGTTGGAAGGCAGCAGTAACATAGCCAGTTGGGCTCTGTGACCATAAATGACAGACAATTGCACTTGACTCTTAGTTTCCTCATCAGAGAAATGAGTCAACGAGGTGGACTTACCGGTTTGGGGACACTTGAGGAATGAGTACATGTGAAGCATGTGGCACAGAGCAAGGGACAGGACCCAGGAGTCCCCAGCCCCCACTCAGTGTTAGAGCGACCCTGCCCTCTGGCTCTCTGCCAACTATTCTGTAGTGGTTCCAGTCAGTGTTGATGCCACAGGAAGGACAGAGAGGAAGTTGGGGCACTCCTGGGCACCTCTCTAGGCCCTGCCAGGTAGCATAAGAAGCCAAGCCACTTTCTGTGTGTTGGTTTGGAGTTTGACACTAGAGTAAAATGTGTGCAGGATTTTTTTTGTTTGTTTTTTGAGACAGAGTCTCACTTTGTCACCCCTGGTAGAGTGCTGTGGCATCATAGCTCACAGCAACCTCAGACTCCTGGGCTCAAGCGATTCTCTTGCCTCAGCCTCCCAAGTAGCTGGGATTACAAGTGCCCACCACAATGCCTGGCTCCTGTTGGAGATGGGGTCCTGCTCTAGCTCAGACTGGTCTCGATCTCACGAGCTCAGGTGATACACCCGCTTCAGCCTCTCGGGGGCTGGGATTACAGGCGATAGCCACCTTGCCTGGCTCTTGTGTGAATTTAAAAACTCAATTCCCCACCAGCTGGGTGGGTTTAGGCAGAGGCACATCACCTAACCTCTCTGTGCCTCAGTAAAATTGGAATAACAATATACCTACTTTAGAGGGCGTTCCTTAAAGGATGTTATAAGAATTTAATGAGGCCATGGGCGGTGGCTCATACCTATAATCCTAACACTCTGGGAGACCAAGGCAGGAGGATCGCTTGAGCTCAGGAATTTGAGACCAGCCTGAGCAAGACCAAGACCTCATCTCTACTAATAAAATAAAATAGATAAACTAGCTGGGCATTGTGGCAGGCACCTGTAGTCCCAGCTACTGAAGAAGATGAGGCAAGAAGATCCCTTGAGGCCAAGACTTTGAGGTTGCTGTGAGCTATGACTCCATAGCACTTTATGAGGGTGACAAAGTGAGACTCTGTCACCCCCCCCCGCCAAAAAAAAAGAAGTCTCAGTGCCCATATCTCAGTGGTTAGTGCGCCACCACTTACACCAGGGCTGGTGGGTTCAAACCCAGCCAGGGCCTGCTAAACGACAATGATAACAACAACAACAAAATAACCGGGCATTATGGGTGGCACCTGTAGTCCCAGCTACTTGGGAGGCTGAGGCAAGAGAATCGCTTGAGCCCGGGAGTCTGAGGTTGCTGTGAGCTATGATGCCACAGCATGTCAGGGCCCAGGACTGGCCAGGTCTCGGGCCCAGGTTGGGTAGGTTCTGGACCCGGACCGCTCAGCTACCTTGCTCAGGAACAGTTTCTCTTAGGTGCCTGAGGGCTATCTACCTTAGCCGAAGAGAGAGAGAGTGTCTTAGAGAGAGTAAAGCAGCCTTCTTAGCATAGATAGATCTTGGTCTTTAGCAGAGCTTGGTAATCTTCAGCAGAGAGACGCTGTGCTGGCATTCTGCAGGCAGGAGAGGAGACAAAGTAAGCAAGTCCATGATAGAAAGTGCACGCTCCCGGCTGCCTTCTCCTCCAGCCTAATATAAGGCTGATCTTGTGTTTCTTAACACCACACATGTAGAGACTGCCAATTCACCACTGCTCTCATCTTGCGAGCTCTCATGCTTGTTAGGAGAGCTAAATCTCTCTCCA
>NW_003852547.1:4171657-4180283 GCF_000181295.1 Otolemur garnettii | reverse complement strand
AAAAAAAAAAAAAAAAGAGATCCTCTCACCTTGGCCTTCCAAAATTCTGGGATTATAAGCATGAGCTACCAAGCCTGTCAATACTATATTATAAAATAGGGTTTGTGTTACATGACTTTGCTCAACTATAGGTTAGTATGATTATTTTCAGTACATTTGAGGTAGGCTAGGCTAAGCTATAATGTTCAGTAGGTCAGGTGTACTAAATGACTAAATGCATTTTCAATTTATGGCCTGCTAGCACTCTGACAGGTCCAGGCCGGCGGATTGCTTGAGCTCAAGAGTTCGAGATCAGCCTGAGCAAGAGCAAAACCCTGTCTCTACTAAAAATAAAAAAAACTAGCTGGGCACTGTGGCCTGTATCTGTAGTCCTAGCTACTTGGGAGGCTGGAACCTATATTCCCAGATACTAGGGAGGCTGAGGCAAGAGGATTGCTTGAGCCCAGGAGTTTGAGGTTGCTGTAAGCTATGACCCCACAGCACTCTAGCCTGGGACAACAGAGTGAGACTCTGTCTCAAAAAAAAAGTTTCAACTTACAATGGGTTTGTAGAGATGTGACCCCATCATAAGTTGAGAAGCATCTCTGCTTATATATCTATGTATTAAACATAATCACTATTCTCATTACTTTATAATAATTAAAATGATAGATGGAGCTGGGCACAGTGGCTCATGTCTGTGATCCTAGCATTTTGGAAGGCCAAGGCAAGTGGATTACATGAGCTCAGGGGTTCGACACTAGCCTGAGCAAGAGCAAGACCCTGTCTCTACTAAAAATAGAAAGAGTAGCTGGGCATTGTGATTTGTGCCTATAGTCCCAGCTACTTGGGAGGCTAGGTAAGAAGATCTCTTGGGCAGTGCCGGTAGTTCAGTGAGTAGGATACCAGCAATATACACCAAGGCTGGCAGATTCAAACCCAGCCTGGGCCAGCTAAGAAACAATGACAAGTGCAACAAAAAAATATCTGGGTGTTATGGTGGGTGCCTATAGTGCCAGCTATTTGGAAGGCTGAGACAAGAGAATCACTTAAGCCCAAAAGTTAGAGGTTGCTGTGAGCTGTGATGCCATAGCACTCTACTAAGGGCGACATAATGAGACTGTCTCAAAAAAAAAAAAAAAAGAAGAAGAAGAAGATTTCTTGAGCCCAAGAGTTTCAGGTTGCTGTGAGCTATGATACCATGGTATTCTACCCAGGATGATAGAGTCAGACTCAGTCTCAATAAGTAAATAAATAAATGAGCTAATAAATGAAAAGTTCTTGAAGCAGCTTGGCAAGTGGTACTGCAGTTCCTGTAAGTACTGTGCCTTCTCCTTCACCCTTTTCCCATCTGTTCCAGTCACATCTCTTCTCTGCAATAATGATAAATAAATAAAATAAAATAGTAGATGGCATTTATGGAGCACCTGTTATATACCAGGCATAACACTCATAACAATCATAGGAAGTAACTATTATTATCTGTATTTTTCAGACCATCAAGATTATTATGCCCATTCTGAGAAAATCAGCTCCTCCCTGCTTTGTACTCTACTGTATCTTGTGGCATCTAGAACAGTCTGTAGCACCACAGGGGCTCAATCAGTATTTGGTGAGTGGAAAAGGAAACTGAGGCACAGAGAGGCTGAGAAGTCACTTAGATCTCTCAGTTTTGGTGACTGCAAGCACCCCAGTGTGTACCTCCTGGTACGTGTGTGTTTGTGTATCAGCCAGGGGTGCTAAAACTTTTGCTCTGTGAAACCGTGGAGCAGAAGCTACTGAAGCTAAACTAGGATTCCTCTCCCAGGAATCTGCCTCCCCCCAGAAAAGCACACAAATCCTCACTAAAAGACATGTACCAGAAGGTTCACAGCAGCCCAAGATGGGAAACTATCCAGTCACCGACATCAGAGAGGATGAGCACTTCATGCTATGTTCCCACAGTGGAATAACCTGCACAGTGAGAAAGAGCAAGCCACATGCAAGAACATGGATAGCATAATTGTTTTTTGAGACAGAGTCTCACTCTGTCATCCTGGGTAGAGTGCGGTGGTGTCGTAGCTCACAGCAACCTCAAACTCTTGGACTGGAGAGATCCTCATGCCTCAGGCTCCCAAGTAGCTGGCACTACAGACACAGGTCATAATGCCCAGCTACTATTCTATTTTTAGTAGAGACAAGGTCTTGCTCTCCTTCAGGCTGATCTCAAACTCCTGACCTCAAGTGATCCTCCTGCCTTGGCCTCACCCAGTGCTGGGATTATACAGGCATGAGCCATGGTGTCCAGCCAGATGGTATAATTTTGACTCAAATTGAGGATTGAAATCCTCCAAAGCAATTCATGTGACCAAAACATTTGTACCCCCGTAATATTCTGGAACAAAAGGGATGGATTTCATGATATAATGTTGATTTCATTCATATGAAGTTCAAAAATAAGAAAAGGTCTTTATGGTGTTAGAAGCCAGGATTTATTACCCTTGGTGGGGGTGGGGAGTGATTGGGAAGGTCTCCAGAAGCTTCTGGGGATAGGCTTATGCTGGTGCTTGGCCCGTGTGCTGGTTCTGTGGGTGTGATCATCTTATGAAGATTGTTCGAACAGCCCGGTCATGACTTGTGTACTTTTCTGTATATATGTTATACATCAAAATAAATTAAGAAATGGAATTGTTAGGCCAAGTACAGTGGATCATGCTTATAATCCCAGCAATCTGGGAGGCCAAGGCCTGAGGATTGCTTGAGCTCAGGGGCTTGAGACCAGCCTGAGCAAGAGTGAGATATCATCTCTACTAAAAATAGAAAAAACAGGCAGGCATTGTGAACGGTGCCTATAGTCCCAGCTACTCGGGATACTCAGGAAGCTGAGATAAGAGGATCTCTTGAGCCCAAGAGTTTGAGGTTGCTGTAAGCTATGACACCACCATTCTAGCCTGGGTGACAGAGTGAGACTGTGTCTAAAAAAAAAAAAAAATTAAAGAAAGAAGGAAAGAAGGAAGAGAGGAAGAGAAAGAACGAAAAAAGAAGGAAAGAAAGAAAAAAAGAAAAGAGAGAAGCTCTGAATTGAAGGGCTTGTTCACTGGGCATAGTACAGTCTGGTGGATTTTCCAGAAGCTATAGGAATCCCTGGCATTTTGAGAGAGGCTGTTTCCTGTACATCTCTGTACAGGATCACAGATCACTAAAGCCTCAAAGTCCTGGGCTCAGCAATCCTCCCACCTTAGCCTCCCAAAGTGTCAGGGGTAGGGCAGCACCTGTGGCTCAAAGGAGTAGAGCACCAGCCCCATATACCAGAGGTGGTAGGTTCAAACCCAGCCCCGGCCCAAAACTGAAAAAAAAAAAAAAAGTGTCAGGGTTACAGGCATGAGCCACTGCACCTGACCTGTTTGGATCCTTTAACAGAAACTCTGATATTGGGCTGCTCAAGCTAATTCTGAGACTCTGGAATTCTAATGTAGATTCCAGTGTGGTGGTAATAAAATTCCACTTCCCAAATTCTAGTTCTGACTTCTAGATTGTGAAAGTAATGATTCTAAGAGGCCAAGATCATGAAATCCTTTCCATTTCCTCCTTCCCTCCGTCATTCTCTCCATCCTTACCGTCTCTTCCAAAAAGATTCCCAATTTGGCCAAACACCACTCAGGATCACAGTCCCAGCTCCCGGCTGGGACCCAGGAGGTCTAGGGTTTTCTCCCCGCTGTATCTGCCAGCTGGTGGAGTCCTGGAAACCACCCTGTTTTTCAGAAATTCTATTGGACACTTCTGGGCACTGCCACCTCACGGGCTTTAGTGAATGAAACTTCATGAGCAGGAAAAAACAGGAATGACCTTTTCCCACCCCCAGGGTGTGTTTGTCCTGGCTTCTTCCCATGACTCACATAGCCCAAAATTATGGGGTAGCTGGTGAGGTTAGAGAGGGCTCCAGTGGCTGGAAAGCTGACCCTGTGTCCCCAACCCTAGTTTCAAAGTCCCAGCTTTCTGGAAGTCAGACCTGGATGTAGTTTGTCCTTCAAGGTCTTAGAGGTCCTGGCCTGGATTAGGTCTCCCCACAGAGCACCAACTGTCCACCACCAGGCTACCCTTTGGCCATCTGCAGAGCCACAAAGGACATGTAAGATATTCCTCCCCCCTCATGTGCCCCAAAGAAGACAGCTCAGGCACACGTGGTCCCCACTGGCAGCTGAGTGCAGGGCCTGAGGCCTCAATAGTAGACAAAACACCAACACGTCCCATCCCCACTCTGGGCCTCAACTTTCCATCTATAAAATGGAAGGCTGTTAGCCCATAGTTATTCTCAATCTGCTCTCTCAGTACAGCATGGTGGCTAAGAACAAGGACTCAAGGGCCAGAATGACAAGATTTGTATTCCAGATCCACCTTTGTTGACCCCTCTGAGCCTCAACTTTCCTCATCTGTGAAATGGAAAGTTGCAACGTGCATTGAGCAGACTGAAAACACTAATAAGAGCACTTAGCACGTAGGATAGGCTGTGTGCGTGTTTGCAAAGTTAACAGCAACAAAGGATATAATATAAATTCTTAAAATACACACCCACACAATGCAGCCTTGGCAAGAGGAAGTGGCTCCCACTCCAGATCTGAACCTCTCTATTCAGCAGTTCTCGGAGTTTCTGCTTCTCCTGGTGCACGCTTAGGGATTGAGGGGATATGTTTGTACATCTCTCTTGTTGTTTTAGAGAATAAATTCATGTTGTTAGAGGAAGTAGTATATGAGGCAAGAGGCCAGGACTTGCTATCTGACTAGAGGCATCTCCCGTGTCCTCTCTGGGTGACCCTGTCCTGGCTCAGCTTCACCCTGGACCTAGGGGGGGAGGTAGAGACAACATCTCCTCGTCCCCTCCCACCGCTGTCTGTCTTGGGAGACCTCCTCATCTCCCACATCCTGCCAGCCCCAGGCCCCTGTGGGAACCCGCCCTGGCAAAAAAGACTGTCATAGAAGAAACCTAGAGAGGGAGGCTGCCTGAACTGTCTCTGGCCTGAGCGTCTGTTTCTCAGATGACTTGATCTTAATAAACTCTAGCCACCAAGTTTTTGGGCATAAGTTTCTCAGATTCTGGGAGGCAAATGTTTCTGGTGCTCCTGGAGCAGAGGCTCTCACCTAGGGGTCTGGGGTTTGTGGTGGGCCAAGGACAGGGTTTCTACAGGCCTCAGAAGGCAGGAGAGAGGGCAGTTTGTGTGCATGCAGCGAGGGGAGGAGGGGACAGTTTCTCTCTCAGCCACCACTACCACCACCACCACCACCAGCACCCACCCGTGAAATGCTGAGTACCAGTCCCTCAACTCACTGGCTATTTTTAGTTCTTTGCATGAGAACCTCCTAGGTTATTAAGTCTACCCCTATAAAACTGCCATTTTTGTAGATCAAAAAAGGTTGAAATTCAGCAAATCCATAAGAAGTGAGAATGCAGTTCAGTGGTTACCAGAGGTGAAGGGGGTAGAAAGTAGGGAATGACTGATCCATGGGTACAGAATTTCCTTTTGGAGTGGTGAGAAAGTTCTGGAACTGAATAACAGTAACAGTTGCACAACATTGTGAAGGTGGAAAATGCTACTGATGGGAAATTTTATGTTGGGTGCATTTTACCACAATTTTCTTTTTTTCTTTTCCATTTTTTTTAACTTGCTTATTTATTTATTTATTTAGTTACAGGTTGGCCAGGGCCGGGTTCAAACCCTCACTCTCAGTATATGGGACCAGCGCCCTACTCACTGAGCCACAGGCGCCGTCCTTACCACAATTTTCAAGAGCAATAAGTAAATAATTAGACGCCCTCACCTCACCTTTGGCCATTTCATAGAGTTCAACCTAATGAAATTATAGGAACCTGACAGGATGAGTGTCTAAGATGGGGGAGCCGAAGTTTTTCTTTCTCTTTTGAATAGTATAATATAAAATGATGTATATTATGTGATATATGATGCATGGAAAAGGATGTCTTAACATATGTGCAAGTCACAAAGCACAACCATAAAGGAAGCACCAGTGAAACCACCATCATTCTTAGACTCTTTGATTATCTAGACCAAGGAACAGTAAACAATTGCTGTCAAGGCCCAGACAGTAAATATTTTCATTTTTGCCAGTTAAGAGGTCACTTGAGGTCTGTAACAATGACTCAGCTCTGTCCCCACAGCACAAAAGCCTCCATAGAGGAATGTGCATGGCTTTGTTCCAATAAAACTTTATTTACAAAAACAAGCAACATGCCAGAGTTTGCTGACCCCGATCGAAATCAGACTCTGAAGACTGAAGTATTAGAATCACAGATTCTTAGAATGTTGGAGTCACAGACTATTGGACCCAAGGGAGCCTACAGTGTGAGTTACAGACTATTTGAATCATATGATTCTAGAATGTTCCAACTTTCCAAGCATAGAGCTCCAGTAATTAAATGTTAGAATTTTGCAGACACTCTGGAACATTCGTCAAGGAAGTCTAGCCCTAAGCAGTTTGACACTCATGGCCACTGGCTACATGAGGCTACTAAGTATTTAAAATATGTCAGAATATTTGTGACAGGTAAGAAGTACTGTGAATATAAAATTCACACCAGAGGGCAGCGCCTGTGGCTCAGTGAGTAGGGCACCAGCCCCATACACCGAGGGTGGCAGGTTCAAACCCAACCCCAGCCAAACTGCAACAAAATAATAGCCAGGCATTGTGGTGGGCACTTGTAGTCCCAGCTACTCAGGAGGCTGAGGTAAGAGAATCGCCTAAGCCCAAGAGCTAGAGGTTGCTGTGAGATGTGATGCCACAGCACTTCACCAAGGGCGACAAAGTGAGACTCTGTCTCTGAAAAAAATAAAATAAAATGAATATTAAATCCCTCAAGACTTTTTAAATATTGATCACATATTAAAATGATACACTCTTAAATATATTGGGTTAAATAAAATACGTTACTATAATTAATTTTACCTGATTTCTTTCATTTTTTTTTTTTTTGAGACGGAGCCTCAAGCTATTCCCCTGGATAGAGTACCGTGGCATCACAGCTCACAGCAACCTCCAACTCCTGGGCTCAAGTGAGTCTCCTGCCTCTGCCTCCCAAGTAGCTGGGACCACAGGCGCCTGCCACAATGCCTACCTATTTTTTGGTTGCAGCCATCATTGTTGTTTGGTGGCCCGGGGCTGGATTCAAACCTGCCACCTTATGTGTATGTGGCTGGTGCCTTAGCCACTTGAGCCCTAGGCACCGAGCCACCTGATTTCTTTCTTTGTGCTTATCTTTTGCTTGCCTGCTGGAAAATATAAAATCACATAGGAGACTCACACTCTTTCTCCAGGTGCTCATCTAGAGTGGTACACTCCTGGCTCTAAGAGGGGTGAGGCTCAGGAAGGTTACATGGCACAGATACAGAAAAGGAAAGCTAAGGGCTGCATGGCGGCAGCGGGACACAGCCCACTCAGCCAAGCCCATGTCCCACTTCCCTTCTGCTCCACTTCCCCTTTGTCACTTGTTGACCCAGCAGATTCTCCAGGCCACAGATTAGGCAATCTTCTACCCTTCATTCAGCCCACTTCCCTCCTGGGCAGGGCTGGTCAACACCAGGTGGAGGCTGCCTCAGGAAGGCCACCTGGATCCTACTCATTGGCCTCTAAGGGTTTCTAAAAGACCATTATGGGGCCCAGCTCTTAGAACAATATCTCTTTCCTGAATCAGGGTGGGGAAAAATACATCCTGCCTACAACCCACTCCCCAAACCAGGAAAGCTAGAAGATGATCAGGAACAGAGATGGAGGTGGGGGTTGGGGAGGCAGAGGAGGAAGTCAGGGAGGACTTCCTAGAGGAGGCGGAACCCTGAAGGAAGATAAATGGGTGTAGTCATGGTCTGTGAAAACAGACTTGGCAGCCAGGAGATCAGGGAGGAGGCAAGGGAGGGACCCTAGTGGGACAGGAGGGAGGGTTTGGACCACAAAGGGCATGGGGTAGGAAGGAAGTGGTATCTGGGATGAGTCCAAGAAGCAGGTCTGGGTGACCGGGACAGTGGGTTGTCCCTGGGATAGGGGCAAGGAGAGGAAGAGGTTTGGGAGAGAATGCTAAGGTCAGTTCGAGTGTGGTGAGTGTGTGGGGAGGCCAGGTGTGAACAAAGATGTCAAAGTGATGAGCATGAAGCGAGTTGGAGAGTTCTGGAAAGCCAACATTGATGTGAAAGAAGCTCTGCAAAGGGGGCAGAATGGAGCTGAGAGGCAGAGGAAACCAGCTGTGGCAGCCAGGGAGGAGCCCTGTGCAGGCAGGAGGGGGCCAGTAGGCAGGATGTTGGCTGGAGAGGAGGAGCAAGGGTCTTCGGGTATGGAGGTGCCTACCAGGAACCTGCCCCCTACGACCTGAAGGTACTAAGGTTCAGGTCCTTGATGCCAGAGGGTCTGACCAGTGAATGCGAAGTCTCAGACCAAGTCCTGTCTCAGGTGCCAACATGTACTCTCAAGTGGACATATATGTCTTATAGCCTCTTCTGGAGTATGGCACCTGCCCTTCTAGGTGATCAGAGTTTGGTTGTTTTAAAAAAAAAAAAAAGAAAATGATGGGGGCTCAGCACCTGTAGCGCTGTAGCTCAAGCGACTAAGGCTCCAGCCACATAAACCAGAGCTGGCCGGTTTGAATCCAGCCTGGGCGTGCCAAACACAA
>NW_003852547.1:4166879-4171128 GCF_000181295.1 Otolemur garnettii | reverse complement strand
ACCCGCGACCTTAGGTGTATGTGGCTGGTGCCTTAGCCGCTTGAGCCACAGGCACCGAGCCCATGATCAGAATTCTTAAGAAAATAGGCATAGAAGGGACATTTCTTAAACTGACAGAGGCCATTTACAGCAAACCCACAGCCAATATCATATTGAATGGTATAAAATTGAAAACATTTCCACTCAGATCAGGAATGAGGCAAGGATGCCCACTGTCTCCACTGATACTTAACATATCTTAGCTATCGCAATCAGGCAAGAGAAGGTGATCAAGGGTATCCAAATGGGGTCAGAGGCTCTTCGCTGATGACATGATCCTATACCTGGAAAATCCCAGGGACTCAACTTCAAAACTCTTAGCAGTGATCAAGGAATACAGCAGCGTCTCAGGATACAAAATCAATACTTAACAAGTCAGTAGCTTTTATATACGCCAACAATAGTCAAGCTGAAAAAACAATCAAGGACTCTATTCCTTTTACAATAGTGCCAAAGAAGATGAAATATCTGGAAATTTACCTAACAACGGACATGAAAGATCTCTATAAGGAGAACTATGAAACTCTGAGAAAAGAAATAGCTGAAGATGTTAACAAATGGAGAAACATAACATGCTCACGGCTGGGAAGAATCAACATTGTTAAAATGTCCATACTACCCAAAGCAATCTACAGATTTAATGCAATCCCTATTAAAGCACCATTGTCATACTTCAAAGAACTTGAAAAAATAGTACATCATTTTATGTGGAATCAGAAAAAACCTCAAATAGCAAATACTTTACTCAGAAATAAGAACAAATCGGGAGGTATCACATTACCAGACTTCAGGCTATACTATAAATCTATAGTAGTCAAAACAGCATGGTACTGGCACAAAAACAGAGCGGTAGATTTATGGAACAGAATAGAGAACCAAGAGATGAACCCAGCTAGTTATTGTCATTTGATCTTCAACAAGCCTACCAAAAATATTCAGTGGGGGAAAGACTCCCTATTTAACAAATGGTGCTGGGTGAACTGGTTGAGACCTGTTGAAGACTGAAATTGGACCCCCACCTTTCACCATTAACAAAAATTGATTCTCATTGGATAAAAGATTTAAACTTAAGACATGAAACTATAAAAATACTAGAAAAGAGTGCAGGGAAAACACTTGAAGAAATCACCCTGGGAGAATATTTTATAAGGAGGACCTCCCAGGCAATTGAAGCAACACCAAAAATACGATACTGGGATCTGATCAAACTAAACAGCTTTTTGCACAGCCAAGAGCGCAGTAAGTAAAGCAAACAAGACAACCTTCAGAATGGGAGAAGATTTTTACACTTTACGCTTCTGACAAAGGTCTAGTAACTAGAATCTACAGAGAACTCAAACTAATCAATAAGAAAAGAATAAATAACCCCATTTCTATGTGGGCAAGAGACTTGAACAGAAACTTCTCTGATGAAGACAGGTGCATGGCCTACAAACACATGAAAAAATGCTCATCATCCTTAATCATCAGAGAAATGCAAATCAAAACCACTTTGAGATATCATCTAACTCCAGTAACATTAGCCCACATCACAAAATCCCAAAACTACAGATGTTGGCTTGGATGTGGAGAGAAGGGAACACTTCTACACTGCTGGTGGGAATGCAAGCTAATATGGCCTTTTTGGAAAGAAGTTCGGAGAACACTCAAGGAACTAAAAGTAGACCTACCATTTGATCCTGCAATTCCTCTACTAGGTATATACCCAAATGATCAAAAATTATTTTACAACAAAGACATTTGCACCAGAATGTTTATTGCAGCCCACTTCATAATAGCCAAGACATGGAAACAGCCCAAGTGCCCATTGACCCATGAATGGATTAACAAATTATGGTATATATACACTATGAAATACTATGCAGCCACAAAAAAGACGGAGACTTCGCATCTTTTATGATTACCTGGATGGAGCTGGAACATATTCTTCTTAGTAAAGTATCCCAGGAATGGGGGGAAGTGTCTAATGTATTCAATACTACTATGAAATCAATATATAACCACCTACACAAGCATAGGAATGGCAAAACATAACTATAGTCCCTAAAATAGAAGGGAAGAGGAGAGAGAGGGGTGGGGAGAGGGAATATGGGAGAAGGGAGGGTATTCGGGGGGACCTCACCTAATGTGCATGATGCAATGGTACATTTTAAAACTATTAAGAAATGAGTATAATTGTGATAGACGTGTTACTTAGTTCAATGTAAACATTTCACATTGTATATTGAAGCAGTACCCTGAACCCATAAATGCATCAATGTACAAAGTTATGATTTAATAAAAAATAATTAATTATAAAAAAAATAGGATCTTGCTCTGTTACCCAGCATGAGTGCAGTGCTCATGAGCACAGCTCACTGTATCCTTGAACCCCTGCAACCCTCTAACTTCAACCTCCTGAGTAACTGGGACTACAAGTGCCACCACACCCAGCCAGACAGTATCTGTTTTTTTACTTTTTAAAAAAACTTTATTCAAATTAATATGCGGGTACAATATTTAGGTTACATTGTTCTCATTTCCAGTGCAAGTTCCATTTGTAGAAGAGCCCCTCGCCCAGGGGGCATGTTATACACCCTCACGATGCGCACATTAGGTGAGATTCTGCCTCATGCCCTCCTTCCTTCTGCCATATGTCCTTCCCACTCTCCCCTCCTCCCCCAAACTGGACTACAATAGTGTTCATTTTGTTTTGTTTGTTTTTGAGACAGACTGTCACTATGTCACCCTTGGTAGGGTGCTGTGGCATCACAGCTCACAGCAACCACAAACTCATGGGCTTAAGCAATTCTTTTGCCTCAGCCTCCGGAGTAGCTGGGACTACAGGCACCCACCACAATGCCTGGCTGGCACCCTACTCACTGAGCTATGGGTGCTGAGCCTATAATAGTGTTCTATTGTTCTTAGGAACATGTAATTGTTTATATATTGATTTCATGTTAGTATGGAGTACATTGCATATTCGTCTTTCCATTCTTACGATACTTTACTAAGAAGAATGTATTTCAGCTCCATCTAGGTAAATGTAAAAGATGTACATTTTTTATAAGATTTACAATCTAAAAAGCTAGTCTCTATCTTTTTAATGGCTGCATAATATTCCATGGTATTCCATAGTTTGTTGACCCACTCATGAGTTGATGAGCACTTAGGTGACTTGTACAACTTGGCTATTATGAATTGAGCTGCAATAAACATTCAAGTGCAAATGTCTTTGTGGTAAAATGATTTATGTTCTTCTGGGTAAATACCTTGTAATGGGATTGATTGCAGACAATATCTTTTGATGACAGTTTTAGTCTGGTGCAGTGGCTCATGTCTGTAATCCCCAAACTCTGGGAGGGTGAGGCAGATGGATTGCTTGAGCTCAGGAGTTCAAGACCAGCCTGAGCAAGAGTGAGACCCACATCTATACTAAAAATAAAAGAAAACTAGCCAGGCTCAGCGCCTGTAGCTCTGTGAGTAGGATTCCAGCCACATACACTGAGGCTAAAGGGTTCAAGCCCAGCCTGGGCCTGCTAAACAATAATGACAACTGCAAACAAAAAATAGCCGGACACCTGTGGTCCCACTACTCGGGAGGCTGAGGCAAGAGAATTGCTTAAGCCCAAGAGTTTGAGGTTGCTGTGAGCTATGCTGCCACAGCACTCTACCGAGGGTGACATGGTGAGACTGTCTCAAAAAAAAAATTTTTAGGCTCGGTGCCTACGGCTCAAGTGGCTAAGGCACCAGCCACATACACCTGAGCTGGGGGGTTCAAATCCAGCCCTGGCCTGCCAAACGACAATGACGGCTGCAACCAAAAAACAGCCAGGTGTTGTGGCAGGTGCCTGTAGTCCCAGCTACTTGGGATGTGGAGGCAGGAGAATCACTTGAGCCCAGGAGTTGGAGGTTGCTGTGAGCTGATATGCCGCAGCACTCTACCCAGGCGACAGCTTGAGGCTCTGTCTCAAAAAAAATTTAAAAATTAGCCAAGCAGGGCACTATGGCTCAAAGGAGTAGGGCGCCAGCTCCATATGCCAGAAGTGGTGGGTTCAAACCCAGCACCGGCAAAAAACTAGCCAAGCATGGTGGCAGGTGTTTACAGTCTTAGCTACTCAGGAGGCTGAGACAAGATCTCTTGAACATGAGTTTGAGGTTACCATGAGCCAAGCTGATGCCACAGCACCCTACACAGGGCAACGGAATGAGACTTTACAAAAAAAAAAAA
>NW_003852547.1:4165631-4166631 GCF_000181295.1 Otolemur garnettii | reverse complement strand
TTTCTCCCAGGAAATAGGGATGCTGAGGGCTGAGTGAGGCTCCCTCCATCTAAAAAAAAAAAAGAAAAGACCCAGCTATTTATTGCCCAGTGCCACCCCCATATTAAAGGTGATGTTTCCCAGACTCTCAGCCTATTCTCTCAAAATGGACAGACTCCATACCTGTGCCCTCAGACATAGTGGCCACCAGCCCGGCAGGGCTACTAAGTGCTTGAAATAGGTGAGTCCAAATAGAGTTGTGCTATTGAGTGTAACACACACAGGGTTTCATAGACTTAGTACCAAAATAGTAATAATAACAGTATTTTACATATATTTGGTTAGATTAAATATATATATATTGTTAATTAGGTTATTGTATTACATATTAAGTAGCATGTAGTTACATAGATAACTATATTGATGGCATTAAGATGACTATAGTTTCAATACATATATTATATACATGAATGTTAGGTGTTATATACTTTATATATTATAAATTCTATACTATATTGATATTCATATAACATACACTATTTATATAATAAAATTAATATGTCAGTAATATCACTGTTCTTACTATAACATATAATTGTATATTACTGAATATTTTATTATTATTTCATCTCTCTTTGTACTTTTTTAATGTAGAAAAGAAAATTTAAAACTACACATGTGGCTTGCATCCTATCCCACCCACACACGCACACTATCTAGGCAGAAATATTGTAAAGTCAAATACTCATTATAAATAATACAACCAGCATTTCAGTATTTATAATATTTATTTTCATCATTAAAGTCACACAGACTAGTTTTTGAAAGTTCAAAGTGTGGCATACTATACAATTCCACTGAATATTATTCTTGAGACGACAAAAGGATAGAAATAGAGAGTGGATTAGTGGTAGCCAGGGGTTAGGGACAAGGCCGGGGAGGACATGATGCCCCGGGGATCCCTATGGCCATGGGAGTGTCCTGAATCTACCTGCATCAATGCTGATATCCCAGTTGGGGG
>NW_003852547.1:4161622-4165579 GCF_000181295.1 Otolemur garnettii | reverse complement strand
AGAGCCTCAAGCTATCCCCCTGGGTAGAGTGCCCTGGCATCACAGCTCACAGCAACCTCCAACTCCTGGGCTCAAGCAAGTCTCCTGCCTCTGCCTCCCAAGTAGCTGGGACCACAGGCGCCTGCCACAATGCCTGGCTATTTTTTGGTTGCAGCCATCATTGTTGTTTGGTGGGCCCAGCCTGGATTCAAACCCACCAGCTTAGGTGTATGTGGCTGGCACCTTAGCCGCTTGAGCCACAGGCGCCGAGCCCCAGGTGGGGTTTCTCACCCTTTTTGCACATAACATCTTTTTACTTAACACATTATAAAAAAAAAACCAACCCATGGGCAGCACCTGTGGCTCAAAGGAGTAGGGCACCAGTCCCATATACCTGAGGTGGTGGGTTCAAACCCAGCCCCAACCAAAAACTGCAAAAAAAAAAAACCTAAGTCATATTTTAATTTAATATTTCTCTTTAAATCAACTCACTTATAAGAGCTTAGATAGCTCCGGGTACTTTTGTTTTGTATTAAAGGAGAATATAACTTTTGAGCTGCCAGTTACATTTTTCCAACTCTCCATTAAATAAATATATAACTGGGGTTTTTTGATAAGACTGTTTCTATTTGCAAGCATTTGAATGTCCTCTGTTCACACAACACACACACGCAGACACATATTGCCCTCTGGGACACTAAAGATACATTAGCTTCTGTTTGTTTCCTTCAAAAATCTAGGATGAAGAGACAGGTCAGGGCTCCCTAAAAGCAAGTGAGGAAGGATGAGGACAGTCAGCTTGGGAGAGGAGCCACAAATCTGAGAAAGACAAGAAGAATGAAGAAGAGTTCACGGAGATGACAGCACCCTTTTGAGAGCAGAGTTAAAACAAGCTGAGCAAGAGTGGCCACAAAGGAAGGGGGACATGGGCCATGGTGACCTAGGAGTCCTCCCCTCACACAGCTTGGCACTTCTCAGTTGAGGTGTCCACTGTGGAACGTGTGAAAGACTTGCTCTCCCTCGCCACGGATTCATCAGTCAGCACGTTCCGAAGCAAGCTGGGCAGGGATTTGCGCAGTCGGCCCTGGAAGCCCTGGCCAGCCACCACGTAGATAATGGGGTTGATGCAGCAGTTGACATAGGCAAAGGCGATGCACAGGGTGTCCACTTTGCTCACCTTCTTAAAGAGGGATGAGTCTGGGGTAAGCAAAGCCATCATCATCCCTGTCACCTGGTAGGGCAGCCAAAAGACAAAGAAGGAGGTCACTACTACCACCACCACCTTGAGCGTCTTGGTGGACCGTGTGGCCCTACGGCTCCATGTCCGGAGCAGAAGGAAGGTATAACAGATAGTGAGGGTGAGAAGCGGCCACACGAAGCCCACAACCAGCCGGACGATGGCCACGGCACGTTCTGTGTGCCTCCTGCCTCGGCCATAGTCAGTGCCACACGTCGTCTTGGAGGAGAAGTGATCTTTGTGCACCACGCGGTACAGGAAGGAGGGTATGGTCAGCAGCAGAGCCAGGCCCCAGGCCACACTGCAGGCCACCCAGGCCAAGCCAGTGGCTCGGAAGTTCTGGCACCAGACAGGGTTAAACACCAGCACAAAGCGGTCGGCGCTGATGGCGGCCAGCAGCAGGATGCTGGCATACATGTTGAACAGGATGAGGGACGGCAGCACGCGGCAGGCGGTCTCCCCAAAGGGCCAGTGGTTGTACTGAATGATGGAGGTGAACAGGATGGGCAGCGCCAGGCAAGAGAGGAAGTCAGCTACCGCCAGGTTGAGGAACCAGATGGCATTGACCGCCCGCCTGGCTTCAAAGGCTGTCACCCATACCACCAGGGCATTGCCCGGCACTCCCACCAAGAACACCATTGCATAGATGGACAAGGCCACGATGTCCAGAGGTTTCAGCTTGTCGGAATGGTTGTCCACAAAGATGTTGGGATCCAGGGTTCCAGAATAGTCAGGATAATCATAGGTGCTGTTCTCCATGGGATCCTAAGTAGAATCAGAGAGGTCAGAAGACGATGAGTCGGCAGACACGTTCTCAGGGGCCTGTCATAGCCATGTGAGTTTTTGCCCTTGTGTGCCTCAGGTTTCTCCCAGGAAATAGGGATGCTGAGGGCTGAGAATTAGCTGGGATGTCATGTATTTATTAAAATATTAAAATGCTTCCACTCTGATAGGGCCTCCTGCCACTCTGTCACCTCCCACAAAGCCCCTGGACTTCTCCACAATCCAGCAACCTGGTGGTTAAAGCCTCCTCCTGCTGCAGCCCTGTAGCCACTATCCATTTTATTGGTCAGTGCCATGACAGATTGTTAGATTTTGTTTTGTTTTGTTTTTAGACAGTCTCACTTGAGTGCCATGGTATGTGCCACCTGGCTAATTCTTCTATTTTTAGTAGGGACGGGATCTCGCTGTTCCTCAGGCTGGCCTCAGACTTCTGAGCTCAGCCAATCTACCTGCCTCAGCCTCCCAGAGTGCTAGGATTACAGGCATGAGCCACTGTGCCCAGCCAGATATTTTTAATATTATCTACAAATGGGGATGTATGAATGGATAGCGGCCCCGACACACGTGGCACACCACCTCCACCCCCTCTTCCCACGCATGTGGCACACCACCTCCACCCGCTCTTCCCACGCATGGGGCACACCGCCTCCATCCCTAAAGCAGATAGTCAGCTCCATGCTCTATGTCCAAGAGGCTACCCAAAGAAGGCAGTGGTTTGGCAATGCCTCACTCATTTGGGCACAAAATTTAGTGGAGGGAGACCCAAAAATTCAGTCATCAAAATAAATAATATTTTAATACAATATTTCAAAGAATCAAAAATAATGCCCCCCAAAATCCATGGTTTTGTTGTTGTTTTGAGGCAGAGTCTCACTCTGTTGCCCAGGGTAGTGTGCTAACGTGTCATAGCTCACAGCCACATCAACCTCAAACTCCTGGGCTCAAGTTATCCTCTTGTCTCAGTTTCTCAAGTAGCTGAGAGTACAGGCACCTGCCACAACACCCAGCAAATTTTTCTATTTTTAGTAGAGATAGGGTCTCGCTCTTGCTCAGGCTGGCCCTGAGCTAAATCAATCCTCCTGCCTCCCACTCCCAGAGTGCTTAGATTACAGGCACCAGCCACCAATTGTATTTAAAAACAGCCTGTCCTGGTTTGTTTTACAACCCTGCATTATTGTGCAATGGGGATGGTAGTTGCCAATCAGTCCATGGGTTCCACCCCTAGCTGGGCGGGTTTATGGAGGTTCAGCAACCTGACTGTGTATGCAAACCTATTGGGTAACTCCGGCTTTTATGTATAGTCATAGGTGTTTTGTGGGTTTGAAAAGGTTGAAACTTTTGTTAATTTTTTCTACTTGGTTCAAACCAGGGAATGATATTTTAGGAGTGTATTTAGGGGCTCACATGAGGCACCCTTTTGCCCTAGACTGCAGTACTGGCTCAGCATGGCTCTGGGATTAGTTAGGCTCCTTGGCTTTGGAGTTAGTCCCCTAGCAGATCCTTATTGCCCTTCACAAGCCTGCAGGGCCCTCTGCAATTTCCTTCCCTGCTCTCCTCCCTTTTTTTTCTTTTCTAGTTAACTCCCATAAAGCACTTCCTCCTCCATCAGTTATAACTATCATCATTCCAAAATCCTAAACTGTTAGGAGGACTTTTCCACAAGAAGAAGAATAAGAACTTGGAATAAGAAACAGATTTTTCCTTTGCTGGGGAGATGAAAGGAATGGAGAAGAATAGCAAATTCAAGAACAAAAGGGACCTTCACACCGAGATTATGGTCTTTAAATACCATTTGCCCTATCAAAAGAACCAGGGCTCCTTGGAGAAAAGCCTGATTCATTCCTAATCAGGAAATATACAAGATGAGCCCACAACAGTTTGCAACAGAACATTAGGAAATTCTAGGTTTTGTTTTTTTGTTTTTTTTTAGACAGAGTCTCATTTTCTCACCCTTTGCC
>NW_003852547.1:4152987-4160855 GCF_000181295.1 Otolemur garnettii | reverse complement strand
AAAAAAATAGCTAGGCATTGTGGCAGGCTCCCGTAGTGCCAGCTACTTGGGAGGCTGAGGCAAGAGACTCGCCTAAGCCCAAGAGTTTGAGGTTGCTGTGAGCTATGACGCCACAGCACTCTACCAGGGGTGACAAAGTAAGACTCTGTCTCAAAAAATAAAAAAATTAAAAAAACTAGCCAGGCATTATGGCAGGCACCTGTACTCCCAACTACTCAGAGGCTGAGCCAAGAGGATCGCGTGAGCCCAGGAGCTTGAAGTTGCTGTGAGCTGTGACGCCACAGAACTCTACTGAGGGTGACAAAGTGAGACTCTGTCTCAATAAATAAATAAACAAACATGAAGGGGAATAACAGAATTAATAAAATCATGGATATGACTTTTTTAGACCAAAGCCTAAGAAAACCATCTGGCCAGTGTTTTTCAACATTTTCCTTTTTTTATCTCACAGCACACTTGAATCTATAGTTAAACTTCCACAGCACACTTAAATTATGTTGATCAAAAATGAATAAATAAATAAATAAAGGACTATGCTTCTTACCATGTTTTGAACTTCTTTCAAAAATAATTTAATTGATGGCCTTTAAAAAATTTTGTGGCACACCTAAGATCCTCTCAGGGAACACCATCATGCCATGGCACACCAGTTGAAAATCACTGACCTAGGTGAGTTAACAGGGAACTTTACAATAAATGGGTCAGGCTGGCACCATGAACCCACCAATCAATCTTAGGCTTTGCTTTAAAACACTCCAGCATCCCAAGAAGAGAGCATTAACTGCCATCTGATGGGAGGCAGGAGGAAGGACTTGGCATTATCTGTGAAGTAATTTCTGCAAAAAAAAAAAAGGAAAGAAAAGAAAGAAAAATTAACCTGAAGCTAATCAAGGTTCTAGATCTCAAACAACCACTTTACAGGAAAACCAGTACAGAAGGGAAGCAGGCTGAACAACACTACAGGGGCACAAGAGGCCAAATCAGATCCTGGGAAACTCTACAGAAAAAAAGGTCTCATTTGCTCCACAAATAAATGGCATTTTCCAAAAGGGCATGGATGGTAGGCAGGCATGGTGGCTCATGCCTATAATCTTAGCACTCTGGGAGTCCAAGGCAGGAAGATCCCTTGACCCCAGGAGTTTGAAGTTGTTGTAAGCTAGGCTGATGCCACTATACTCAAGCTGGGACAACAGGAGTGAGACTCGGTATCCAAAAAAAGGCGGGGGTTGGGGCAGGGCTGGACCATTGTAGATTAAAAGAGATTTAAGAGGCAGACAAAAGATAGACCACTGAATAATCAATGGGAAAATAAGACTTTTTTAGACAACCCAGGGAGGTTAAAAATAGACTGCATAGTTGATGGTAGAAAGAAATTAGTGCTAATGTTAATGAATATGAGGTAGTATTGTGTTTACATTTTAAAAAATACAGGTAAGGGTCATCTGTGGTAGAGATACAAGGCAGATAAAAGAGAATGTCTTGGGTTTGCTTTAAAACACTCCAGCAGCAGGCCAGGCTCGGGGGGGGGGGGGGGGGGGGGGTGTCACGCCTGTAATCCCAGCACTCTGGGAGGCTGAGGCAGGTGGATTGCTTGGGCTCAGGAGTTTGAGACCGGCAAACAAAAGCAAGACTCACTTCTACAAATAGCTGTGGCTTGTGGCTGGTGCCTGCAATGCCAGCTACTCGGGAGGCTGAGGCGAGGGGATCGCTTGAGCCCAAGAACTTGAGGTTGTTGTGAGCTATGACGCCACTCTACCAAGGGTGAAAAAGTCTCGAGACTCTGCCTCCAAATAATTAATGAATTAATTTAATAAAACACTCCAGCAAAAGAAACAGCTGGAGAGAGGGGGGTAGGAAGAGAGGCAAAGAATAAGGGAGAGGGAGAGAGGCAGGGAGGGAGGAGAGGAGGGGTACAGGTGACTGAGAATGGCAGTGTTGGTAACTGTCCAAGCTGGGGAAGCAGTACATGGGGTCACATAATATTGTTCTCCACTTTAGTGTATTTGAAATTTTCCGTAATCAAATAAAGAACAGGAGGGTCCTTAGTACTTCTTCCCAAACAGAGCTGCAGGAAGCTATCACGGCCCCAAGAGAGAAAAGCTGTTGCAGGTGGCAGCTGGGCTGAAGAAATCTGTGCCCAGAGGCACCAGATGCTGCAGAAAGCTCTCCCCACCCCAACCCGCCCCATGCAGGGCACACTGATCTAGTAAGTACTAAGTTAGTACTTTTTTTTTTTTTTGCAGTTTTTGGGTGGGGCTGGGTTTGAACCCACCACCTCCGGCATATGGGACTGGCGCCCTACTCCTTTGAGCCACAGGCACCAGCCAGTAAGTCAGTACTTACTGAGCACCTGCTGTGTGTTTGGCATGGCATTTGCTCTTGCCATCCTGATCACGAGCCTATGAGCAGGTTCTATTAATGTGCCCATGTTACTGAGGAGGCAGCAAAAGGCACCAGAGAAGCAGGCTACTCCAGGTCATATCACCGGGAATTCCAGCCCATACAGGCTGTGACACAAACCCAGGCAGGCTGCCCCTGACCTGAGTGGGGCTGTGAACCAGTTAAAGACACCCCAGGGACAAGTTCTGTGGCTCATCCTTGGAGCTAGCCCATCCCTGAACACCACTTTGACACCACCCGAGGGAAAGGGGGCCAGCAAGAAATAGAAAGTATCATAGAAACATTTACAGCTGGATTTGCAACTGTCAATATTTGAAATTGCACCTGCATGTGCAGACTGAGGTTTATACCCCTAAGACACTCACCTCCAAGATTAAATAGGATGAAAAATGCCAATGTGCCTAGCACAGTGCCAGGCACACAGAAGAAGGCAAGAAAGATCAGCCATTGCTGTTATGTATCAAGATTATGGTCATTGAAAAGTCATAACCACATGTTTTGGGGTTTTTTCTTACCACTTTTTTTTTTCCCTAGTCCCTATTACATTGCCTCATGTTCAGGCAGGCTGTGGTCAGTGGGCACAATCCCAGCGATTAGTTATTGAGAGCCAGATCTGTGATTAATTTTTTTTTATTATTTATTTATTTATTTATTTGTAGAGACAGAGTCTCACTTTATGGCCCAATCACACAGCTCACAGCAACCTCAAAGTCCCGCAGTTAGGCAATTCTCTTGCCTCAGCCTCCCGAGTAGCTGGGACTATAGGCGCCTGCCACAACGCCCGGCTATTTTCTTGTTGCAGTTTGGCCAAGGCCAGTTCAAACCTGCCACCTTCGGCATATGGGGCCAGCACCTTACCAACTGAACTACAGGCGCCGCCCTGTGATTAATTATTAAAAGAGAAGAGATCAGTGACAACTAATGAGGGAATGGACCGGGCGTGGTCTAGCTGTGCCATGAAATATCACTCAGCACAAAAAGGAAAGAGGCACTGACACATCCCTAAAACATGATGCCAGGCACAAAAGGCCACATGTGGTGTGACTCCACGGGTAGGAAATGTCCAGAACAGGCAAATCCAGAGAGACAGAGAGCGGAGCGATGCCAGGGGCTGGGGGAGGGGAATGGGGAAGTGATTGCCAGTGGGCACCAGATTGCTCTCTAGGGTGATGAAAGGTTTTGGAAATCAAGGTTGTGGTTGCACAACTCTGTGACTGTGCTAAGTGCCCCTGAGTTGTTCGCTTTAAAACTGTGAGTTGTATGTCATATTAATTTTACTCAATAAAAAAAGCGCCGATGTCACAAAGACAAGAAAAGGATGTGAAACTGTTACAGGATTAAGGAGCCAGGACAACCAAGTATAGCCTGAGGTCCTGGACCAGAGCCTGGAGCAGAGAAACACACTGGCTCCAATAATGGGTGTCAGCAGGGCCAGCAGGCCAGTTTGAATACTTCTGCAGCCTGGATAGGAGAGTTATGTCAAAGGTTAAGTTTCCTTTTTTTTTTTCTTTTTTTTCTTGTAGAGACAGAGTCTCACTCTATCACCCTTGGTAGAGTGCCGTGCCATCATACAGTTCACAGCAACCTCCAACTCCTGGGTCTAGGCAACTCTCCTACCTCAGCCTCCCAAGTAGCTGGGATTACAGGCACTCGCCACAACGCCCGGCTATTTTTTTTTTTTTTTTTTTTGCAGTTTTTGGCAGGGGCCAGGTTTGAACCCACCATCTTCGGTATATGGGGCCAGTGCCCTATTCACTGAGCCACAGGCGCCACCCAAAGTTTAGGTTTCCTGACATGGAAGAGTGCTGTGATCCTGTAGGTCAATGTGCTTGCTCTCAAGAAGCAGACACCAAAGTATTTAGAGATAAAGGGACTTGATACCTACAACTTACTCTCAGAAAAGCTCAGAAGGGGCTTCTGCAGGTAGCTCGCATGTGTAATCCTGGCACTCTGAGAGGCTGAGGCAGGTGGATCGCCTAAGCTCAGGAGTTCAAGACCATCCTGAGCAAGAGCAAGACCCTGTCTCTACCAAAAATAGAAAAACTAGACGGGCGTAGTGGTCGCCTATAGTCCCAGCTACTCAGGAGGCTGAGGCAAGAGACTTACTCAAGTACAAGAGATTGAGGTTGCTGTGAGCTATAATGACGCCACAGAATTCTACCCAGGGCGACAGAGTGAGACTCTGTCTCAGAAAAAAAAAAAAAGAAAGAAAACAAAATCTCAGAAAAAAGAGGATAGATAGATAACAGGTAGAGATGGGCGGATGGATAGATAATGGATGAATAGGTGGACGTGTGGACGATGGAGAGAGAAATAGATGACAGATGAATGACAGATGATAGGTAGATACAGATAGATAAGGGATAGATTATTTATAGACAGATAAGTTATATGATTGATAGATGATAGATAAGGGGTAGAGAGATATATGATTGATAGGTAGATGATTGATAGATAAATAGATGATAGAAGATATAGATACATAGGTTGACAGATGATGGATGGGTGGATGAGTGGATGATGAATAATAGATGATAGAGAGACAGATAATGGACGGATGGGTTTGGCGCCTGTGGCTCAAGTGGCTAAGGCGCCAGCCACATACACCTAAGGTGGCGGGTTCAAATCCCCAGCCCGGGGCCCGCCAAACAACAATGATGGCTGCAACCAAAAAAAAAAAAATGGCCGGGCGTCATGGCGGGCGCCTGTGGTCCCAGCTACTTGGGAGGCTGAGGCAGGAGACTCGCTTGAGCCCAGGAGTTGGAGGTTGCTGTGAGTTGTGATGCCATAGCACTCTACTCAAGGGGATAGCTTGAGGCTCTGTCTCAAAAAAAAAAAAAAAAAAAAAAAAGATAATGGATGGATGGATCGATAAATGATAGGTACAGTCAATCTGGGTAAAAAATATATGAGAATTCTTTGTACTATTCTTTTTCTGGTTTTTTTGGTTTTTCGTTTTTGTTTTTGTTTTTGTTTTTGTTTTTTGTGAGACAGAGTCTCACTCTGTTGCCCAGGCTAGGGGTGCCATGGCCTTAGCCTAGCTCACAGGAATCTCAAATTCCTGGGCTCAAGACATTCTCCTGCTTCAGCCTCCTGAGTAGCTGGGACTACAGGAGTCTGCCATGATGCCTGGCTGGGTTTTTTTTTTTTTTCTATTTTTGGTAGAGACAGTGTCTCATTCTTGTTCAGCCTTCTCTCCTGAAGGGAGAGAAGGGATCTTCTCTCCTCGGCCTTCCAGAGTACTAGGATTATAGGCATGAGCCACCATGCCTGGTCTCTTTGTACTATTATCATAACTTTTTTATAAGTTTGAAAATATTTCAAAATAGAAAGTTAAAGGCTGGGTGTGGTGGCTCATTCCTGTAATCCTAGCACATTAGAAGGCCAAGGAGGGTGGATTGCCCTGAGCTCACAGTTTCCAGACCAGCCTGAGCAAGAGTGAGACCCCCATCTCTAAAAAAATAGCTGGGTGTTGTGGCAGGCACCTGTGGTCCCAGCTACTTGGGAGGCTGAGGAAAGAGAATTGCGTGAGCCCAAGACTTTGAAGTTGCTGTAAGCTATGATGCCACAGCACTGTACCAAGGGTGACAAAATAAGACTCTGTCTCAAAAAAAACAAAAATAGAAAGTTAAAACTTTTAAATATTTCCATTAGTAAACATTCCCTACCCTCAGCAACTCATCCCAGTACTGGGCTTCCCATTTCCTACTTTGGGATACGCCCTCCACACTCTAGGCCACCCCCCATGTCACTAAAGGGTTAATGTTAGACACAGGAGGCAGTCTCCAACCCTGCTCCAGGGACCTCTGCACCTTAGCAGATTGTTTAATATTTTGAAAGTGCCCCTTGGGTGTGTCACATGAAATCTCACAAGCTCTCAGCAATCCTCGGCTGCAGAATAACTCAGTTCCCCAAAAGAGGAGCCTCCCAGCCTCTGATCTTTCTCTGCATCTTCACTCCCTGTGGCAGCTGACAAAGTTCCTTTCCTGGCATGAGCTCACTCATTTCTTTCCTCTCCTTGACTTCATGAAGGCAGGAAAAAAGTGCTGATTCTAACACTGTGTGGTTTTCAGGATCCTCCAGATGCAATGGCTCTCAACGCTTTGCCATTGCAGCACCTCCCTCCCCCACAAAGACTGGAGATAACTAAAGTGGCCAGCAAGAGGGGACTGGCTAAATTAACGATAGTACATCCAGGCAACCATACTACGTAACTATCAAAACAAATGAGGAGATGATTTATGTACTGATGTGGAAAGACCTCCAAGATCTAGGAGTGAGGTAGAAAAAGCAAGGACAGAATGGTATATCTCAAAAAAAGAAAGAAAGAAAGAAGAAAGGAAAGAAGGAAGAAAAGAAAAGAAAAAAGGGGTCCAGAGCAGAAGCTGGGAGGAAAAGGAGATTGGAGTTGTCCAGATGAGATGAGGGACAATGTGGCTTAGACTAGGGTGGTTGTGGTGAAGAGATACGAATGGAACAGATGGGAATAGGGAGAAGGAAAAGGCACAGTACTTACGGGAGCAGCAGTAACAGTTGCCAAGCTATTTTAAGCCCTTTTCATTATTATTTCATTTATTTATTTACTTATTCATTTTTTGAGACTGAGTTTCACTCTGTCACCCTGGGTACAGTACATCATAGATCACAGCTACCTCAGACTCCTGGGTTGAAGAGATCCTACTGCCTCAGTCTTCCAACTAGCTGAGACTACACGTGCCCACCACCACATCTGGCTAGTTTTTCTATTTTTAGTAGAGACAGGGTCTTGCTTTTTTGCTCAGGCTGGTCTCCAATTCTTGAGCTCAAGTGATCCTCCTGCCTCTGGCCTCCCAGAGTGCTGGGATCACAGGCGTGAGCCACCACGCCCTGCTATATTATCTCATTTGATACACATAACAAACCTATGAGAGTTGTTGCAATTCCAACACCCACTTCATAGATGAGAAATCTGATGTTACAGAGAAGTTAGGAGACCTTTCCAAGTCCTCTCAGTTAGCAAGAGCAAAGATAGGCGAGAACTCCTGGAAGCTGAACTCCAGAACCCTCTCTTTGAGTAGTTACCAGACCTAAAGTGCAGTGGAAGTGAGGGGGCTGACTTCTAGGAGAAAGGCCCTCGGATACGAGGGAAGACATGTGCTACACTCCAGAAAATGAAAGGTCAACATGGCTGGCAAGTGCCCAAGATGAGATTGGAATGTCTGCAGATGTCATGCCAATGAATGTGTATTTTATATTTGGGTAATAGGGAGCCATGGATGGTTTTTGAGCTGGAGAAGAAGTAATTTAGAATTTCAGTTTAGGGCTCGGCACCTGTGGCTCAAGCGGCTAAGGCGCCAGCCACATACACCTAAGGTGGCAGGTTCGAATCCCCAACCCGGGCCCACCAAACAACAATGACGGCTGCAACCAAAAAATGGCCAGGCGTTGTGGCGGGCGCCTGTAGTCCCAGCTACTTGGGAGGCTGAGGC
>NW_003852547.1:4149531-4152576 GCF_000181295.1 Otolemur garnettii | reverse complement strand
AATTTCAGTTTAGAAAGGCCCCTCTAGTTACTGTGAGACCAGAGACAGAAGGACCACAAAGGAGGCTGGGGCAGTGATTTGGGCTACTGAAAATGGAGCTGAGATGGTGATGATGGCCGAGAAAAGGAAGAAAAGTGGGAAGATGAGATAGATCACATAGAGGCACGGCTTGGCCAGTTGGGCAGCTGAAACAGAAAGAGCAACTGATAAACTTTACTCCGCCTCTTCCCTTCCTGTCTGGGCTTCAGCCTTCCCATCCTTCTTAGGAGGAAAGTTCTGCCGATTGTCCCGCATTAAAATCAGAATAACAGACCCACTTAGGAATGCTGTCAGTCAGTAACTATGAAGAACACGGGGTCTTCTTTTTTCCTTGCAGATTCTCCCCTCCCCATTCCCACAGTCACACAGAAGCACACAAAACCACCGATAGGTTATGACCCCCGAGACATGGGGTCCAAAGTCGGGGACAGGCACTTGGATTCATACTTATTTTCTTAAATTTACATGATCTTAGTAATAAAAACTCCCTAAGCATTAAAAAACAGAAACACTCACATTTTAAAAACTAAGTGGAAAACACAAGACTTCAGACCTTTTGAGGATGAAATGAACCACCTCACACTTGGCAAAGACAAAAAAAAGTTTGGTAAAATTATGCGGACAAAGCTGCAGACAAATAGGTACCCTCATGCACTGTCAGTGGGAACTATAAGTTGGCACAACTGTTGGTCATATCTGTTGAAACAGAAATTGGCCTTGCCTTGGACTCAGCATTTGCAACTCCAGAAACCCAACCATTAGCCCAAAGACATAAAGAGAGGGACAGTTTTAGTTTTAAAGATAACATTAGAGATGTACATGGAATATTATGCAGCTCTAAAGAAAGCTGAAGACTTTACCTCCTTCATGTTTACATGGATGGAGCTGGAAAATATTCTTCTTAGCAAAGGGTCTCAAGAATGGAAGAAAAAGTATCCAATGTACTCAGCCCTACTAGGAAACTAATTTATAGCTTTCATAGGAAAGCTATAACCCAATTATAGCCCAAGAATATGGGAAAAGGGGAGAGGGAGAGGAGGGGAGAGGAGAGGATGGGTGGAGAGAGGGTGATCTGTGGGACCACGCCTATAGTTCATCTTACAAGGGAATCTTTCTAAATGTAGAATATAAATGTCTTAACACAATAACTAAGAAAATGACACGAAGGCTATGTTAACCAGTTTGATGAAAATACTTCAGATTGTATATAGAACCAGCACACTGTACCCCATGAATGCATTAATGTACACAGCTAGGATTTAATTTTTTAAAAAGGATAACATTAGAAACAACTTAACTTTAGAAACAACCTAACTTTCTATCCATAATGAATGAAACCTCCTCCTGGAATATTTAACAGTTGATAAAAAGAAGGAGGCAATTCCCTTGAAACACATGAGGATGAAGTACCTTTTCCATAGGTTGCATACGATGAAATTTGTCCTGTGAGGTGCTTTGCACGATGCCTGAGATGCAGTAAGCAGCCAATAAATGCTGGTTAACTATATTGTTATTCAGGCCAAGTATGGAAGTTCATGCCTAATCCCAGCACTCTGGGAGGCCAAGGCAGGTGGATTGCTACCACCCTGGAGTTTGAGACCAGCAGGAGCAAGAGCAAGACCCTGTCTCTACTAAAAATAGAAAAACTGGCTCAGTGCCTGTAGCTCAGAGGCTAGGGTGCCAGCCACATACATTGGGACTGGTGGCTTCAAACCTGGCCCAGGCCTGCTAAACAACAATGACAACTGCAACAAAAAATAGCCAGGCATCGTGGGCGCCTGGAATCCCAGCTACTTGGGAGGCTGAGGCAAGAGAATCGCTTGAGCCAGGAGCTTGAGGTTGCTGTACAGCACTCTACCGAGGGCGACACAGCAAGACTCTGCCTCAAAAAATTAATTAATTAAAATAAAAATAGAAAAACTGCTGGGCATTTTGGTGGGTGCCTATAGTCCCAGCTCCTCAGGAGGATGATGCAGAAGGAGCCCAAGAGTTGAGCCCAAGAGTTTGAGGTTGCTGTGAGCTATGATGATGCCACAGCACCCACTCTGGGGTGACAGAGACTTTATCTCAAATAGTAGTAAAAATATTGTTATTCACGAAAAAACACAAAACGCTATTTGCAAGGGAAAAAAAGCATAGACATGTCACACGCATTGAGCACACTCTTATTCCATGACCACCTCCCAGCTCTGGAGGGTGAGAATCGGGGATACAGGAGAACAGAGAGGAAGGACAGGAAGAGAGGAGCAAGAAAGGGAGAGTTGGGGAGAGGAAAAGGGCCCACAGGAGCAGAGATGGAGGAACCAGGGCAGGGGCTCTGTTACCCATTCCTCTTTGAGACTCACCATATTCTGGTCTCTGGTGTCCCAGTGATGGATGAATGATGGAAGGTGCCTCCTGCCCACAGGCTGTGGTTTTTAAAGCCCCAAGGGGAGATACTATCTGCAGGGAGGAAATGACCAGTCCTTCCGCTCTGGGGTTCTCATTGGCCTAGCACTGGGCATTGTGGCTGGGGCTCCCTCCATGGGGCACACACCCAGGGGCCTTTAACCACCTCCTCTCAGTCAGTAGGGAGGCTGGGGCTCAGAAAACTGAGGAAGTTCCTGCACTAAGAAGGGAGAAAGGTGGGCGGCGCCTGTGGCTCAGTGAGTAGGGCGCCGGCCCCTTATACCGAGGGTGGCAGGTTGGAACTGGGCCCCGGCCAAACTTTGTGTTGTGTTGTGGTGGCCACCTGTAGTCTCAGCTACTTGGGAGGCTGAGGCAAGAGAATTGCCTAAGCCCAAGAGCTGGAGGCTGCTGTGAGCTGTGACACCATAGCACTCTACCAAGGGCAACAAAGTAAGACTCTATCTCTAAATAAATAAATATATATATATATGAAGGGAGAAAGGCAGTTGGAAGGGGCTCCTGCCCAGGTTCAGCCCCTCTCATGGTCTTGATTTCCCCATTTGAGGCCATTTCTCTCTTTCCTTCTACAGTCCTAAACTTCTGGGGAAAAGCCCAGGG
>NW_003852547.1:4147278-4148118 GCF_000181295.1 Otolemur garnettii | reverse complement strand
TCCTAAGCTCAAGCAATCTACTCACCTTGGCCTCCCAGAGTGCTAGGATTACAGGTGTGAGCCATGGGGCCCAGCTCTTCCTTGCTCATATAAGGACGCTTGAGATTAAATGGGGTCCACCAAGACAATTCAGGATCACCTCCTCATCTCAATATCCTTAACTTAACCCCTCTGCAAAGTTCCTTTTGCCACATAAGGTCACATATTCATAGGTTCAAGGGATTAGAATGTGGACTTCATTGGGGATCATTATTCTGTCTGCTATCGGGAGTGAGAAGCTAGAAAACAAGTGTGTCCAGTGGTGGAGAGAAGTCCTGATTGACAAGCTAAGGCCTGGATGTGGCCTTTCCTTAAAAAGAGATCCATAAATCTGTCAACTCCTTACCACCTCAGCCCTGTTACTCACACCAACCTCTTTCTTTCTTTTTTATTTTTTTTTGAGACAAAGTTCCACTATGTTGCCCAGTAGAGTGCTACGGCAATCATAGCTCACAGCAACCTCCAACTCTTGCTCTTGGGCTTAAGTGTTTGGCTTAAGTGATTCTCTTGTCTCAGCCTCCCAAGTAGCTGAGACTACAGGTGCCCACGGCAATGCCCGGCTATATTTTTTATTGTACTTGTCATTGTTGTTTGGAAGGCCCGTGCTGGGTTGGAACCTGCCAGCTCCGGTGTATGTGGCTGGCACCCTAGCTGCTGAGCTACAGGCACCAAGCCCACTACCAACCTCTTGCTTGGACTATTGCAGTAGCTCTTCACTCCCCACCCTCCACTGTCTAATCTCCACCAGCAACCAGAAGGATCCTAGTAAAATCTAAGTCAGATCAAGACAATCTGCTCAGG
>NW_003852547.1:4144797-4146389 GCF_000181295.1 Otolemur garnettii | reverse complement strand
CAGACTTTCACAAATGGGATGTTTGAGTTAGAGGATGGACATGCAGGCGCGTGATGTTCACCAAGTTTTAGTTCCACTTAGTGAAGCCATGTATACACTACTCAGCTGAATTTTGAAAGTCAGTTTGTGGGATTTCCAGGGCGTCATAGGAATATGGGTAGTTCTGATTCTGACCTCAAGGGGGGGGTGCTGGAGCAGGGAAGCTCAGGCCACAGCCATTTGACTTTTAGGGTTTTGGACCAAAGTTACATCCACCTTAAAACATAGGTTCTCTCTGGGAGGCCAAGGTGGGTGGATCGCTTCAGTTCACAAGTTCAAGACCAGCCTAAGTAAGATTGAGACCCCCCCTCTCTCCTGAAAACAGAAAAACTAGCTGGGCATAGTGGTGTACACCTGTAGTCCCAGCTACCCAGGTGCTGGGTAAGGTGCTTCTGCTAAGGCAGAAGGGTTGCTTGAGCCCAAGAGTTTGAGGTTACTGTGAGCTATGACACCACAGCACTCTACCCAGAGTGACAAAATGAGACTCTATCTCAAAATAAAAAAGTCATGAGTCCTTAACATTTTCTATGCCCTGAACCTTTGATGAAGCTATGCACTCCTTTTCAGAGTAATTTTTTGTAGCTTTCCATGTTGAGATGTTAAAATTTGAGGCATTGCAAGAGTACTAAAAGCAATTCCTGCATTCTCTTCACCCAGATTTACTCATTCTTAGCATTTGATGATATGTTTTACTAGGCTTCTACTATGTATTAGAGACTGTGGTTATCAACCTGGGTTTGCCACAGAAACAGAAACAATGAGAGGGGGGAAAAGATATTCTAAGAAATATCTTAAACATTTTGTGCAATTGTAGGGGCTGGCAAGCCCTAGGAAACTGATAGCGGAAGTATATATCTAAATTTATATCTATATCTATTTGCATTTTCCCCGAATCACTGAAAGTTGGAAACATCATGTCACTTTACCTTAAATTCTTCACTGTGGTCTCAGTACCTGTAGCTCAGAGGTTAGGGTGCCAACCACATACACTGGAGGGGGCAGGATCAAACCCAGTCAGGCCTGCCAAACGACAACAACTACAACCAAAAAAATAGTCATAACCAGGTGTTGTAGGGGCGCCTGTAGTCCCAGCTATTTGGGAGGTTGAGGCAAGAGAATCGCTTAAGCCCAAGAGTTGAAAGTTGCTGTGAGCTGTGACACCACACCACTCTACTGAGGGCGACATAGTGAGACTCTGTCTCAAAAAATAAAAAAAAGAAATCTTCACTGTGTAGGTCTTAAGAGCAAGACTATTCTTTGTCACAATGACAGTATAATTATCAGAATAAGGAAATGTAATGCAGAGACACCATCTGCACCCTTACTGAAACTTGATTCGTTGTTCTAATAATGTACCTTACCACATTTTTTAGAATGTTTTTGTAGGCTTGGCGCCTGTGGCTCAAGTGGCTAAGGCGCCAGCCATGTACACCTAAGGTAATGGGTTCGAATCCAGCCTGGGTCCACAAAACAACAATGACAGCTGCAACCAAAAAATAGCCAGGCATTGTGGCGGGCACCTGTGGTCCCAGCTACTTGGGAGGCTGAGGCAG
>NW_003852547.1:4135999-4139603 GCF_000181295.1 Otolemur garnettii | reverse complement strand
CCTGTAGTCCCAGCTACTCAGGAGGCTAAGGCAAGAGAATCACTTAAGCCCAAGAGTTTGAGGTTGCTGTGAGCTGTGATGCCACAGCACTCTACTGAGGATGACATAGTGAGACTCTGTCTCAAAAAAAAAGGATGGTTACCAGAGCCTGGGAAGCAAATGGGGGCAGAGAAATGGAGAGAAATTTGTTAATGGGTACAAATATACAGTTAGATAGAAGGAGTCATTCCAGTATTTCAAAGTATAGTAGGGAATTATAGTTAACAGTAATTTATCATATCTATATATATATATATACTTTTTTTTTTTTGAGACAATCTCACTCAGTCACCCTGGGTAGAGTACCATGGCATAACACAGCAACATCAAACTCCTGGGCTCAAGAGATCCTCTTGCCTCAGCCTTCCAAGTAGCTAGGACTACAGGTACCCTGCCACAATGCCTAGCTAGTTTTTTCTATTTTTAGTAGAGACAGTAGTCTCACTTTGCTTGGGCTAGTCTTGAACTCCTGAGCTCAGGCAATCCTCCTGCCTCAGCCTCCCAGAGTGCTAGGATTACACATATGAGCCACTGCACACAGCCTTATTGTATATTCTTAAATAGCCCCAGCCCCACCTTGCTGAACTAGAATCTGCATTTTAACAAGATGCCTAGGTGGTGCCTAGTCACCTCAAAGGCTGAGAAATAGGCCAGGCACGGTGGCTCACCCCTATAATCCTAGCACTCTGGGAGGCTGAGGCGGGTGGATTGCTGAAGCTCACAAGTTCGAGAGGAGCCTGAGCAAGAGCGAGACCCCAGGTCGGGCGTGGTGGCTCATGCCTGTTGTCCCAGCGCTGTGGGAGGCTGAGGCAGGTGGATCACCTGAGCTTAGCTGAGTTCGAGACCAGCTGAAGACCAGCCTGAGGCAGAGTGAGCCAGAATGAGACCCCCGTCTCTACAACAACAACAGACAACAAGACAGCCAGACCTTGTGATCCCAGCTACATGGGGGGCAAGAGAACACTACAGGAGGAAGAAGTAAAAAAAAAAAAAAAAAAAGAGTGAGACCCCAGTCTCTAAAAATAGCCGGGAATTGTGGTGGGCACCTGTAGTCCCAGCTACTTGGGAGGGTGAGGCAAGAGAATCACTTGTGCCCAAGAGATGGAGGTTGCTGTGAGCTATGACATAGCAGCACTCTACCCAGGGTGACAAAGTGAGACTTTGTCTCAAAAATAAATAAATAAAGGCTGAGAAAAACTGCTTGAGAACAACGCTTGGAAAACTGGTCAAAAAGTCCCTGTCCTGCTCTCACCGTGCAGGTGGCGCCCCCCTGTGGAGATGTTCTGAGCTAGCGCGCGCTCGCTCGCGCGCGCTCTCTCTCTCTCTCTCTCTCCCTCTCTCCCCCCCATAGCTGGGGTCTGTCTGCAGCTGAGTTTGACCATGGGTGTGCACATTTGCAATCGACTGGAAACCTGAAATGAAAGCAGAGAAGTTTTCTTGGGAATAAGCAATTTATATTATTCTTTCACTTTCATTTAGTGTTTAATATGCCCTCCAAGAAAATGACAAGGTCAGGAAGAGGGGGCGGGTATCACATGAGAAAAATGTAAATGGAACAAGATCTGTCGAAGAATGGTGGTTTTGTCTTAGTTTCCCCCAAAGCAGATTCTGAGACAAGACATGGGTGACGCTGGTTTGTCTGGAGGTGATCCCAGCAAGCAGGAGTGACGCAGTAGAGAACCGACTCAGAGAATGGAGAAAAGTGTGTCTTGTCAGTGGATTACAGCCTGGGGCAATTGTGTCAATCTTTCCACAGGATCCTCTGAGGAACCAGATAAAACATGCCTCAGAATCTTCCCCCTAGAGGATGAATGGGGGCGATTCCCACCCCACTTTGGGAAAGCATTGCCCCAGAAGACTGCAAACTCCCGACACTCTGGGGCTGCATGTGGGGCCCAGGTAGGTTGGGGCCCAGGTGGTGCCAGAGAAAACTGAGAGGAGAGATGTGGGCCAGGCTGAGAGGCTGCCAGACCCAGCTACAGATGAGCCTAGGCAACTCAAACGTCATGTGGAAAGGTGTCAACAGTGTCCATTACACAGGGACAACCCCTGACAATTGTTTTTGCTAGAAAATCATCTCTGTTCTGGCCAGAAGCA
The DNA here is from genome assembly GCF_000181295.1 of Otolemur garnettii. Taxonomy (NCBI): domain Eukaryota; kingdom Metazoa; phylum Chordata; class Mammalia; order Primates; family Galagidae; genus Otolemur; species Otolemur garnettii. The sequence goes on along the minus strand of NW_003852547.1, from coordinate 4,137,467 downwards.
GTAATTCTCTCTTTGCCCATAATTTTTCTGTTTTTAAGAAATAGAAATCAGTTCCTCTGCTTTACCTCTAAATCAATGCTCAAATATACAGAGAAGCCAAAAAAAAAATGTACACACATTTGAAGAAAGGGAAAAACAATTGGCTGGGCATGGTGGCTCACACCTGTAATCTAGCACTCTGGGAGGCCAAGGTGGGAGGATTACTTGAGCTCAGGAGTTCAGGATTCGAGATCAATGTGAGCAAGAGCCAGACCCCAGCTCTACTGAAAACAGAAAAATTAGCCGGGTGTTGTGGCAGGTGCCACAACTCTGAGCTACTTGAGAGACTGAGGCAGGAGGATCGCTTGAGCCCAGGAGTTTGAGGTTGCTGTGAGCTATGACTCTATGGCACTCTAACCAGGGTGACAAAGTAACACTGTCTTCAAAAAAAAGGGGGAAAACTATTAAATTTGTAATACTCAAGTCACTTTGGACTTTTGCAATTATAAGAAGTGCTCAGTGTGATTTGGATTCATCTTTTGTTGTCAGTATATATTGAGTATTACAATTTTAATACAGTTTTTTCCCTTTCTTAAAATGTATATATATTTTTTGGCACTCTCTGTATATACGTATGTGTGTATATATATCATGTTTAAAGAGCCCCGATTGTTACATTTTCCGAAGCACAAAATTGTCAGCATGCCCAGGAGGCTTAAATATCTCAACTGGGGTTGAAAGAAACTATACCCAATGAAGTAGAGCTAATAAGGCATGTAAAATACACAGAACAAATGTCCTTAGAGAAATAACGGAGGATATTGCCAACTTAAAGCAAGAAGAGGAAGTTATGAAGCAGAACCTAACTGGAGATAAGGGATATAAAAAGTATAATTATTTAAATAAAGAACTCAATAGCTGTGTTGGATGGCAGAATACATAGGGCTAAAGATGAACAAGCAAGGTGAAATGCATCAGTCAGGGACAAAGAAAGGAAAATAGACAGGAAAAAAATCAAGATGTGTGGATGATGTAAATAAGTTCCAGTTTTTATCCAACAGGCTCTCCCTGAGAAAGGGAAAAGGGAAGGGTGGGTAAGGAAACACACCCCCTCCCCATGACATCGTCTCCTTCTAATCCCTGAATATAGAGAGTCTAGTGGAGCCTATCATAGCCCTGTGAGATAGAAGAGCCACGTTATGCAATATCCTGGGTCCCTGAGCAGCTAAATGGAAGGTCACCTGCCAACCAGGAGCGATAGCATTCTGTTATGTTATACCACAGAGATTTTGAGATGTATCTGTTACAGCATCTAGACTTACCTACACTACCTAATATCAGAATAGGACTGGGAAAAGGGAGATGAGAAAGTATAGAGAGCTTATGTAAACAGGTTCACAGTGGGACTGTTTAGTGACACATTGACTCAATGCTCGATAACCTTTACTTCTACATTCTCTGCAGTCCTGTCTTTTTTTTTTTTTTTTTT